>NC_133769.1:236504941-236578610 GCF_003597395.2 Chelonoidis abingdonii
TGTGAAGAAAGTGAATAAGGAAAAGTTATTTACTTGTTCCCATAATATAAGAACCAGGGGCCACCAAATGAAATTAATGGGCAGCAGGTTTCAAACAAATAAAAGGATGTTGTTCTTCACACAGCGCACAGTTAACTTGTGGAACTCCTTGCCTGAGGAGGTTGAGAAGGTTAGGACTATACTAGGGTTTAAAAAAGAACCGGATAAATTCATGGCAGGTAAGTCCATTAATGGCTATTAGCCAGAATGGGTAAGGAATGGTGTCCCTAGACACCATTTGTCAGAGGGTGGAGATGGATGGTTTGTCAGAGGGTGGAGATGGATGGTAGAAGAGAGATCACTTGATCATTACCTGTTAGGCACCTGGCATTGGCCACTGTCGGTAGACAGGATACTGGGCTGGATGGACCTTTGGTCTGACCCAGTACGCCCATTCTTATCTTACATCACAATTGACATTTACGTTTTCATTATATAGCTCAATAGTACAAATTCTCTCTCACCCCAAAGGGTGATGTTCTGCCTAAAATATGCTCATGAAATTCATTCAAAATAATTCTGCAAAAAATTATTCCATGTGAATAGGAGTTCAGACTGAAAGTGCTGATGGACCTAGCAGTGTGTGTGTGTGTGATGCCATAACATGCATGTAATTTATGATAGAAGAGCACAGACTTCAATTTGAGCCTATAATATAGCATCAAACTACTGTACAATTCATTCCCTAGATGGAATAATTATATTTCTAAGTGTTTCAGTCCAAAGCTGATTCTTAATTTACATTTTTTTTGCTGACTCCTTTATCCTCACTGTGAGTTGCCAAATTTCACAGGCTTCTTCTAAGAACTCTTCTTCTAGCTCTAAAAAAAAAAACCAGGTGTTTACAAAAAACAGAACTTTAGCCCAAGTTAATCAGTCTATAGATTTTTAGCTTGCAGATGGAAGACATGTTAAATCATTGTGACTTTTAAGTATACAGGAAATCCTTTTTGAAATGTCCGATCCATATGGAACTTTTGATGTTTGCAAAAGTTCTCCCTGTTCCCCACTTTTTCTCCTGTGCTTTCATTATATTATTTTAAATGACATTTCATCAGATGTGTTATATCAGCTTTGAGGCATGTTTAATATTACATGTCTGCGATAATTAAGTTCTTCTCTCAAAAATGCCAATATGCAAATTATTATTATGATGGCTGCTCCATGCTTAATTGAAGAAAGATCATTTACTGAATAGTTAGAAATAAGGGGGCGTGTACCATAATGATAGCAATACTTAGCACATTTTTCTACCACCTGAAGGATCACATACAGTTCCTCTTTAATGCAGTCACTTTTGATGTTGAAGGCATTAGCTAACCAGGGTACAGCATAATGTTTAACAACAAGGGTCAGGAAGGGAAAATTTTGTCCCAAGGCACCAGGGCAAACTCTGCTCTTACGAAAAACAACACTAGATCATCAATGCAGAGTAAAGGCAGGACTTTGTTTTGTGAGATCAGTGCCAGAAGACATACCCACAGTAAAATGCATAATCAAATCATCTAGAAGTCCAAGAAGATGAATGAGCTGCATCAATCTTACTAGAATTATGTGGTATATTGAAAACTGTTAAAGTTAGAAGCTATCACTTAAAATAGTAAGGGATTTCCTGGTCCTGCTTGCAGGTCAGAGGCTCTGTGGGGAAGACCGTGATCTGGGTTTTCAGCAGTCTGCCTGCAAAAGAGCCAGTCTGCAAGGTGGGTTGAGTTGTGCCGCTCTGCCGTGTCTCTCTGTATTTGGTTGCTGTGTGCTAGAATTCTTGGTACTTAGACATATAGTGCCATTATTGGGGTTACTCTATACTCCAAATCCCTAAAGTGCCTGTAGTGTGCCAGGTGTACCACATCTCAGAGGCAAGCACTTGAGGTCTTTCAGCGACCAGGCCTTGTAGGCACTGGCCCTGGTGGGTCCCAATAACCATCAGAAGCATGGCTAAGGGAGAGGGTGTTTTACTCATGCTGACAGGGTATCTGCAACCTTTCCCTCTAAGTACAGAGGATTAAACAGTTACAGTTTAGCATGAGCAATAGGGTATCGTGTTTGGGCCCCTGTGGCAGCCAGTCAAAAATCATGGCACTTACGTGCCCGGGATGCCCTCTCCTGTCCAGCCTCTATTCAAACAAATAGGAGCTTGCAGGTTTCCAGACAAGGCTTAGTTATTGTCTCTCATTAGCACCCCTCTGCATTGGCTCCCTGCCCAGCTGCTGCTATTCCCCAGTAGGTCCACACAAACCTGCACCCAGCTGTAACGTCCAGCAGTTGCAGCCTGTTCACTGAGATCTCTATCCATAGTTCCTGGGGTTCCTCTAAAGCTCACTTCTACCAGGCACCTCCCATTCCCAAACAGAACCCAGCTACTTCCTTCCTGGTTAAGGATCTTTCCTCTTACCTAGCCTAGGGAAAGGGGACCACAATGGGGCTGATAGAAGCTGCTTAGCCAAGAGAAGGGGATTTGCAGTGGGGAACTCCACTGGTAGTCCGCTGCTTAGCAGATCCATTACAGCAGTTTTACATGACAAACCTTTCAGGAAGAGTATTTATGTTTTGTTTCTAATTCTCTGTGTGTATGCCATCCATGTAACAAGTTAAAACTGATAATTCTAGATATTCCAAACAAGGGCACAATTCTGCCAATCCAATGTCATCCCATTGGCCTCAGTGGGACTACCCACATGAGTATGGACTGCTCACAGCAGTAGAGACTGTCAATTTGCAAGATTTTGTCCATCATGCTTAGGGACATATTCTGTCACCATTACTAATATTGATTAGCACCTGTTGATCTCTGATCTGCTCTTATAGACCTATGCCCCTGTCTCACGGGTGATTTTATGCTTGCAAGAGGTTACATGACATTATAGGAGTATAAGATTAATGGGGGTATTGCTCATTAGTTTGGAACATGCATGGGGGCAAATACATGAACATAAGTAAATGGGTTATTAGGATTGTTATGATTAAAGGCATGTTGTATTAAGGGCTCAGATTTAGCCAAATAATACTGGCCTAAGGAAAAAAACCCAGGTCAGATGGGAGTAGTTAAGTAACCCCAAATGAGTATAGTATATCAGAGTTCCACAACAAGGGAGTTTTGAGAGGCTTTGGAAATTAGGTTGCTATCCAGTATCTAAGCAGTTAGATCTCATTTACGTATAGGAATTATTAAGAAATAAGTGATGTAAATCATGAATGTTAATGCTTAATTATGAACATCCCAAAGGCCATATATGGATAGGGGTAGGAATTTACCTTATTACAATGACGTAAAAAAGAGTCATATATGGTATATATCTATATGGTTACCATAAGGAAGAGTATAAAATACTACACCCAGTTCCCAGGGCAGGGCAAGGGTGTTCAGTTTTCTGCAAATAGAAAGTTGGCAACCAAACAAGACATTCTCATACGTAAACTAGGGAAATATGATCTAGATTAAATTACTCTAAGTGGGTGCATAACTGGTTGAAAAAATGTACTCTAAGGGTAGTTCTCAATGATCTGCTGTCAAACCAGCTGGGAGAACATATCTAGTGTGGTCCTACAGGAATGTCCTCGTTCCAGCATTATTCAATATCTTCATTAATAACTTGGATAAGGGAGTGCAGATTATGCTTATAAAATTTGCAGATGACACCAAAGAGGGAGGGGTTGCAAGCACTTTGGAGGACAGGATTAGGATTCAAAGTGACCTTGACAAACTGAAGAATCAGTCTGAGTTCAACTATATGAAATTAAATAAAGTGAAAAGCACTTATCTTAGGTAGGAAACACAATCAAATTCACAAAGGCAAAATCCACTGAAAAGGTTTGCCTTTTAATTCACTTCTTTCCTCAGAGTGAGTAAAATATTACCTTTTATTCCCCTGGAAATGAAGGAAATATGCTCCTGTTTATATAAAGCATGAGCATGAAACTGAAAGATTAAGCTGGAAAAAAAAAACAGAAGAAAGCACAATAATAAGGAATACCTGAAAGAAAAGTCATGTTATTGAAATCCGTTCCCCGAGGGAGTTAAGGAGGAAGTCAGAGGAGGGACTATAATAAATCTCTCTCTCTAAAGGTCAAAAAATGAATGAAAACTCCAAGACAAATTTGCCAGAAGCTGGGAATGGGCAACAGGGGATGGATCTCTTGATGATTACCTGTTAGGTTCATTCCCTCTGGAGCATCTGGCGTTGGCTGCTGTCAAAAGACAGGATACTGGGCTAGACGGACTTTTGGTCTGACCCACTATGGCTGTTCTTATAAGATACAAGGCCAGATCCCATGGTGCATCTTCTCTATCCCATGCCCTGTAAAGTCAGCGTTACCAAACATGAGAGGATGATTCCAGTGGAAGGGAGATCCTCTAATGAAGTAGAAACTCCTGTGTCATCCCTCTTCCCTGCTGCTGGTGAAGTAGGCATGGCCAGAGGAAAGAGACATGGCCAGCGTGTCTTATGCTCTGCCAGTCTCTGGTTGTCATTTTAGACCATTAGGGCCATTTACAGCTGGTATAATTTAGAGCAGCCCTAACTGCTGGAAACTGGCCCTGCACACAGTATAGCTAGAATCAGGAGGATGCAAAGGCAAACTTTATGCTGCCTTTACACCCACACCCCCCCGTTGGTGATAGCATGGGATCTGGTCCATAATACTGGAGGATCCAGTCAGAGCTGTAGAAAATTAGAGCCTCATCCTGAAAACTGCTGAGCACAATCTACTACACTTCAACTTCTTTGTGAGTTGAATGCATTCAGCCAATAGATTCCAATTTCATAAAGACAATTTTGCAACCCAAAACAATTGCACCTATTAGTTGTGAGCAAAAGTATGGGGCTATCGATGCACCTAGTTGCAACTGCAAAGGAGGCAATTAGAAATCTATATGCTAGCATTTGGAGAAGCAAATATTGAGAGCACAATGATTTGTAAGTGGAAATCTGAGCCTTCAAAGTCGGAAATTGACTTGAAGATCTTAATCATGTGTGGGAGTTTTAAGAGGCAGAAGAAAAATTGAACACAGTGATATTATAAGTAGACGGGATGAGAGATGAATTGTCAAGAAGCCTGACCCAGCAGATCTTATTCAGGCAAAATTCCAGCTGAAGTGCATGAGTTTTAACTGAATAAGGACTACAGGATTTCTAAAATAATATAAAATCAGTAGAACCCTGGCATAGAAGGTGCATTACAACATTTCCTGCACAATCAGAATAAAGCAAGGGATCAGGTAAAGGTCTGGTGTCATTAATCTGTGACCATAGTAAAGATTAATAAGTAGAGAAGCTGGATATGATTTCTAAAAATGTTGATAATCAAAGGGCAATTACAGCAGATTAAGTCTAGTGTAACTGCATTTGATTTACACTGGCATAAATGAGAAGAGAACAACATGTATATATGAAGAGGGTAGTGTGACAAAGTTCCTCCTCTACCTTGGTGGGTCCTGCACTTCTTGGCAGATTTGCTCACCTCAGTGATCTTCCCCACAGTCTGGGTCAACTCCTTCTGTGTCGGATCAGGAGTTGGGAGGTTTGGGGGGGAACCTGCGCCCGCCCTCTACTCCGGGTTCCAGCCCAGGGCCCTGTGGATTACAGCTGTCTATAGTACCTCCTGTAACAGCTGCATGACAGCTACAACTCCCTGGGCTACTTCCCCATGGCCTCCTCCAAACACCTTCTTTATCCTCACCACAGGATCTTCCTCCTGATGTCTGATAATGCTTGTCTCCTAAATCCTCCAGCAGTACACTCTCTCACTCTCAGCTCCTTGCCTTCTTGCTCCCAGCTCCTCACTCGCACTCCTTCTCCTCTGGCTCCTCCCTGCCTGACTGGGGTGAGCTCCTTTTTAAACCCAGGTGCCCTGATTAGCCTGCCCTGATTGGCTGCAGGTGTTCTAATTAAAGTAGCTATCTCCACTGCCTTCTAGAAAGGTCTTAATTGGCTCCAGGTGCCTTGATTAACCTGGAGCAACTGCCATTTGGTTACCATGGTCCTAGGGATTTGTTTAGCCTGGGGCTAACATACCTGTTTATCAGTACTTTACTGTAGCCATCTAGCCTTGCCCCATCACAGTAGTTGTCACCACAATGGAATCCGTAATATCTTCATCATCTCCATCTTTCTCCTTTTATCTTTTCTTAAGAAGGACAAATGTTGAAGAAGGAAGGCAATTTAAAAATAAATGGTTTTATAAGAATTAAAAAAAAGATTACAAGAATGAATATTAAAAGCATGTAGACTTTTCTGTCTGGTATTTGCTATTTAGTTTAGTGGAGAACTCTGAAGAGCAGGTGGAGTTAGTCAGATAAAACCTCAGAACAGCACAAAGTCCCCAATTATGAATGAAAAAAAGACAAACACACAGGCGGGTTGATTGAAGGCATAGAGATGTTTGAGTAAAAAAGTGTGCAGGACAGATGCATGAATATCATTAGAAGACTCCTCTCTGGGTCCCCAAGGTGAAATGAGCAGCAGGTGCATGGCTGCTGAAGTAGGAAAATAAAGCAGGCAGTTTCAAGGGCAGAAAGACATCATAGCCCTGGGAAACATTCATTATAATGCAGCAGACTTGACAGCTCCCTTAACACATGTGGTTATAGTCTCCAGATTTGAAAACAACTGATTTTGTTGCAAAAAACCCCACATGAACAGTCAAAAGCCAACAGAGGTCTTAAGTTTCAGATAGTAACTTCGCTGCTAGTAATAGCAGGAACTGTTAAAGAAGGGTTAAAATAAAGGAATTGATTCCAGAATTTAGGATAGAATCCAGGATGAAGGATAGGTCAGATAAAGTATCTTAAGTCCTGAAAATCTTTCCAAGGGAAGATACTGTTTCTGACATGATTTTGATATTAATGGAGGAGTACAATCGAATAATACCTAAACTATTTTTATAACATGGATATCTCTGCAGAAGTTGTGTTTTGGGTTAGATTTTCCTTCACGGCTTTAGTACAGTGCTTTTGTAAGGTGAAATCTCAGTCAAGAATGAGGGCCAAAAACTGCTCTCAGACATACCAGCGTAAGTTCAAAATAACTCCATTGACTTCAATAGAACTAGATGGAATTTCACACCAATGTGTAGGGAAATGAAAATAGAATTTGGCTCAGACCATGCTAAAGGAAGAAAATACCAGTTTATAAATGGAACCAGTGACTTAGCCATAGCTTAGCCATCAGCCACACTTCTTTTAACTGCAGTTTGTGTTCAACAGGCTGAGTCTGAAGCTTTGAATATCTCCCTGGTTACACTGTGAGTATAAAAAGCAACACAGGTGCTTTCAAAAGCCACAGCCATGCTGGCCCTGAGCGAGGACACTGCATAAATGAGGGACTTTCAGAAGTGCAGTTTGAAGCACAATAAAAGTATGATATTATAACTAATTATTTTATCCATACATTAGCAAGCATAAAATATGCAAGATTTTATAAATATATCAAAGGCTTTTAGTTACATCAAAAACCACTTACATTTTCATCTATTATGGTTTGGGCTTAAGGTTTGCAATTCAAACCCTTTGTCATTTTGGAAAAGCCGATATTCTAGAAGTACACGGACACTTTCAAGTTATGTCCCTGGTTCATGGGACAGTATTTGAAATGCATTTCTTCTCCCCCACCATAATAGGGAAGCACACAACCAGCAAACCACTATTTACTGCCTGTAAAACTCTGCATGTCCTGTCAAAATTAGGGTAAAGAAAAGTTTCCTCCCTTTAGTCAACCATTTTTATACTTAGCTTGAAAAATACATAGAGGCTGCATTCACACTTTGTTTTGGATAGAAGGATAAAAATGACAAACCCCTGCACCACAGTATTCCATTATGCCCTGTGGCAGGTTTAGCTTTTTGAATTGTGCCTTTGTGTGTGTTACTGTCCCTTTAACTGCTGAACACTCACTGTATGGCAGAGTTCATGGCTAGTCAACTGAAGCCTGAAGTTGGAACTGGACCCGAGAGCATACTGGGTGGTATCTGTAACAAGGAGCATTCCAATGTGCTAATTCTGAGTGAAATTCACCTCTCTGCAGAGGGGCAGCAAAAGACAGTGGCACCACTCAAGGGCTTATGAAAATGGTACCCAGACCTTGTGATTGTTTTCTTTACAGGGGCATGTTTCACCCTTGGAACATTTTGTTCTATTATTTACTTGCTGTTTGCTCTCTTATCCAGCGGAAGCTATTGATTTCTTTGGCTGAGTGGGTATCTGGAGAAATAACAAGAATTTCTGGCAAGGAGGATGGGATGATTTTAAAAGAGTAAAGCAACCAGTGAAGTAGCAGTGAAGGAAACGATGTCTGGTTTAAAGAAGGAAAGGTAAAATGATTATTTGAGGAAAAGTTATCAGGCTCCACTAGAGTGGAGGAGAGGAAAATTTTGTAGTGTGTGTACAAAGGCTATAGAAGTATTTCTATGTCAAAAAGACTGAAATCGCATTAAATCAGATTTCATTTCATTTTTATAACATTGTCTGGAACATAAACATTTGCAGTCCTAAAAGACTTACATTTCCCTTGAGAACCAGGAGAAATGGACAATAAAAACGTATTTGAAATACTTTACAAAAAGCCCAAACACACACACACAGTGTACCTCAAACATCTTGATAGATGATATCATTTCACTTAAGAAACCAAAAAGAGAATTTATCTCTGGCTAGACTTTTAGGTCCTGATACATTTCCCACTGAAGACAACGGGAGTGGATCCATCATCTTCAGAGAAGGTTGGATCGGGATCATTATTTCACAAATTGGCATTTTTACAGATTTGAAAGAAACCTTCAATGACATTTTTTAGTTCATCCCCAGAAGATGGTAAACTGGTTTTGCATCACTGTCCTTGCCTAAAGTTTCTGCTAGAGCAGGGAAGCTAACTTCTAGTTGGGACTTTTATAGAAAGGGCCTACCCAATGGAGACTACCTGAGGGAATACACTGAATCAGAGCATCACTCACATACTCTCCCCCACAGCTAGCATCAACATCCCTCCAGCCATACGTTTCAGTACAGGGATACTATACCCTTGGTTAGTCTGATGGAAGCCAGTGTAATTGAGAGGTGTGGTGAGCCTCCTGTGGGTGGAACAGATTGTGGATATAAATCTATGTGTATGGAAGAGCAGGGAGAGAGTGAAGAAATAATCCTTCTTCTTAGAAAAGTAGAAGACCAGCCATTGTGCCAGTAGGAAATACACAGACTATGCTGGTCTAGAGTCAGTCATGACATTAGATTCTTCACAAAGGTGGAATAAGAGTATAGCTGTTGCTTCACCACAGTAGAGACAAGCCAGCATGGGACACATGCCAGCTTCACCACACAGGACAGTGGAGGTCCCAGTTTGGTGTTTTTACTCCAGAACCCATGGAGGAATTCTAACTGAGTCAGTCAGAATGCCTCTCACAAAACTCTCCTCTCACAAACACAACCCAGGTCTTAAATGCCCCATTATAACCCTACCTGAGCTGTTAGTTCTGAAATGGAAGCTTCATGGCCATACAGTACATTCCCCAGGTCATGAGCACAGGTTTCCAGTGCATCTATAGGTGTAGATTTCTGGAAAAGGAGCTCAAGGGGCAATGTGAATAAACAGGAAGTTGAGAGGGGTTTAGAGAAACTCAAAAACTAAAGCAAATTGAACGAAGTATCCTTTCTTTTGTAAATAATGTGTTAAAATATGTGCTACACTATTAAGGTTATACACAGCATTTTTTGCTACACCACTTCTATATATATCAACAATAGTCACATAGATAAACCCTTGCACATCACTATAAAGAAGTACCTCGTACTATCCCTCTCTTTCTCAAGCAGTGGAAAAGTTAATTAATCCAGATAGTTATTCAATAGACTGAGTCTATGTCTACACTATGGACTTTCAGCAGCAGAGCTGTACCACTGCAGCCATGCCACTGTACGGTCTCCTGTGTAGCTGCTCTGTGCTGGCAGGAGAGAGCTCTCCCACAACATAATTAAACCACTCCCAACAAGTGGCGCTAGCTATGTCAGTGGGAGAGCGTCTCTTGTTAACATAGTGCTGTCCACACTGGTGCTTTTATTGGTGAAACTTATGTTGGTCAGGGGTGTATTTGTTTCACACCTTTGACCAACAAAATTTTGCTGACAAAAATGCTAGTGTAGACAAAACCTGAGTATAGGATTGCCAGCTTTGGTTGGATGAATTCCTGAAGATTGTGTCACATGATTAAAGATTAATATTTAATTCCTGGAGACTCCATGACAATCATAAAGAGTTGGCAATCCTACAAGAGTAGCATAGCAGTTAATATGCCCAAGCATTTCCTTTATTATACGTTCAGTAAGATCATGTTAGAATAGTTTAACATTAGCATGTCATTATAAATCCTTGGGAACAAGCTTTTTTTATAGCTTCTCCTATGGATTGGTCTCAATGTTGCTCTTTTCTCCAGTTTGTTTGGTACAGTAATTTGATCCCGATGCTACTCATTATAGTGGAAGGAAAAGAAAGCTGAATCAATTTTCATGAATGGAAAATATTTCCAAAGTTTTCATTTCAGCTACACAGGAACCAATTTTGTGTTATTAAATCTGCCTTTAAGTATGTGGCTTTTTATGAACACTTGGGAAACTGAAACTTAAGTAGCACAGTTGCAAACTCTCAATAAAAGGATACCATGAATATTTTATGGAAAGTAGGTTTAGGCTGGGAATTTCAAACTGGCCTAAGAATTAGTTGTGTAAAACAAGGGGAATTCTTCAATGACACAAATGACAGTATGGTGTTCACCTCCTACTGGGAAAAAAAAAAAATCCTTGGAAGTTGGATGTCTGACTCCCATTTCTGCTTTTGAAAGCCTTCCTTGACATTTTTAAGGTTAAGACCGCAAGCAATTTCTATAGTAAGTAGCAAGGGCTCTGTAGAAATTGACAAGTAGTTTTCTACTACAAATATTTTAGTCAATAACCACCGAAAAAAAGTGAGAGTTTCATCTTGAGTATAAAGTGCCCCTTTTCGTCCCCACAAAAAAATGCAGCTGTAGTCCAGAGCTGCCTGTTCACACTTCTTTTTTTAATGAGCAAATGATGGCTGACATTGTTAATAATATTCATTTTAAGGAAATACATCGCAGTAGTAAGCAAAATTTACCCTTCAGTCTTTAGCAGTCTAACCACTGTGGTGGTCAAATTTTGCTTCACTTATCGCAAAACTAAATGGAACTGCATGAGTAAATATAATTTTTTCTATTTCCCTGTTGCCCTCCAACTAAAGTCACCCTCATAAATTTTACACCACCCCACTCTACAATACATAGGCGCATGGAGACACATTCATGTTAAAATCTGTCTCTACCAATTGTGATAAGCATGGCCAGAGGGCAGCATGAAAGTGTTAGCAGGGAGCCTTATTCCCTGCCAAGGGAGGAAAATTTGCTTTAGATTAATTAGAACACCTGACTTCAGCCTTGTGATAAAAAACCCTGCTTCAGTCAGACAGTGTGGGAGTTGAAGGAGGAAGGTTTGATTGGAGCAGAGTGCAGGTTGCAGAAGAGAAGAGTTTGATAAGAGAGAAATAGAAAGTTTGGAGAAGTGCTGCGGTGGATTGTGAAGTCCAGAAGGAACTAGGTAGGGCACCAGCTTGTGTAGAAGGAGCAAGAAGCCCTTCCAAGCTGAAGGTAGGAAGGAATAACCAGGGGAAGGACCGCTAGTTCAAGTGGTTCACCACAACCTCAGGCCCCTGGGTTGGGGACCTGGAGTAGACGCGGCGCAGGGTCTCCTCCTCTCACTCCCTCCTCCAGGACACTAGGAGTAATTAAGAACGTTCAGAGGCAAGCAATAGTGCCTGAACCTACCCAGAGAGAGAAAGCGTGAGACCCCAGATAGTACCAGCATTTGCAAACGGGGTGTCATGTACGATGTTACCCTGTGCTTTGCCTGGTTAGTTGGTCTTGCTCCACCAACTTTCCGAGACCAACGTGACGCACTCCCAAATCTATTAATGTATGGTTTTATACCATTATTTTTACAGTCTGGATAATCCATTGTGAGGTCAATGTAACCCTACCAGGTGATTAGCCACATTGCTCCCCATAATTCCAGATTACACTGCATAGGTACCTCGTTGACATTGGGCTATATGCCCCAATTCCCCACATGCATACACCCCTTATTCGTTGTTCACCCTGCCGGGCTAGTTGGCCGCTCCCCCCCACTCTCCAAACCCCCAGGTCCCTTTTGCCTCGAGCCATTCTTCACTGTCATTCCTCCCGTTAGTTTTCCTAGAGTTCTCACGTCCGGGGCCTTTGGGTTTGGGGTTGTCTTCTCTGGGTTGCAACGTGTCTCCCGACTGGGTCGACAAAGTCGCGAGCTGCCAGTGTCTTCCACGAGTAGAACATATCACAGTAGGGGTATCTGACCACCAAGCCGAGACTGGTGTAGCCCGCAATCGTCAATTATTAGTACCTCCATCTCCTCAGAGCTATGGCTCAGGCTCAGCCATTTCGGGTCAGTGGATCAGGTCAACAACTGTGATCAGGGTCTTGTCCTCCGATATATCGCATTACATGGAACTACTGGCTCGCAGTGCGTTGTTACTCAACCTGGCCAGGATCTCTGCTTTAGCTGGATAATTTGCTGCAGCATCTGCACCTATCAAATAGACTTTCTGGGCCCCCCACACAGAATGGGGCAAGATACCAGACCATTGTTCTTGGGGCCAGGCGTCCCGCAGGGCTGTTCTTTCAAAACCAGGAGGTAGCTTCCACATATCCTCCCGTGTCATTTTCTGTAAGCAATGGCTAGCCCATATGTCTGGGTCCTTCCCAGTGGTGATTCTGCTCCATAAGGGTCTTCATCTGGCTCACCAGGTCTCTCAGCAGGCTCAGTCTGCAGCCTGGACTCAGCAACAGCTGATGTCTCTTGCTGCAATCTAGTCGCCTCCTTGCTGCAGTTGCTTGACCGGGTGCCTCCTGCTGGGCCACAATGGCATGTATTAAGGGCCTTGACCACGTCGTCCATCTTAACGGTGGGAGGTTCCACCTAAGTCCCCATCGCACAAATCCCACTTCTAACACCACGTGTGGCAATTGCGTACTGTTGCTGGTCTCGCCGCTTTCTCTTCTCTGGGGAGGTTCAGGATGATATTGCTTGCTGCAACCGGTTCTTAATTACTCCCCTAGTGTCCTTGGAGGAGGGGGGAAGAGGACCTGGGCCCGCCCTCTACTCCAGGTCCCAACCCAGGGGCCCTGAAGGTTGTGGTGAACCACTTGAACTAGCGGTTCCTTCCCCTGGGTTATTTCCCTCTCCTACCCTTCAGCTTGTGAAGGGCTTCTTGCCTCCCTTCTACACAAGCCTGGTGCCCCTTACCTAGGTTTCTTCTGGACTTCACAATCCACCGCAGCACTCCTCCAAACTTTCTATTTCTCTCTTATCAAATTCTTCTCTTCTGCACTCTGCTCCAATCAAACTTTCCTCCTTCAACTCCCACACTGTCTGACTGAAGCAGGGGGTTTTTATCACATGACTGAAGTCAGGTGCTCTGATTGGAGTCAGGTGTTCTAATTAATCTAAAGCAAACCTTCCTCCCTTGGCAGGGAATAAGGGCCCCTGCTAACACTCTCATGCTGCCCTCTGGCCATGCTGTATCACACAATCTACAGCATTTATCTCTGCTTGTTTCCTAAGCACAGCTCATATTCACATCATCATGGAAAAGTCCAGAATCTTCAGAAAGAGATTCACAGTGCTGATCAGAACATTGTGAAGTTCTAGTTTGGAATTCAATGGTTTCTGTGGATTCTGAGCTTTTTAAGATGCAGCAGAGCATTACATTTGCCCATGCCCCGTGTTTTTGTAATGAAAGTCTCAATGGACCACTACGATTGGTTGTTTAATTTTTAAATATTTAGGTCTGATGTTAAGGTCTTTGAAGTTAATGGAAAGACTACTCTTTTTCTGTTTTTGTTTGCTCACATTTTCACTTTCTTTCTCTGTGCTTGGTGCAGGAGAGGTCAGAGTTGGAAAATCCAGATGTTAAACCCTCAGGAACACTTCTTTTAACTTTAAAGGTTTTTTCCCTTCTAGAAGTGTTCTTACCCATTATTCCCAAAAGGCAGTACTCCTCTGCTGGAAATGCTCAAGTGTAGGCAGGGTGCAAGTGGTTTGTAGCACTGTTATCTAACCCTGCTATGAGCAGGGCCCAGATGACATAGTGGGAAAACTCTGGGCTGTCCTAAGGCTTGTCTGCACTAATGTTCCCATGGAGACTTGCATCAATGGACTACTAACTTATGGAAATAACATGGAAGAACATTTCCAGTGTAGACTAAATGAACAAAATGGAGTAGAAGCTTCTCTTGTAGCTGTGTGTCTCCACCAATGCAAGTGTGATGCTGTTGCTTGTGGCTGAGTAGCCTATGGGGATGAAGCATGAGCTGTTTCCCGCTGAAAGAGCTCATAGTGATAACTTGAGCTCCTGGGGGAATCTGGATATCTCCCTTTTTACTGCAGCTCTGGCTGGGACATATTTCAGATTCCTCTCTTTTTTTGTTCATTATTAAAAAAATTCATCCCCTTCCCCCCACCCCAAACACTCACACTTGAGCCTAAATCTTGTTATTTATACTGGTGTATTTCCCAAATAATGCCACTGACTTCAGTTCAGTCTCTTGACATTTACAGTAGAGTAAGTGAGCCCATAGGTAGTTACTATCACTTAATCTCACTCTCCCATACACCCAGCTGTATGGAATATGACACAGTTGTATGGAGGAGACAGGAGAGAAGCTTGACCATGAATGTAGGGATTGCACGTGGGGGACTCAGTTGAATAAAGAGAAAGTTAGCCCCTGGTTTGGTTGAACTGGCCCCGTCCGCATAACAAAATTAAGCAAAATGTTACAACAAGGCCTTAGAGAAAGGATGGGAGAACTGTTCTCTAAGGAGAATTCAGCACTTGATACAGAGAATTGCAATTTTCCAGTGCACAGCCCGTTGCTGTCAAAAACATGACTGTGAGGTAATGGCCATCTGAGGAGCGGCCTTCTAGTGCTCCAAACTATAAAAAAATACAGATGGTAAGAGTCTCTTGGAGGCAAAATAGCTTTAAGAATGAGGTATCGAAAGGGGTCTTGTTGAAGCGTATCATGTGGGAAGTAAATCAGCACTAGCCATTCCTGGATAGCCTGGCTGACGAATTTCCTGCCACATAGTTTGTGACGATAGGATAAAAATTCTACTTGCTTTATTCACCCAATCAGTCCTCATGATTTCAGTGTGACCCATGCCACTTACAGGAATAAGGCAAGTAGAATTTGGTCCAGAGGCCTCTAATGCTTATGGCAAGTTCCTAGGGAATTTAAAGAAGGATGATACCCTCTTCATAGATTTTTTGTAAATAGGCAAGAATTCAACAAATAATCATATCCCTGTTATAGAATTCGATAGGGCAACTACACAAATCTATAGAAAGGATACCATTCTAATTAGATCCAACAGATTTAGAGAATAATTTCAATAGAACTATATTTCTTTCAGTTCTATAAGGTCTCCTCCCATAATAAGAAAAATGGGTTAATAGTATGCAAAAATGACACATGATAACATATGTGTGTTAAAAATAACATTGTTTGTATTAGTAACATTACTAATAAGTCATTTAACTTTTCTGAGCGTCAATTTCCCCCATCTATAAAATGATATCCAGGTTTGTAATGCACTGAGACCTTGTCTGAAAGGTGCTATAACTGCAAACTCTTATTGGCAGTAGAAAGGCTGTGGGAGAGCTTGGCTGACACTCCTTTTTCAGATGTCAAGTTGCTTGAGAGACATCAGGATTAACTACTACGTTTCAAACACTTCCAACCATTGTGAGACCCAAAGCAACACACAAGCATTCTGGCAGTTCTCTATCCAGGTCACTGACCCATCACAGTGATACATACCATGACGTTCATTGACTATACTTCGGCACTGGAAACTCATTTGCTGGAGATAAAAGGTTATTCTTTAATGGCTGGAAATGCTCCTTTCACAAAGTGATATCTGTACCTCAGTGATCCTGTACTTTTAAATGCAATTTACCAGCACTCTCTAGTAATGAGTTATCTATGGGAAACAGTCAGGCAGAAGGGGGTTTTGAACTCTGATGAGGCAGAGAGGAGAGAGAAAGCAACTGGCTGTCGAGAACTGGGTCAGTGGAAACCAATATGCTGTGGGACACTTTCCAAGGCTTACAGCTACATTCCCTTGGAACAGGATGTTGGAAAAGCTCATTACAAGCTTCCCTCAGGACTTTAGTAAGTGCAAAGATTTCTTCTACTCCATTGTGAAACTGTCCACATCAGAGAAAGTGGATTAGAGTCCTCTGGGGGACAAGGTAAGAGTTGTTTGCATATAAACCCCAGGGTACAGGAGAATTAAATTGTGGTTCTAGATGAAAAGGATCAATTTACAATTTTTTCTTCAGAACAGTTTTATTTGATTAACCGCTTGTAGAGCTACCTGGTGCTTCTCCCATTCTCTAAGCCTGGACCCACATAGTAAAGAAAAGAACACTGTGACATTCTGATACTTGCAGAAGTAATTATTTTGGCAAAGTCAAAATATTTTTTTATAAGATCTAAAAAGATAAAAACAGGAAACATATTTCCCCATGGCATTAGTCTGTGTTTCTGTTGCAACGTCACAATTACTATACTTCGAGATGAAGGAAAATAGATGAGATTCCTTTTGAACTCATCAACATTTTAATCAGCCAGGAGCATTACTCTAGAAAGATTTGTCCTACTTTTTCAAGACTCTAGAAAACAAAGATGGTCTTTTGCTTAAAGTATAGGACTGGGTCTAAGGCTAGCCAGGCTCAATTTCCGGCTCTGTTAAAGACTTCCTGTGTGACTCTGGGCAAGTCACATAATCTCATTTTCCCGCCCCAGTTCCCCAACTATAATAATAGTACGTCCCTCACAAAGGAATTGTGAGGCGAAACTAATGATACAATTATGAATTTGTGTGTATATGGCTCTAGGGGTGCCAACTTTCTAATCGTGCAAAACTGAACATCCTTGCCCTGCCCCATCTTGCCCCTACCTCCAGGCCATGCCCCTTCTCCTACCCCCCACTCACTCCATCCCCCTCTGTCACTTGCTCTCCTCCACTCTTACTCACTCGCTCATTTTCAGCAGTCTGGGGTTGTGGGTTCAGAGTGTGGTAGGGGACTCTGGGCTGGGGTAGGAGGTTGAGGTGCAGGGGGGGTGAAGGTTGTAGGATGGGGTCAGAGATGAGGGGTTTGGGGTGCAGGAGGGAGCTCTGGGTTGGTGGGTGGGGCTGAGGGGTTTGGCATATGGGAGGGGGCTCTGGACTTGGGCAAGGGGCTGGGATGCTGGGGTGAGAGGTGGGCCCCAGGCTGGTGCTGAGAGATTTGGAGTGCAGGAGGGGACTCAGGGCTGGGGCAGGGGTTGGCATGTGAGGGGTTGCAGAGTGAGGGCTCTGGGAGGGAGTTTGGGTGCAAGAGAGGGCTCAGGATTGGGACAAGGGTTGGGGTGCAGGAGGGGTTGCAGGCTCCAGAAGGGGGGCTCTAGGCTAGGGCAGGGGCTTGGGATGTGGGAGGGAGTTTGGGGTGTTGGCTTCAGGTGACATTTACCTCAGGCAACTCCCAGAAGCAGCTGATATGTCCTTGCAGACCCTAGCACAGGGGCAACCAGGGGGTTCCATGTGCTGCCCTGGCTCAGGAACCGCAGCCAGCGGGAGCTGCAGAGCCAGCACTCAGGGTGGGGGCAGCACACAGAGCCTCCCTGGCTGCCTCTGCGCCTAGGAGCTGTAGGAACATGCTGTGGCTTCTGGGAGCCACGTGGAGCCAAGGCAGGCAGGGAACCTGCCTTAGCCCCATTGCGTCACTGACCAGACTTTTAACAGCCCAGTCAGTGGTTCTGACCAAAGCTGCCACGACTCCTTTTTGACCAGGCATTCCAGTCGAAAACCAGATGCCTGGCAACCCTATATGGCTCCTGTTACCAAACTGACTAAGACCCTGCTGGCTTGGGAAATGAAATTAGGCTCAGAAATTATCCTCTCTGATAGTGGAAATGGCTCTCAAACAGCTAGACCATTTTTAAAAGCAGTAGTAAATTGTAATGGTTTGAATATTCAAATCTTTATTAAACTTTTAATCTAAGAGTAGTTTGAAATGGTTGCTTTTAAATATTTTTTAAGATAATGAATTCAGGCTGTTGACAAGCAAACCAGGTTGCAATTTAATTTAAGCCATAATTACTGTGACTGAAAAAAAAAAACCTTTAAAAAATCAGGATTTATAAAAGTGAATATAATGCTGACAGAATCATAATACAGTGGTGCTACTGCTCAAAGCTGTGGTAAATAATATACATGTAATATGGTTCCCTTTTCATTGATTCATGCTAGAGAAGCTTTACTTAGTTATATATCTTCTAAACTCTAACCATGGCTAATGTAGCTCTGTGCTCTTAGCACAAAGCACAAGTTTATATATAAACTCACCTGGACTGAAGCTAATAGTGAACATTATGCAACTGGCACATCCAACTCTTTCCCTCTGCATGGACCCAATCCAATCGCCATTAAAGTCAATGGGAAAACTTTCCTTGCATTGAATGGGGCCCACAGGGCAGTCTGCTATTGAAGTTAATGGGGACTTCGCCATTGCCACATACTGGGAGTAAGACAGGGACTGAGAAGCACTTTATTGCAATCCAAAAAACAATGTACTTCTTTCTATTGAAAGAAGGAAGGAAATTCTGTTATCGTTTTGTCAACAATTGTATTTTGCTGAGTGGTAACTGCAGAGAGTTCTCCCAGCTAATTTTTCATCCTTTCATTGAAGAGTATCCCTAATACACAGCCCAAGGATTTTGGTTTCCTTTTCAGATTCCATCTGTTTCTAAGACAGAGGAGAAAATGATGATGCCTCCATCTTTTATTTATCTGGAGGGCTTTGACATCCTTTTGATATCTTGTGAGCATCAGAGGTTGAGAAGAAAAGCGCTCAAATCAAGTCTAAACTCGGACAGAGGCACAAAGCCAGAAGAAAAATGCAGAACTTCTCCAGGAACTATGGCTGCTTAGAAGTGTCATTTCAAAGAATTTATTGAGGAGAGAATGAGCTAAATTCACCCCTGAGGTAGCTTCATTGAAGTCAAGAGTAACACAAGGGATGAGTTGGACCCATTGTCTTTGCTATGAGCTTTGACCATGCAGGGAGAATAGGGGGAAATTTTCCTTTTTCACACCTGTTTGAAGCATTTCTATTCAGCTGTTGGATAACATGAGGCCAAACCTAGAGGGCTCAGTCCTGATGCCCAATGGGAGTTTTGCCCAAATAAGATACTGGAGATCAGGCTCAGTATTACCAGGTCTTTTCATGGGAACAGGCCACTTTCAGAACAGATTGATTAGTGGACTTTGAGGTAAGAAACACACTGTTTCCTCAGTGGTGACATAACTCTACAAATTAAACCCAGTTTTCATTTTCTAGAATAGCATTAGAGCCTATGAAGAAATGAATTGTTCAGCTGGCCACTTAATCTAGATGACAGTTTTATTACAATTAAATATTACCCCAAGGATGCCCTTTGTTTGCATTGGACAGATTTTATTGTGTTTATATGGGTTAATGAAACAGAATGAAATTATACAGTTTATATTAAATTTAAATGACTGATTTATTGTATTTAAAGCCCAAAATTATCATCAATAGTCTTTAATACCGCACAAACCAAATTATTACTACTGCTTTTTATATTTTAAGTTGCCTGTGGAATAAAAAAGTGACTTTCTGGCTGCACTAGGTTATTTCATGTTCCTAATATTTAAAACTGCTACTTCTGATACTTAAAACTGCTACTTTTGAGCTGTAAAAATGCTTTGGATTTCCATCATCTGTCCTGTACTTCAAGTAAGTGGGTCCAATTTCCTGAGTAAAATTGCATTTCATGTTATTGTCGATGACTCTGAGGAAAACTTTAGAGTTGGACCCCAGGGCAGCAATGGGCTACACATGGTCAGACCCCTGTGTCTCAGCAGGACCCTGTGAAGTCAAATGGGTCACACAAAGCAGCTGGCAGGAATGGAGCTAATATAGCCTCTCTTCACTTTCTATCTTTTATTTTTTGTTCTTTATCTGTATTGTGGTAGTATCAAGAGGTACCAGACCCATTGACATAGGCATTGTACAAACATATAACAGAGATGGTCCTTTCCCCCAAAGAGTTTACAGTCTAAGTAAACTTACCGTGTTGGTATACAGTTGTACATGTAAGTATCAATCTGGCTGGTTCTTGGTCACATCCTCAGGGTCTAACTGATTACCATATGTGGGGCTGGGAACTGCAGGAAGGAATTTTATGGTTGTCAGTGCACAGACCGCTGATTTCTGAGCCATTGCTGAGTTTCAGTGTCTTCTGCAGTCGGATGCAATGAATGGATTTGTCTGTTCAACTGATGGAACCTGGCAGTTTAGCAACAGGGTGTTTCAATGAGTTTCCAGGATCCAGCCATGCCAATATCAGTTTTTGTTGGGCTAAGTAACTATCAAAAGATGCAGTAGTTTGGATACCTTCCCAAGCCCTATTTGAACTGTAATAATGCGAGCCTGAGGTGGAAATAATCAGAGGTTTTTGTCAGATCTTTTCTACTTGCAGGGCCAGATTTAGGGGCAGGCACCCCAGGCTTGGGGGCTCCAGGCTCAGAGAGTTGTCAGGTATTCAAAAGTTAAACAAATGGAGTGGGGAGGGGGAACCAAAGATGCTCCTTACCTGGGGCACCATTTGATCTATAGTCAGACCTGTCTACTTGCTGCATCCAGATGGTTCAGAACCAGGAAGTGTAGAGGCAGTCCCTGCAAGATTCACTGATAAGGTACCTGCCACTTACTAGAGCTGAGACAGCGAATGGTCCAGCAACTCTTTTATGTCGAGTGAGGCTGGTGCTTAACTCATTCTTACAAGAAACAGCTTAGAGTTTATCTACATTATAATTAAACACCCATGGCTGGCCCAAGCTTACTTGGCTTGCAGGGCTCGGGCTTATGGGGCTCAGGCTACGGGATGTTTAAGTGCAGAGTAGATGTTTGGGCTCAGGCTAGAGCCTATGCTCTGGGACCCCAGAACCGGGGAGGGTCCCAGAGCAGGGGCTCCAGCCTGAGCCCAAATGTCTAGACCAGTGGTTTTCAACCAGTTATCTGGCGTTACCTGGGAGCCGCAAACAGGTTTCAGAGGGTCCGCCAAGCAGGGGCAGCATTAGACTTGCTGGGGCCTTGAGAGAAAGCCAAAACCCCACCACGTGAGGCTGAAACCTGGGGCCCAAAGCCCCACCGCCATCCGAGGCTGAAGCCAAAGCCTGAGCAATGTAGCTTTGTGGTGGCCCCTGTGGCATGAGGCCCCAGGCAATTGCCCTGCTTGCTATCCCGATGTAAGCAGAGTCAGGATGAGCTGACATCCCTGACATCTGGTGGTGAATTGTAGAGAGTGTGGAAATTTAAGAATGCATTGGCATCCACTCCCCCCACTTAGCATAACCCCACAGCAGCTTGGGATGGTGATTTTAACAGCTCTGGAATCCCCAATTTCTTTGTTATTGGGGCAGGAAGAAAGAAAAAAAAATTGTCACCCTGATTGTGTGAATGGGGAGCTGTGGGACTGCTTTGTGACAGAAATGACTCAACCTCAGTTGGGTGGTACTTGCTAAACATGCGACATGGGTTCCAAAACCCTATGAATTGAGAGAGGTTGGGGACTGGTGTGTGTACCTGATGTTATGGGCCCCTTTTGAGGGCCTGGAACACGAATTGCACATTCTCCTCTCTCCACTGTTAAAGAGTAGAGCTAATTTTGATTCCATTAGGAGTCCATCTAGAGACTGCTGAGCTGAATTTATGTTGGGTCAATGGTGCACCAGGGCTCCCCTACTAAGAGCTGAAATCACTAGAAGAGCTGAACTGAGATCACTGAGTGCTGTGTTAACTAGTGGGGGAGTTTGAAGACCTATTGTTAAGTGGCTGGCAGAGTGGAGCAGCTGCAGCATGTTGGAGCAGCCCATGGAACAGTGAGCAGAGTGAAGCGGTTTGCAGGGGCGGCTGGAGGAGCAGCACAGCTGGTGTGGTGAAGCTGATCGTTGTGAAGGCTGCAGCAGAACTTCATGGAGAGGCGGAGCAGTTGGCCCTGGCCCACGTAAGGTGCCCCTTAATACCCTGTGTGGACTTCCCCCCCATTTCCACCCAGGCTGGGGGGGGAAGTAAAACTCTACAGATAAACTCTTGAATTCTGGGGTGGCACGGACCAGAGACTTTTGGGTTGTTGGACTTTGGGGTGATTGGACTTAAGGGGGAAAGGACATTGCCAAACATACTTGGAGGTGGGTTTTTGTTCATGGTTTGTGTTATAACCCTGTTTGTGGTGTTTCTCCAATGGGATGCCGCATTGATTCTTTCCTTTATTAAAAAGATTTTGTTACACTCAGACTCCATGCTTGCGAGAGGGGAAGTATTGCCTCCTAGAGGTGCCCAGGGGGTGTGATATGTAAGTGTCCCAGGTCACTGGGTGGGGGCTCGAGCCGGTTATGCATTGTGTTGCTGAAACGGAACCCCTGGATACTGAACCTGGCCCTTGTTGCTGCCAACTCAGAGGGGCAGAAGGGTTACACCCTAATGCTGGTTATATGCACAAAACCCGTTATTATAGCACAGATGGACCATGATGTTTTGAGAGCACATTGGTCGAGCTTCAGAAAGAAAAAGATTGAGAACCCCTGGGCTAAATCACAATTAAACATCCCTGCAGCCAGAGCCCCATAAGCCTCAGTCAGCTTCACTTGCCAACGGCAGGTATTTAATTGCAATGTATACATACCCTTAGGCACTTTAGTTGCCTGACTCCAGAAGAGGGACTCCTAGTTTGTGGATAGCAAGCAGCAATAGGCACATCCCTGCAGTCCGGAGTTAAGCGCTTAACTCTGAGGGATTGGGGCTTAGAACATACCCCTCATGTCAGCATCCCCCATTGCTAGGTTAGGCAACTTCCTGCTGGCTTTTGGGACTTCCAGTCTTAGGCACCTCTCTCTACTAAATCATTGTATAGGGGCCTAGCTCAGGCTTTATGGATCCTATTGTTATTCCAGTGATGTTCTAGGTGCCTAAAAGTTAGGCATTTTGCCTCTCAGTGTTGCAATGCATAAGTCCTTTTGTGGATCTTGGCCTTAGGGCCTGATACTGCTGATTCTTGTTACATCAGTATACCATGAGGACTCTCACTGAAGTCAATGTGCCAGATTGTGTCTCATCCTGGAGTAGAGGCTAACAAGGGAGGACAATTCCATGAGATTCCTCCCGTCACAGAATTCCTCCTAGATGTTTCCATCCTTGGGTGGAACAGGCTGTGAGCTCTGTCCACAAACCTCATGAAGAGACTGTGTGCAGCAGCAGCCCTAGAAACCCCACTAGTCAATTGCCACTTGCCATAGCTACTTTTAAAAGGGGCGAGAAGATACTACAGCTGGACAGGAGGACAATATACTTGCTCCCACCCAGGGGCGGCTCCAGGCCCCAGCATGCATGGGCGCTCTACTGGTCGCTGGGAGGGCGGCATGCCTGCAGAGGGTCCGCTGGTCCCGCGGCTCTGGTGGGCCCTCCGCAGGCACGTCTGCGGGAGGTTCATCAGAGCTGCCGGACCAGCAGATCCTCCGCAGGCATGCCTGCGGGAGATCCACCGGAGCCACGGGACTGGCAACTGGCAGAACGCCCCCCGCGGCATGCCACTGTGCTTGGGGCAGCGAAATGTCTAGAACCGCCTCTGCTCCCACTGAGGGTAGGACTGCCCATTCCTCACTCTCCAGCCTGTCCAGCCCCTGTCCCTTCCCCTACATGGATCCCAGCCACATAGATAATACTGCCCAGATCTATGCACAATCTGGCCCACTGGAAAAAGACATATGAGTGAAGTTACTCCTGTGCATTAATTATCTGTAGACTGGACTCTTGAACTGGAAGGTGCCATAAGGAATTATATCTCAAACTTATTTTGCTGAAGCTAAGCACTATTTTCACTCATGTCCACCTCTTTACACAGCTGTCTGACTGTTGGATAGTCCTATCACATATGTATCGGAGTTCTTTTTTCTTTGTTACAGTGCCAACCAACCAGGGGTGGCTCTAGGGTTTTTGCCACCCCAAGACTGCAGGCAGGCTACCTTCAGCAGAGAACAGCCTGCAGGAAGTCCACCGAAGCCACGGAACCAGCGGACCCTCTGCAGGCAAGCAGCTGAGGGCAGCCTGCCTGCCGCCCTCACGGCGCTGGCAGAGTGCCCCCCACGGCTTGCTGCCCCAAGCACGCACTTGGCGTGCTGGGGCCTGGAGCTGCCCCTGCAACCAACAACAGAGGATAAGGCCTTCATTGTGTGCAACCGCTGTGAGTCCAAAATTATACTCCAGGTTATTTACCTGCTCCATTTTGTTTAAGTCTACCACAAAGACTGGTTCTTGAGGGCTGTAGTGCTCTCCAGATGCATGATTTAACAAAAATGGAAGAGCAGGCTTATACCCAGAACTGAGCAGTGGTATTCAGACGGTCTGAGTTAGCAGCCAAAGAAAAAATAGCTTATTGATGTAGAAAGCAAGTACGTGAATTCAAAGAAATGTGGGCCCCATTTCTAGCTACATTTGAATAAAACATGTTGTGATGGCTCAAAGAATGGCAGGCCTCAGTTCCACCTAACCCCTCATCTTTTTTTCCTCCCGTCCTTCCTTAGTGCCCTCCTTCCCTGTTCTGCCTATTCATGTCTTCTACTTTCTTACAGTTATCACCACCTTAATGATATATCTGTGTTGTATCATCTGGTTTCGTATTGTCTGGTCTTGCCGCTTTCACAAGTTGTAAAATTGCATAATTTTATTGGATAGCCTATGAAACATGAAGTATTTTGAAGCATATACAGGCTGTAAGTTATTTACCTTTTTGTAGTTTCATTATCTTATTTCTTCATGAAAATCAATTAAAAATTAATCACAAGAATAAAAATTATTTTGCCAGAGATTTATTTAAAAAAATATGTATAAATTAAGAACAATAGGTAACAACTAACCTTAAAACAAGTAACAATGACTGCAACTTTTTTGTGAGCTTAGATAAAAAGTATCTGTCTCCTGGTATCAGTTACACAGTTGGTACTGCATTTTGATCTGGTGAAAATGTTGTACCTCCAAAGGAATAGACTTTTTTACTGAGGGTGACTTATCCAAAGTGGCCTGCAAGACCACATGATGCATTTGGTAATATGGTTGTTCTGTTGTCACATTTGGCTATGTTATATTCAGAGAATCAACAGAAAGGTTAGCTAAAGACATAAAATACTCTTGCTGAGAAGGTGCAATGCAAATACCCAGTACTAGAAAGTGTCATTTACCATAAGTAAAAAAAAAAAAAAAAAAAAAAGGGTCATTATTAAGGACCTATTTGATCGTGGGATGACTGTTAAATAATTGCGACTGAGTTCAGACAAGACATGGAAAATCATGGAAAAGTAATAATGGACGTTTATTAACTGCGATAATTTGGAAATGCTGGCTGCGTAAGGAGCTGTTAGCTGGCACCCCAGCCACTCATGGGACTGTCAGCCAAAGCCAACTGTTAAACATACAGTATTTTGGGGTGCTCAGAAGGCCCCATTAATACAATCAAGACAGTATATATTAAGCCTGTATGGAATGGAAGTGAATCCATGTAAGGCTCCTGCTTGGAGAGCAAGTCAGCCTCCGCAGCTGGGGGCGGAGGTGTTAACATTTCTTCAGTTCTAGTAAAAGCTCACTGGGATATGCAAAGCACATTCATTAAGCGCTGCTGGAAAGTGACAGATGCTGGCACACATAATTTGACAGCTGCAAATACCAGCTACTAGAAAGTGTCATTTCCCATAAGTAAAAAATAATGGGTCATTATTTCCTGACAGATTGAAAACCAGCTAACGAGAATGTATGAAATGGTAATCCTGTTTAAATAACACATTCTTTTCTCTTTAAGAGGTAAAGGTGATTCCTACCTGGCACACGTGTGTGCATGTGCATATGTGCACATGCTACAGGTCCCCATCTGTGCCTGTCCACAGAGGATGTGATTTGATTACAGCTCCAGGTAGGGAGGTTTGGATGTAGCAGCTCATGAGTTTAGCTCTGGAGGCCCCACGTTCAATCCCTGGTATATTGGCCAAGAGGGTGGCTGTCACTGCTCCATTTGATGCTGAGAATACTTTGAGATGTCTGAACCCATGATGTAGATATTGCTTCCCCTTTTTGACCTGAGCAGCTAGTCAAAGTTACGGGCCTTGGGGATGCTCCAGTTCGAAGTAGAAATTTATGGAGTCTGGTATTTTCTTTGATGCAATCTTGTTTATTTACAAGGAATATTCAAAGTCCTGCTTCTCTGAATGCTGGAGGAATTAACAACAGGAGAACCCGTTTCTTAGCTTACAGTTCCAAGCACCTTTAGCTAACAGACTCAAAAACTCTTACCATAGCTTTTTCCAGGATTTCATTGCACTCACTGGCTACTGCTTGGCTTTCTTGCTTTTTGCTTCTGCATCTCTGTCTGTTCTTGTCTTTTTCAGTCTTTTGTCTCTGTGCATGTGCACGCGCACACACGCTCCTCGGTAGGTTCACGCCTTTTGTCTTAGGTGCGCATCTTATGCTTACAGTCATGTTAACTGAAAGGTAAGTTCACATCTATCAATCTCAATAGGGTTTTAACTCAACCCATCACAAGGTTTAATCCAGCTCATAACAACATGTTTGTCTGTTCCTTTAATATTCTATAAGGATGTGTATCATGGGTTTTTAAGTCTTATGACTACAGCTGGTCAGAAAAATTCCAACAAAACAGTTTTTCAGTAGAATTTGCCTGTTCATCCAAATCAAAACATTCTGTGGTGGGTCTGATTTCAATCAAGTGCCGCTGGAAACCAGGCTTCTTTTGAAACCTGATGGCCAGAGCAGGTTTCCTGCCAGACAGGCTACCAAGTAGCCTGGACTTCCAGAGTTCACAGCTCATGGGAAGATCACCAGACTGACTGTTTCTCTGAGCTGGGATGTCCCAGAACTTTCTTTTTTATCGAGAATTTCAAAAATTTGAATCAGAATGAAACCAAATTTCAAAATACAGAAATCCTCTGTACAGCTCTATCTTCTCTTTCTCGAGAAGAGAACATAGACTGAGTGAAACAATTTACATGTTAAAAACAATCAAATTATCTTACACCACCAAGTCAACTTACCATGTCAACTTACTGCTGTTACCCTTCTTCTCCTTCCCTCTTTTCTCCTATAGTTATACTTGCTCATTTATGTCTTCTTTCAAAGTAGATTATCAAATCTTTGGGGGCAGGGACTGTGTCTTCCTGTGTGTCTGAACAAGGTCTAGCACAAAATGGCCCACATCCTGAATGGAGCTTCTGGGTGCTACTGCAATATAAATACAACCAAGGAGCTAATTGATCTCAAGATAAATCTATTTCATAACAAGTTGCTTATGATATGGAGGCTCGGATCTTGAGCTGTGCTCAGTGAAGCTCAAGAAAGGGAAGAAGGTGAGAGATGTGCAAATATGGTGCAAATGTGGCTATAAGCCAGCACCACCACCAAGCCAATCAATTTGTGAGGCCTGTCCCCACAATAAATTAATTTACACCAGATTCTCATGGTACCAAGGGGCTATTTTCATAGTGAGTGTACAGACACAATCCAGCCACACACCCTTTTCAATGGCCACACCCACTGCACTAGCATCTGGAAAGGGGGCAGTTTAGGAGCTTATTACATTTAAGGAGTCCTCTGAACAAAGTGAATCCTCTGGTGGCCAGATAAGCAGGCATTTGCACCATTTTATATCAGCAGAGCAGTGCAAAGCAGCCTTAATGCACTGAAGGATCTAGTCCTTGTATCAGAGTAGCAGCCGTGTTAGTCTGTATCTGCAAAAAGAACAGGAGTACTTGTGGCACCTTAGAGACTGACAAATTTATTTCAGCATAAGCTTTTGTGGGCTACAGATCACTTCTTTGGATGCATAGAATGGGACACACAGACAGAAGATATTTATACATACAGAGAACATGAAAAGGTGGAGGTACGCATTTTCAAGGATAGGTTCCTGGGTTAGTGTTTATGTTGTATGGCGTGTGGTTGCTGGTGAGTATTTGCTTCAGGTTGGGGGGCTGTCTGTAAGCGAGGACTGGCCTGCCTCCCAAGATCTGTGAGAGTGAGGGATCATCTTTCAGAATAGGCTGTAAATCTTTGATGATGCGCTGGAGAGGTTTTAGTTTCCTGTATGCATAATATAGTTACAGAAAAAAGCATTATATATTTACTTATTTCAGTCTGCATGTATCTGTAGCTATAGATTAGATTTATAACACCAGACTTCCTGCATAACACAGGCTACAGAATATCACCCAGTAATTCTGTAATGGCAGGGATTAAGCCTTCTATATTACATAAGTGCAGTTGCATGCATCAAAGTTGTATGACATCCATGAAAGCACAAAATTTACCAAAGCATAAACTGTATTTACAAAATCTTAAAAATGTCTGCTGCACATTTTAATCATAATTATCTTTTATGCTACATTAATAAAGAGGTATGTAGATTTAGTTATTTTAGCATCATTGCTGTTTAAATTCTGTTAGCATTTACTTTTAATAAATGACATTGGTTAGTATCTTTGTATATTGTAGATAACTACAGACTCAGTCAGATGAACAAAACAAAACAACCTCATTGGCTAAACCACTGGTGAGATCATTTTAGGATTTTTGGGGCAGGGACCATCTCTTTGTTCAGTTTGTACAGCATCTAGCACAATGAGGTCCCAGTCCACCATTGGGGCAGCGAGGCACAATAGGAATGTAAATAACAACAACTGGACACATGTTAAAGATAGTATTACTGCTTCAGGGTATTGATCCATCGAAAGGAGGGAAGCCTGAAATGTAGTAATGATCATTTGTTTACTTCCCATGGGGAAAAAAAAAAACACACACAGCAGGGGCGGAAGGATGTAAATTAAATGTTCAGTTTAAAATATCTCATTACACAGCTAATTATTAGCTCAAGGGATATATTAAGAAAACTTTCCACTCTAATCTGCCAATTTCTTCTCCCCCATTTTGTAACTGGTGGTTGTTCAGCAATTTGGGAGAAGATTATCTCCCCAGGATGACTATCAAAGGTTGTCAGAGAAGTAGTCCTATAATCTCAGGCACCTGGCATCAGCTGGGAGCTTAGTTTTTGTGAATTCAGTGTCATGCTCTTCAGTCTTCTCACAGTCTAGATACAAGTCTTCTAACAGGGGCTAGGTCTGTTTAAAAACAAATTCTCCTCTGGCTGCCCACCAAGATTTTGACATAATCTCAATCGCAATGGCTGTTCAAGACAAGAAACTGAAAAGCCTTGAATCAAGACTACAGGTGAAATAATAGATCACTGAGAAGGATATGTGATTAGCAATAGGTAAACTGATTCAGATAGAATGAGTGAACAAGACTTCATTAGTGTCTCTTAAACTCCACCCTCACCAAGTCTAGTGTGAGAGAATTATTACATATGTATAAGGCACATACTATTATTTATTATCATTACTTATTTACATAATTCCAAAACTTCTCTAGACACATTACTGCACATCAGAGGCATAGTCCCTGTCATGAAAAGCAGACAGGCTAAATAATTTGTCAGTGTGTCTTAAGATTATAAGTCACATTTTTCAAAAACACATACCATAGAAGGACAGTGTATGCATCCCTTTGCTGCATAGGGCCATGTTTGTCCAAAAAAAGGAGCCCAGTGTTAGACTCCTAAATCCAGGTTTAGGCATCTGCCTGATTTCCAAAATAATGTTAACTGGCTGTATTTGAAAGTTAAGCACATGCATAAGCCTTAGTTTTCAGTTTCAACTTGATCTTTAATGTTCTGGATAGAACTGAGTGAAAATTTTTCAGAAAATGCAGATTTGGGGCAATCAAAATTATCCCTGAATTCAGGTCAGATTTGGAAGATAGCTGGGGCCAAGTAAAAAAATGAGGAAAATAATTTCAAAAAAGTCGAAAGGGTTCATCTTGATACTTTCAACATGAACAGTTTCATTTCAAAAATGTAAAATTGAATTGACCCGAACAAAAATTTGTTTGGCTTTGTTTTTTGTTACAGCAAGAAAAAATAATTCATTTTTGGTTTGAAACAAATCATGTTTGGAGTATTTTTTTTCAGATATTTCGGATCAGCCACCAAAAAAATAACTATTCACTTAGCTCTCCTTGTGGATCAGGAACCAAGATTACTTTTATACATCAATAAACTTTTCAAATGAGAAATAATCTGATGGTTATTTCTCAGCTCTTGTATTCAACAGCCGTCTAGCGATGGTTTTATCTGTAAGTCAGAAATAGGTTGCAGAGGCAGTTAGTGAGGAAGTGTTACAGAACACCAGTAAAGTGGCTGATGTACTTCTGGCAGCAGGAGCCTACTACGAGACAGTCATATCAGAATGAAAACAGCTGTCTGCCAGCACCATAAACCTTTAGGAAATGTTATGGGTGATTAGTTGTTACACTTAATGTGTGAAAGTTGGTTTCTGCCTGCCTATGGACAAAGTAACCTCCTCCTTTTTTTCTACTTATTGCTACTGATATAGAGAAACAACAGGACCTGGTGAGATGTTTTAAAACTCACAAAAGCCAGGACATTCAGAGTTAGTGCTCAAACCATGGCAATGACTTTCTCTTTCTGTTTGGGTACGTTTGTGTGAGCCATTTAGGTGAAATGAAAAAGATCAGGAAAATGTTTTGAAAATGGAACAAAACTCTAATGGGAAAAGCATCTTGATCAGGAAGGAACACTCACGCATACATTATACAGCACCTATTCTCTTTGAGATTTGTCTGAACTCGCTTTTCTTTTCAATAGTTTTTAAAACCTTACTGGCTGCTAAACAGTGACAATGGAATGGTCCTAGGAACGGACATTCTGTTACATGCTATATTGTCTTCCTATGCAGATGTGTTGGATTGAGTTCCCTGGCCCCGCCTTGGCTGAACATTTCAGGGTGCTTTATAGTGTCATTTTAAACAAGAAAAGAGCTGAATAGTAGCTAAGATGACATTCTGACTTTCTGATCTTGAAACACTCAGTTCATATTCATCCAGAACTAAATGTTCAAAGTCGGCATTTGAAACTAAATCATCTGTGACTGTAACGGTGGATGTTCAACATGGATTAGACCATCCTCATTCTGTTTAGAAGAGTAGTCTCAAAGCTGACTTTGTAGGAAGGATTTCGCCCGATTCATTTATCACATAGATTTTGACGCTCTAGGGAAAATGAAACACTGAGAAAGAAGTGAAGTTGAAGAACATAAACAGAAAAATAGAAACAAGTCTCCAAACATTGAAAATATAACTCCATTTTTTCTAACTTCATCAGCTGGGAGGTGTTTCCTTCTGATAGCCGCTTTGAAATGGCAAAGAAATGCTTTCTTCAGACTCTTGGGGTGGGGCTCTTAAGGGGGGCTTAGGTATTGTCATGCTGAGAGTTGCAGCACCTAACTTTTAGGTGCCCGGAAGCCTAGTGGAATGCACAGCTTTGAATTAGGCATCTCGGCTACCCATACCTCAATGTGCACAGTTGCCGCACTCAGACTTAGAAAATGCCTTCTGTATTTATAATAGTTTTATTAAAACAGCTAGCAAGGTCACCAACACTGTAATTCAGCAAGGTAGCTAGAGATAATGCAGAATGCACAGTCCAACATCCATATACTCACACCATCCCTCTTACACCAACCTGAAATGTTAGCCATTATCTTCCTCATCACCATCAGCTTCCTCATCACCACCACCAGCGACCTTTGTCCTGGTACCTTTGCAGATCAGCAACACCACCACCAATACTGGCCTCAATGGTATTTTAGACAGATACCATATCATTTGAGGCACCAGACTACTTCAGAAAGGGGAATAAGTTCCATAGGAGGAGGTCTTCTGGATCTACTTTCACTCAGCCAGCCCATTCCACTTCTACCTTCAGGCAGACTTACTTGTACATTGACCTTAATACTATGCTGGCTGTCCTTGTGAGTCCTGTATTCGAGCCCAGAGCAATCTGCCCACTGTCTCTCCTCTCCCACACCACCACCTATCATCATCTTGACTTTCTGTCTCCTATGCAGATTGGATGAAAGCTCAGCCAGTCACCACACAGATGATCTCCAGGTAGATACCACAGCTTATATACGGTAACTTAGACTATGCCCCCACAGACATTATGGGCCCATTCCACAAGAGAACAAGCAATATCAATCACATTTCTCAGTGACGTCTCAATGTTGGACATTTGCATGGCTGCTACCTGGTCTTCTGTATGCATTTTTGCTAGACAGTATGCTGTTCCCATGTCATCTAGATCAGAAGCAAACTTTGGGAAGATTGTTCTGCAGTCACTGTTTAAATAGACTCCAAGCCTTATTGCCTAGCAAAACTGCCTGGGAGTCGCCTGAGTGGAACGCACGTCTACGCCCACTTGGAGAAGAAAAGGCGGCTACTTTAACTGTTCTTTGAGAGGGGGGTACGGACATGGATTCACCGCCCACCCTCTGCACCTTCTGCATAGGAGTCCCGAGCCTTGGATTTTGGTGTGAAGGAACTGAGGAGCAGGCATCACCCTTATGTAGCCATGGGAGAGACTAGGGCCATAAAGCATAAGCACCAGGCCTGTGGGTACTGTTAGGTAAAGTTCTCTAGCTTTTGTATACTGGGTGCACATATGCGCACGCACACATGCACCTGAGTGGAATATGCATCTGCACCTACAACTCAGAGAACAAGTTACAGTAAAGATAAGTAACCATCTTTGACTGGGGATTTTTTGTGTGGATTTTGATACGCTCTCAGCATACCTACCAGCGCACCTCTTGAAAGCAAGATAGGTGGGGAATACCTAGTTTTTTAATCCTGCTGAAGTTTAGGTGTTACACAGGTGCTCAGCTTCTGGATAGGGTCAGGACTTAGGTGTCTGTGCACATGCTCAGCTCAGCTGCTGAACTTTAGGTGCCTCAAAGACTTTAAAAGTGGAAACATAGGCATCTAGAGAGGTTAAGTGCCTACAGGCTTAGGCAGCAGCTGAGCAAGGGTTTTGAGAATCCCACCATCTCCATGAACTGAATGCACTAATCATGAAAATGTACTGGTTACATGAACAATCTCACAGAAACAACCAGGAAGGAGGTTGCAGATTATTTTTTCCTCTTTTTGCCGCTATGTTTTCACAGATGTGATGTGTGGATGAACAAGCCAAAGCCAATAGACATACTTTGCTCCTGCCAAATAGTCCAAACAATGCAGAATTTTTTTTTCCTCCCCTCACAAAAATCTTTGATAAACCTCAGTCTTTAAGTAAATAAAAATGACAAATATTGAGTGTATCTAAGGAAAATCATGGATAAAATTTCAGAGTTAAAAAAAATAAAACAAAATCCCTTACAAAGGGGAAAGAAAGTACAGGCATGACTTGCTCGCATTCTGAGGCTGGAGACTTTGCTATATTGGGTATTTGAATGCCACCTAGTGGGCCTATATAACTTATAGCCAGTGGAACAAATAAGTTAACTCATGCCCCCTAAATTGACATTATCACATCCTACTGTGCCTATGGCATTTCCTATGCTGTGTCACAAGGAGTGCCATAGTACGTGCAATATTGTATACATAATGAGGTATATTCTGCCTCCATAGCAAGCTCCATTAATGTTAATTGGAATTGCATGAGAAGAATGCACCCCAGTGTATTGCTAATAAGTCATTTGCTAACTCACTACAAGCTAAGAATATTGCACTGATGTAAGTCCTATATGCTTAAATGCAGAAGACCAGGACACCCTTTCTGGTACTTGAATGCTCTTATGAGAACATAACAGGGAAAGATTAGACCTCTCCTTGAAGCTCACAGAATATCTAACTATGAGGTCAAACACTGGGCCTTCTTTGGGCTGCTGTAGAGAAATAAGAACAGATTAATGCTGGCTGCACTGACAAGTTGTAGTTTGCCATGATTTATACAGACAGAGCTGTACTAGATGCAATAACAGAGTTGGTTTCCATTGTAAGGTGGATTGTGTTTATTTTGGGAAAATAAATTGATGGCAATTCCTAGTAAAGATGCGTATATGGCAATTTAGTGATGCCTCACTAAGTACATACTATTCCCCTGGTATGTCATACAGGGTACAGGATGAAATGGCAGGAAGGAAATGGCACTTGGCCAATCAGAGCACCTGAGGACCTTTTAAAAGGTCAGTCCCCAAAGGGAGGATTTGCAGCCAAATATTACTGTTCCTCACCTTTTCCTCTTGGTACGTCATCCCAAGAAGCTTCAGAAAATCTAAGGTAATATAGGGAGGAATGGAGTCACTTGGGGAATGTCTGTGAAGGACTGGGGTGTGGAAGGGAGGCCAAGGATGATGTTAGGAAAGCAGTACATTGGGCGACGGGAGACTGAAATTAGAAGAGAAGAGTAAAGGGGTTACAGAGGGATAATTACTACTTTGGTCCATCCTACCCTTTCCTATATAGTATTGCAGTGTTTCATTCACAGATGAGCAACTGGATATAGGAGCACAGGGGCTAGGCTTTCTTTACACATCCGCACTACCTTGCACCTCATATCCCTCCCCCACACAATGCATTCCTTTGACATTTTCTCCCCCTTCACTTTCTCACATGATCTCCAGCCTTGGCCCAGTCTCTCTCTCTGATCAACCCACCACGAGGAGAGGGGAGGGTTGAGATGCAGTAGAAATGGAGTTAGGCAGCTCGTGATCACTTATTGGGCAGCAGCTGCCACTGCACAGACCCCTGCATGTTAACTCTAATTCTTACTAAAAATAAGCACGTTCAGAATGATTTAGACCACTTGTATTTTGATGAGTGCTAGAACAGCAGAGAAGCCTGGGAGGCAAGAACCCTAAGGGCCATACCTGGATTTGTCAGTGGCTTGCCATCTTCTTATAATTATTTGTAATATGGTGGGCCCCCCACACACACAATGTCTGTGGTATCCATGAGACTTTAAAAATATATGACATCACAGTCCCTAAGCCCAGATTCTCAAGGTATTTAGGCACTTCGGGCTAGAGTCCAAAAGAAACTGAGGATGATGACCACCTCCCTCATCAATTTGAGCCTAATGGTTAGGGCATTTCCCTGGGATATGGGAGATTCTCCCAGTTCAAGTCCCCCTCTGCCCAGTAGTGGGAGGCAATGGGATTTAAACAGGGATCTGCCACCTCTCACATGTGTGCCTTATCCACTAGGCGATGGGCAATTATGATGTAGGGTTCCCTCATGCTCGCCTGCTGATGCTGTTCCACTGTGGCTAAATAATGAAAGGCTCATATTAGGTGTATGAGAGATAGAAAGCATGAGAATAAGGCTAGAGCCTGGGGGTTAGAACACTCCCTTGTGGGGTGGCCAGGAGCCAGTTCGCCTGCTCCAATTACATCTTTAATTATTTCTCCACAGTGTAACAGCTTAACAGGAGATTCTGAGGGAGCCCCACATCAGCATATCCCATCACCCAAAATGGGGAAGAGGAAGAGATCTCAGTTAAAACCTTTAGCCCATGGGTTAAGGAATCCCTTGTCCTCATCAGGCAAAGCAGAGAATTAAATCAGTCTCCCACAACTATGGTGAGTGCTCTAACTATTGGGCTAGAAGTGCTGTTACTCCTTCCCCAGTCAGTGTGTGTGGACTTAGGCCTGCTTTGAGACTGCTTATTGGATCAGGCCCTGTAGGTGGGGGAATGCCTACTTACACCTAGTTTGAGGTTTATGCTGCACTGAGCTATGAAAGGCACCTAACATGAGGCATTGTGCACATATCCAGCAGCAAACACTTTAGGGGACTTTTATAATGGAAATTTAGGCAGTGAGGGATTTTAGGCACCTCCAGAGTTGGCAGTAGCTGACAGGGGTTTTGACAATCTCAAACTCCCACTGTAGGAGCTAGGCGCCTAAGTGAGTCCTTCTGTGGATTTATATTCTAAAAATGCAAAATGAAGGGGGTGATGGGACAGTCGGAAAAGATACATCACACCAAACATGACCAGAGCGGTACCAAGCACAGGGTTTTTTTTAGTTATACAGGATAATATATGAGTTTTATTTCTGTTACAAAATCTTGGATGGGTATTTCCATGAGGTACTCATGGTTGAAGTCAGGGAAAGGAAAAGCCTGTTGGTTTAAGGCAAGGGAATGGACAGAGGGAGAGGTAGTCAGGTGACTGGGCTATCGCTGCAGTTCTTGTGGAGGAAGTCATGTCCTGAACTGGCCCTTCTGAGTCTGGAAAGGGGGCACATGACTGCTGTGACTTACCCGCTGGTGCCCTAAGACTCTGGGGACTGCTATAGTCCAACCCCTGAAAGCTCTTCCAGGCAGAGAAGAAGGGGAGGCTTTTGGGCCTGGTGCCGTAGGCAGATTCCTTTGGGTTGGGAATGGAGGCATAGGCCAGGATTGTATGGCACTGACTTACTTCCCATGCCCTTGTAACTAGTGCTTTGTGGTGGCATTACTTAAAAGTTGATGTGTGTCTAAACCATAACCCAGACCCTCAAATATGTGGGGCACTCAAAATCTGCAACCATGTCTCCTGACTTTGTGTCTTGCGTCCACCTCTAATTACAATTTCACTTGAAGTGGGAGAAGTGAGGGAGGGAGAGAGAGCGAATGTAACTAAATGGCTGCTTAGCAGCTCCATTGTGTACTCCTGGGAGGGAGAGACACATCATGGATTAACATGACCAGATCTGAGTCTGATGGGAGATGATGCAATATTCTGGCCAATTACAGCCAGTGTTTTTTCCTGCTATGACTATTTGAGTATTCAGTGTCAGAGAAGTGCCTTGAAATTCCCAAGGCTGCAGACCTATTTAGCAAGCTGGATTTAAATGCCCTTAATAGTAGAAGCGGCAAATTTAGCTTCTGTTTTTTTCAGTCTGCTTGCCTAATGGCTTCAGATATATAGTGATGAATCTTGTGAGACACTGAGGGCTGTGAAGGTGGAGCAGGTAGTCGTCCGAGTTTTATGCCACCTCTGCCACACACAGCCTTTCTATGCTTCAGTTTTCCTGTTTATAACGTAAGATTGATAGTATTTAGTATTCCTAGTACTATATGTGAGTTCCTAGTACTACTGTATATCTGAAGCTTAATTCATTAGCATGCTCCTTCTGATGGAAGTCATTATGGAAGTGCAATGTATAATTACCTGTGCTGTGTTAGCCTCCTCTTATTTTATAAGCATGACAAATGATCTAAAAATATACAAAAATGGGAAGTTTGTACTTGGTTTTCTAAAGCACAAGGCTTCATCACATAATCCAAGTAACATCCGGAAATACCTTATCCAGTGACTGGAAAACTTTCTGTGGCTGACCTCAAAAATATGAAATTACAGCCATATTCAGCCAAAAGCCTTCATCCCCCTAATTATTTGGAATGGTCTCATTCCACAGTACAGTTAGTCCAGTCAGTGCACTAATTTCTACAGTCTCTCACAAAAAGAATTCCTTACCACTTAACAATCAGTATCCTAGTATCCTATAGTACTGCACGTCAGCACTTTGTTGACCCAATCCGGCCTACTAACTGCTTAGGGAAAGGACTCATTCTTGATGGAAATATGTTGTAGTTTCAGAAACAGCAGGAAAGTAAAATAAGTGTCTATATTACCTGCCACTCCCCACCAAAAGAATTTCAGTTTTCCTTAGGGGAGCAATACGGGACTCATTCTTAGGAATGGAGGTAGCCAGGACTGAACAGGTGACAGTCCTGTTGGGCTTTACATGCATTTGTGTATAAATAAATGCACTTGACACAACAGAGCATTGTTCACTATATAAAGCAGTTGACTCTGCCTAGCCCATTAAGCAATCTGAGGAAAGTGAATTTGGTTGGTTTTTTTTCCTCTCCTTACTGAACCTGTTTGGATTAAGAAAAACTGTTTAATCACTAAAATATGTGTTCCATAACAAAGTCTGAATCATACATAAGTTGTTCATCTCACTGTGCAAGCCAGGAACTGACTCCTGGGGCTTTTGGAAATCCCCACAAGATGCTGCGCGCTTATTGTTTCTTCTGCCGAATTATTTCTCTAATGAAATCTAATGTTGAAGAGATGCCAAAAACTGGCTATCCCCAATCTACCTTCACATATGGCAGTGTCTTTCCATCCAGTTAACCACTGCTGGACTGGGAAAGAATTGTAAAAGCATGAATTCTCTATTTTCTTTGTTCTTGGCTATATATGCTTTGGTCCAGATACTCTGCCTTGGCTAAACTGTGCATTGTACAAGCTAGATTGGAGGAGGCAGGAAAAAATGATCAACAGCTGCAGCTCAGGCTACTGCCCCTGCACTGGGAGCTGCCTAACTTATGCTGGCTGCTAATGGTCCCAAGAGGCCAAAAGCAGAGCTAGCAATCAGTGCAATGTACGAATGCTCAGGCACACCCCCTTTCCTTCAGCCAAATCACCTTCCCCTTGCTGTGCCAGCAGCAGGAAATGATGCAAGAACCTATAGCCCACCAGAGGCTCCTCATTACCTTAGCATGATTTTCCTTAGCCAGGATATCCTGCCTTTAAAACTGTGCTTGGATGGAACCTGCCCCAGCCTGGGTAGAGCAGATACCACCCCCATCCTCTGTTTGGAGCTGAGCTAAGAAAACAGGGCAGGAGAGGGAAGTAGTGGTATCTGGAGATTAAAGAAGAGGTTAAAGGGGGAACAAAAGGGAATGGGGCTGTGACCAGGCCATGTGGCAGCTGGCTGGTCTGGGTATTGAAGCAGGTTAGGCAAGGTTTAGGGAAGGAGGAGAGAACCTGGCCCAGGGCTGGTGAAGCACAGGTGTGAGAGGAGAGTATCAGATCTCACACACATACCTTGTGTATTACCTTTCAAGAGAGGTTCTTCTCTCACAAGTGGTGATTGACAGCTCTTGGCACTAAAACTGCCAGGATACCTGGAGGTAGCTCCAAGGCTCTGTGATGGCCAGTTTCAGTTCACGGGTCCTGCTCCAATTTTTTATTGTCTCACGCAGGCTTCTGCTATGATGATTCTTCTTCAGCTTATGGACACCAGTGTAAGCATGGGGAAGAGCCAGCAACACCATATGGGTTTACAGCAATCAATGGCCCAATTACAAAGTCTCCAGGGCCTTCATGGTCTGCTTCTGAAATGTAACCATCTCTCAAAGGTGTTTAACAATACACAGCTAAGCGGCACAGAAAAGGAGGAGGAAATGAAGAATGCTGTATCCAATGGAGACTGCAGGGAAACCTTTAGGCCAGGCACATAGCAATTAGTTTAACTGGAATATTGCCAAGATGTCCGGGTTAACACACTTACTTTCTGGAAAAGTGCCATGGCATCTTTAATGCCTTTTATAGTCAACCCCTTGATTTAGTGTCACATCAGCATAAAAACATAGTGAAACGTCTACCACTGTGTGGGAAATTAACCAGGAAGAGCCCAATCCCACATTCTTTCTTCTCACTGAAAGCAATTCCCAGGCACAGAATTAATGGGAGTTCTTGCCTGAGTTACATGTGCAGGATTAAATCTACCATTTTCATTTGCAGAGCTAGCTCCAATCCAAAAAAGTACTCATGAACCACGACCAAAAATTGAACTCACACAGGAATTTGAATTAGCAGCCTTAAACTAGCTTAAGGAAGACAGAAAACAGAACAAACTTGCAGGAGAACAAATTATCTTCTTTCTTTAATTTTTTTAAAAAATAAATTAAGAGTTCATGTTATTAAGACAATGTACTGCAATGTTGCTCTCCAAATACAGTATAAGACTATTTGTCTGAAGTTCATTGCATGGGGTTGACCAACTCAATATATAACTTTAGCAATCACAAAACTGAATCAGAGATATCCCAACTCATCCAACAAGCTTGAGTGGTCATGTGCGGTGAAATCTAAAGTCATACTGGTACGCATGATATAAATGCTTTTTCACTTACTTAACAATACGTTCATCTTTGTGGCTAGAACTGTAAGCTTGTTTTATTTAAAAAGAGACTCCAACATTACTTTTTAATAAGGTGCAACATATAGACTGCTTTTTACAATTAAAAAACAAAGTAAAACAATACTCATTAGTATGCACTCATTCCAACACGGAATTAAATGAGATCTTCTACAATGCTTGAATGGTCTTGTCTTCTGCTTCACCAAAACAAAAAAATTAGCAGTTACTATTACAGTGACACTCAAAGAAGGGATGGGTGCATGTTAGTTTTGTTCTGTTCTTTAACAGAAGGCGTCCTGGTGCAGAACACTTCAAATACATGTCAGAAGCTGAGTCTAACTCAACACAGTCCCTGCATAACAAGTGTGTAATACTGAACTTGCATCATTCATCAGCAAAGATTTTATTCACTCATTTGGTTTGACATCAGCCTCAGTCCAGTAGCTTGAAAGCAAGTATTGAACTGTAGTTGCATACATTGAGTTATATACTACAGTAACGTCCTCACTCTTAAATTAACCAAGTTCTGTGAAACTTTTTAGGTTCTGCAGAATTAATTAAATAATTAAGGCTGAGATCTGTATTTCAGGGTTTGTCCAGTAACTTCTGAGATCAATGTTGATAAATGCAAAGTAATGCACATTGGAAAACATAATCCCAACTATATATGTAAAATGATAGGGGTCTAAATTTGCTGTTACCAATCAAGAGAGAGAGATTTTGGAGTCATTGTAAATAGTTCTCTGAAAACATCCACTCAATGTGCAGTGGCAGTCAAAAAATAAACAGAATGTTGGAAATCATTAAGAATGGGATAGATAATAAGACAGAAAATATCATATTGCCTTTATATAAATCCAGGGTACGCCCACATCTTGAATACTGTGTGTAGATGTGGTCGATCCATCTCAAAACAGATATACTGAAATTGGAAAACATTCAGAAAAGGGCAACAAAAATGATTAGGGGTATGGAATGGCTTCTGTATGAGGAGAGATTAAGGAGACTGGGACTTTTCAGCTTGGAAAAGCGACGACTCACAGGATATATGATTGAAGTCTATAAAATCATGAGTGGTGTGGAGAAAGTAAATAAGGAAGTGTTATTTACTCCTCGTAAAACAAGAACTAGGGGTCACCAAATGAAATTAATAAGCAGCAGGTTTGAAAACAAACAAAAGGAAGTATTTTTTCACACAACGCACAGTCAGTCTGTGGAACTCCTTGCCAGAGGATGTTGGGACGGCACATACTATAATGGGGTTCAAAAAAGAACTAGATAAGTTAATGGAGGACAGGTTCATCAATGGATATTAGCCAGGATGGGTAGGGATGGTGTCCCTAGCCTCTGTTTACCAGAAGCTGGAAATGGGCGACAGGGAATGGATCACTTGATGATTACCTGTTCTGTTCATTCCCTCAAGGGCACCTGAAATTGGCCTGTGAGAAGACAGGATACTTGGCTAGATGGACCTTTGGTCTGTCCCAGTATGGCTCTTCTTATGTCTTTTGGGAATACTGTATGAACATAAAACACTGATACCATAAAGAGCTTGTACTATGGGCATTACACAAGGCATATTTTATAGCCGTGGACTCAAATTCCAATGTGACTCTAAATATAGCCTCCTCTCTTCCAGAGACAGATGGTGTAACTGATGACAGTATTTGGCCTTCTGCATTCAGACTATTACGGTCTGCTACAACACAAAATACCTACATTCTGCATCCCACAGAGCACCAGAATAGGAAGGCTTTAGGACTAGGTTACCCCAACGTATTTGGAGTTGTTTCCTTTTAAACTTCACATTCTGGGGACACAAGTGACACAAGGTAACAACAACAATTGCTTTCTTGCACCCCTGTCCAAGCTTGGTACTATGGAGGGTTGCAGCATGAATCCTGTACATAGTACAAGCAGATTAAAGAATGAGTAGCTCTGCTAGAAAATAAATATTTCAGCCATGCTATTGTAACCCACACACCTCCCGGGTGTGGTGCTCTGTCTCAGATTGTGACACCAAGACCACTTAGAGATTAATGAGTCTGCCACAGTCTTAGCTAATAGCCATGTGGCTTTTAGCTCATGCACTAGAGGCTCATGCATTTACCTCTGGAGGTCCCAGGTTCAATCCTGCCTGCTGGAGACCAAGGTCTGTTGGTGTTACAAGTGGGGACTTGTCTGGGATTTCAACTCGGAATATGCTCCCTCAGCTAGGGGAAGCATGTAACCCACACACCTCCTGGGTGTGGTGCTCTGTCCCATCTAATGACACCAAGACCACTTACAGAGAGATTCATAACTCTGCTCTACAGCCTTAGCTAAGGCCCAAGTGACTATTGACTCATACATTAAGCTCTAGAGGTCCCAGGCTCAATCCTGCCTGCCACTGACTGGGGTCTGTCAGTGTTACACTATATTAATTTAAGCGATTTCTTAGCAAGTGCAAACTTACCAGTGGAGGAATAAGGAATAAACTGGAGCAGGGCAGAAATCACTGCAGAGCTTCATTTGTCTGTTTCTTCTATTTACATGGAGGGAGATAGGTGCCTAACTCCCACTGACTTTCAGTGAGAGTTGGGCACTTAATTGTCCTTTGTGCCTTTCAAAATCTCCCCCGTGAGCTTTTTACACTTTTTCCATAGTCATAGCAAACTACATCATACTAAATATTACAGGGCCAATTTTTGCATAGAGAAATAATGAATCCTTACAAATCAGTCTCTGCATTTTAAAAATAACAGAGGATAGCTGATTGAGAAAATTGCTATACTGAGTAAAACTGAATGGTTTAAAGCAGGAAACAAAGGACAGGCAGTTTAAAGTGAACAGAAGTGTGTTCCACTCCAGTCTCAATGAACTTTTATCAAAATAAATGAAGATGACAAACTTCTCCATAAATGGGATGGGTTTTTTCCATGAAAATATTTTAGTATAATTCAGTAGCAAATAAATCAACATGAATCATACATGCTTGGTTCTCTAGTTTAGAACACAGAGGTTTACAGCTGTTACTAACTTATTTAGAAATATCTGCTAGTCTTTGCACCTGTCTAATAAGTTAGTGTGAACATTGGTGTGTTCTCCAGTACGTCTGGCTCCTTATCTTCAAACCATATCACTTAAACCTGTACCACTTCAAACCATATCACACATACCAGCAGAGCTATTAGGAAACTCATTGAAGAAATATAGCCTGATGTTTGCAGCTATAGAGAGTGTCTAACCTGACTACCTGATTAAATAAGTCTCATCCTACATCCAAACCTCTCTGTTATAGCTTAGTTCTGGGCCACTCCTCATACATTCTATTTTTCTCTTTAAACAAAACAAAATACTGTATGCAGCCTTTGTGTTGATCTAGGAGAGATTCCTTCAAGGTTATTTCTTCCATTCTTCTGTTACCAGTCTAGTTAAACATGATAGATTCAGGGTCCTGGTTTGCCATTTGAGCCATATGTCTTAACACATCCTTTTTAGTTATGATACCCAGCAGCCTTCTAGAAGAGAAGAAAAAAGGAAAGATGAATCATCTTATATCATCTATTTTTTCTGTTCTGCTGTAGGGCCCTTTTATGAGAGCTCCCATGTGCAGCTGTGGATCTCAGTTTCCAAAATAATGATCAAAAACAAAGCAAAACAAAAAACTATTCTCACCTAATGATAACCACGAAGACAATAAAAACCATGTCCATTATAAAAATGAAGTGCTCTGGTTCTCTTTACCTCCTTTTGTGGAGAATCTATTCCACTCTGTGTTCAAGTGAGAACTGTAATTAATGCAACGCCATTTTGTTTGAGAAAATAATAAAATTCTATCAGAATAAAATTCACTCTCGAGCAGAGGGCCACCTGCACAAGATCTAGGCAACACAAAACCACTTAACCCATCTAATCAGGGGCTAAGTGGGGTGCCTACGACTTGTCCTGGAATTCTGCACAAGGGTGAATTTCAGCTTGTGTGTTCTTTTTAAAAATTCTGATGCCCTTATTTTCACAACATAGTGCCTTACTCCCATTGACTTTAATGGAACTAAACAAGAAGTGACCTTCCAACAGGAGTTAGAGTTTTGGAATCTGCCCCTTATTAAGCTATAACTAGCAATGCAAGTGCTGGTTGTGAGACATTTTTAATATCCAATATCTCACAACTCCTCAGGGGCCAGAATACCTCCCAATGCTACAAAGCATTCCTTTCCAACTCTTGAAGATAATTAGATACTGGACTTTGGAACCCCATCATTCTTAGCACTAGTTGCCTTTCAATTCAGTTGTAAAATAATGTTTGTGGGTGATGCTTCAAGAACTGCTAGAGGTAGAAACCAAAACCAAAAGGTTCCAAGCCTGAGTGCCTAATAGTAGGCACCTAAATCCATATTCCAAATCAGAGGCCTTATTTCCACAGTTGTTGAGCACCCAGAACTGAAAATGACTGTGGATACTCAGCGCCTGTGAAAAGCAAGCAGGTTTTATTCGGGTGCCAAAACTTTAGGCATCCAAATTTATCAGGAATTGGGCCACTAAAGCCCAGGCTAGACTGTCTCTTCAAAAGGTTTTAAAACCAGTTTGAGCTGTAAGGAAAATTTCCCCAGTGCAGACAAAACTGTTGTTTCACACTTTTCATTCAGTTTCTGTTCCTGATCATTTTTTGTCATCTGTCACTCGTGGAGTTTTAACTCACTTTCCCTTGCTGTCAGACAAAACTGAGCAGATTTATTTTCCTCAGTTGTCATCCACATCATGCTTTTCACAAGCACTTCAGCCTGGCTGGAATACTAGGGACAAGCAAACCCTTTGCACACAGTGATACTTTGCCAACTCTGCATTTGCACTTGCTTAAAAACAAAACATCAGCCTGATAGTGTCTGTATTTTATTGTCCCTTATCTTAGATATGGCACCCAAATTACAATACACTACAGAGAGGGGAACATGGTCTGAGCGTGAGCTCAATGGCAGCCAGTACATCTTTGCTTCTAATTCTAGCTCTGGGACTGATTTTTTTCTGTTGCCTTGGGCAGCCACTTGACCTGTTTACCTTAGTTTTAGAGAAAATAATAATACTTACCCAGCTGACTTTATAGGCTGTTGAGAGTTAGTTACTGCTTAGAAATTCCTTTGAATAACAAAAGTGCTATATTTATTACAGCTACAGCAAAACTGGTGTGGCACTTTCCTTCCCTTTAAGTACTTAATCTCATTGGTTCATCTATATATACCTACCCACTGCGTGTAACAAGACATTGTCTGAGTCCAAGTTTCCGAAAGATGTCTACCACAGTCTCCATTGGCGTGTGGTCAGTTACTGTGAAAGGGCTCAAATTGAGAATGCGCCGTAGCTTCAGTGGGTGAGGGCTGTTGGCTGGAAGCTCTGGTGGATCTTCAGTGAAATACATGATAGAATTGCTCACCACCCCATCCTGACGCTGTCTTGCGTTCTCTGGAGGACAAAGAGATTAGGCACATGGCAGACCAAACTCATGTACATCCCTACTTGGAACTGAACAGTTACATTTGCTTTTAATATCAGAACATGGGATTACAGAGCAAATCACTTGCATTTCACAGGGTCACCACAGTAATTCAAAGAATCCTATCTCAAATCAAATATAAAAACAGTTCCTATCCCTTTTATTTTGTTTAGCATATCTTTACTATTTCTTGTGTTGGGATGTTCATTGTCATCATTCTCCTTAAATTCAAATGTTTTACACTATTGGTGTTAGCAGGTAACACAATGCAGTCACTGTATGAAATTCACCCAGGGTGTCAAGATATGGAAGACCTCCCAAGATGATGGAAATGTGGAACTTCTGCTGTACATGTACACCTGGATTTGGACATTGTGACTTCTACACCACCATAGAGGGGCAGTCTGTGGGCATGGTTACTCGGTCTGTACACTGATCCCATTCAGGGTGTGTGTAAGAGATGCAGCCATTTTTCCAGGATTGCTGAACCACCACATGCCTTGCCCACAGGTTGGGGGGCAGATTCTGTCTCCTGGACCTCTGGATACTTCCTCATACAAAACTTGTTTACCTAGGCTTCATGTTGGAAGGAGCCGTGGTTGTCTTTAAGGAAAAGGAGCAATAATGAGGGGAAAGTGCTGAGCTAAATGAATTTGATCACCTCCATGTTCTCAACTGTGCACATTTGCCCATGTTTCAAATCAAAACCTCTCACTGGCACCTTGATCAAGCTGTGAAGTGAAGTTTACTCCTGGCTTTTATGACTATTATTACAAGCCTGTCACTTAACATCTACCCCTAGCCGTTTGCTTTACAGTTATTGTTAAAGTGGAAATGGCTGGTTTTCTTTGCACTTTTCTCTTCACCAGCTGTTCGTTTGTACTCTGCAGTGTTTGGTGCTACCAACAGATGAAGTGAAATCTCAAGAATGATGATAGAGACACCTCCCTTCTCCCTAATATAAATACACTTTAAAAAAAAAAAAAAAAAAAGAAATCATAGCTGATTCTAACCATTTTCCTTTTTGATTGATTCAGGTTGCTTCTGTTCCTGAGAGGCATAGGAAATTGGAGACAGTCAGTGAAAATATATATATATTCTTGGAGCTCATTTCCATCAATCAAAGTGCAGAAACCTGCTCTGTGACTTGTAATGTGCAGACAGTAATAATTTCCAACACATTCCTGCTGCATTATTTTTCTCTTAAAGATCATTTTGTTGTAATATCACTAGAATCAGAACAGCTCCACTTCACACCTAATATTACTGTGTCACGTGACTTTCAACCTTCTCACCCCATATATTACACATTCCTCTGCAATTTACAGGAATGATACTAATCTTGTCTTTTCTTGTCTTGATTTATACATCTGACTTTCAAAAGTGAATGTGCCTGCACAGGTCTTTGATATATTAAGCTAAGGGTTTACATCGTGTAGCTGAAGGTGGTTCATTTAGTCTGACCCAGGTCAAGAAATGTTCCTCACATAAAGAACCATGAATAAATCAGCTAGTTATTTTCACTCCTTTATCTACACAGGAAGCAACAGACAATGACAGTTTGGTAACTATTTTTCCAAAAGTTCTACTCCCCCCCCCAAATGACAATGACACTGGACAACACTGATAAGCCCATGCCATTATTTTACTCCTGGAAGTAAAATGTGTGTCTCTAGAGACAATGCTTTTGCAAATGATACATTAACATTGGTTTAAATTCAGTAGTACCATAAATAGGGTGAAATTTATACATAGGGTATAAACGGGTTGGGAAGTTAGAGATGTGATAAAATATAGTAATGCACAGATATATTTCAGACAGTGAGTGTGCAAAACTTAGTCCAAGGAGCAAAGCAGCCCCCAAGGAAGGGTGACTATATTTGCTGACTCCACTGAACCAGAGTAATCCACAGAAGACAGCTCCTGTCAGATTTAAAGGTGAATTAGTCTCTGCAGATATGGAAATGGCCTCTCAGATCCAAGTTACCCATATGAGCTTCAAATTCCAGCTTCTCTAACCTAAGCAGTTAGATCTCATACTGAGGATTTCTCTATAGTGGAAAAGTGCATAGAGTTAGCCAACATAAGAACATTAGAATGGCTGTACCAGGTCAGACCAAAGGTCCATCTAGCCCAGTATCTGTCTACCGACAGCGGTCAATGCCAGGTGCCCCAGAGGGAGTGAACCTAACAGGCAATGAATAAGTGATCTCTCTCCTGCCATCCATCTCCATCCTGTGATGAACAGAGGCTAGGGACACCATTCCTTACCCATCCTGGCTAATAGTCATTTATGGACTTAACCACCATGAATTTATCCAGTTCTTTGGTTAACCATGTTATGTCTAGGCCTACACTCTCAGGTAAGGGTTCCGCTTGATGTGCGCGCGTGGAGAGAATTCCTTTTATTGTTTTAACCTGCTGTTTAATTGTGTGTGGTGGAGGGGTACTTTTTATTATAGGAAAAGTAATAACTTTTTCCCTTTCACTTTGTCAACATTCACTCATGATTTTTATACTCTTCTACCCCGTTAGTCTTCTTTTCTAGTACGAAGTCCAGCTCTTTTCTTTCCTCATATGGGACCCTCTCCAAACCCCTAATCATTTTAGTTGCCCTTTTCTGAACCTTTTCTAGTGCTAGAATATCTTTTTTCAGGCGAGGAGACCACATCTGTACACAGTATTCAAGATGTGGGCGTACCATGGATTTATATAAGGGCATGTTAGTTATCTTGTTTGAACTAATACGGCATTCACATTGTTTGCCCTGGTCCACAAGAATGGTTTAAAAACTTATTAGCTAGTCACGGCTAGTCACAGGTAATGCAAAATCAATGTGATTACACCATTTTTTATTAAAAGTGTGCATTTGTCTCCTCAGCTAGACAGACCTCCATTTGCCTCTCCTTCATCTTTTGCTACCTGAAGAGAAGCACTATTTCTTCAGAGTCTAGTTACGCTGGAGAAATGCGTCTGTGACGTTGCACTCTATATGATTTTATGAAAATATGCTAATGAGTGTGAATATAATGTAACTGGAATATGCTTCATGCAAATGGTCTCTTGTAAGGTATCATTACAAAGCTTATAATCTACTGAGTGTGGTCATCCTACTTGTATAAATGTATCACTCTTGTATCTGAAACTAGAAATATAAAATATAACTCTGAGGTCCTATTGTAGTCATGCAAAGTGTGGGCCATTAATGGTGGTTTGGAATCTTGATGGCTCCCATCAACCAGGACAATTGATTGTGGATGGCTCTGTTTGCTTGTAGGCCTTCCTCTGCCATCAGAATTCTCACTTGGAGGCTCAGTTCTCTCCCCAGCCTTATTTACATGCAGCCTAGCAGAATTAGTAAGACATCACATGCTCAAATGCCAACAGTATGCAGATGACATACAGCTCTATCTATCCTTCATACTGTCATTAAGTTAGCTCAGTACATGGCTGAGATCAGTTCATGGACAAAGAACATCTGTTTGAAGTTACATCTGAGGAAGACGGAGGTTATGTTGGTTGGCAATGGAGTTGTCTCCTGTAGTTGACAAAACACACCCACAATTGGTTAAGCCAGTCTGTAATTTAGGAGTGCTCTTGGATTCCTTACTGACTTTAAGCTGTCACATAGCACTATTCACAATTGTCTTCTACAGCTGGCTAGAAGTCTCCATCCAATACTGTTGGCTGAAGACCTGGCCTCAGTAATGTGTACTTTTGTTACTTCCAAATGGATTTCAGCAATGCAATACTCCTGGCATAGAACCACAAGTCCTCAGTATAGAACACAGCAACACATCCCTTCAGTACCATGGGCCACCATGAACTCATCCAACCAGTCCTCTGTTCACTACACTAAATTCCCATTGAATACTGGTTTGTGTTCTCGATCTTTAGTCTTACCCTCAAAGTGCTCATGGGGCCAGTTACTTAAAAAAACAAACAAACAAAAAAACCCAATCTGTCTGTAGCTCCACAACGTGAATCACCACCATAAACCTCACCACCTTCCCTTCCAAGTGCAAGGTGCAATTCTTCAGCCTTGCCTTCACTAATAGACAGATATGGCACAGTGTATAGACATAAAAATATGGAAAAAGAAAATAAAATTAATAAAAAAATATCAGAAAACATGCAATTTTTTCCTTGTCAGGAGGAAGAGATAAATAAGGAGAAAAGACACACATGATGCTAATTATAGCACTTCATGCCCCCCACTGGAAGGCTCTCCTATAGCATGGTGCAGGGCATGAATAGAATAGAATCCTTTTGAGCTAGAAAATTTAAATCAGGATTTTGATTTATAAAAGACACACATTAAATCATGTAGAATCACCATGTACCATGAAAATTAACCAGCGAGACTAGTTATTGCAAAACTGGAGTAATATGAGATCAGAATCAGTCATATGGTTTCCAAACAGTTGCTGTTACTCCCCACTGCAGCCCCCTCTCCGCAGAAATGGTGGGAAGCGGTCATGGATAGCCAACAAGTCCTGGATGTTTTAGGAAATCTTATCTATGAAGAAATGTTCTTTGATTTTTAATTCTTGACTCTGCCCCAGGCCTATTAGAAGAGATTTTAATTAGAGCTCCCCGGAAACCACACATTTTTTTCCTGTGGAAAATTTGGATTTCACATAAGCCATTTTCTGAGAGGAAAATATTTCAGTTGAAAAATGTGGACCAGCTTTAATTTTTAATTAACTCTGCCCTAATAATAAAAAGCTTAGAGACAGGATCACACATTCATGCGCCTCCCTGCAAACAAACTCGCCTTGTTGCCGATTAGCATCATCACCCAAAAGTATAATTCTCAGCTTTTTATACCCATTTCAGATGGCGTCTGATCTCTCTACATTTAAATTAACAGGCCTGATCCTTTTCTGTTTGCAGCTTTGCTGGTCACTGACATTGGTGTGACATTAGTGCAGCGGGCCTGAAATCCAGCCTGGCAACTCGCTGCACACTCACTGCATGACAACATACGGTACAAGACAGACAAGGGTCAGGCCCAGTGTATCTAATTTGTATTTTCAAGTTCTCACAAAGGAATTTAGGGAGTTAGGGATGGGCAGCACCTTAAAACTAGTTAGGAAGAAAATGATATAAAACTGCAAACTCTGTACATTTTATAAAAAGAACTCTTGGTCTTTATATCTTTTGTTAACTCTCAGTCACTGGTTTGTTTTGCCCTTCTGACCCTGCCATATGTGCGTCTTTTGTATCTGCCAGAGGAAGTGACAGCCCAGAGGTAAAACAAAGATTTAAAGGGACACTGTCACAATTGTTGGCTTAATTATCCTGTAAATGACTTAACAATTGTCTTGTATTGAAGTTATTACTTTGAGGATTCCTTCCTTGTGATTTTGTAGGGGGTAGGGAGGAGAAGGGATGGGGTGGGGCAGCTATTGAGTTGATGCTATTCAAAAAAGCAAATTCCCTTGAACAACTAGGTTGTCTTTTACAGTTAGATGAGCCAGGTGCCTTGTAGTTTGAGGTGTGTGCACTTCCCTATTTTTGATAACTGCAAAACTAGTCTGAATTCACAAATAGGGTTGCCAGGCATCTGGTTTTCAACTGGAATGCCCTGTAGAAAAGAGACCCTGGCAGCTCTGATTGGCACCACTGGCTGAGCTGTTAAAAGTCCAGTCAGTGGCACAGTGGGGGCCCGGGACTAACGCAGGCTCTCTGCCTGTCCTAGCTCTGCGCTGCTCCCAGAAGTGGCCACTAGATCTTTGCAACACCTAGGTGCATGGGTGGCAGGGAGCCTCTGCGTGCTGTCCCCACCCTCAGTGCCAACTCCACAACTCTCATTGGCCAGGAGCTGTGACCAATGGGAGCTGTGGGGGTGGTGCCTGCAGGCGCGAGGGCAGCACAGAGCCTCCCTGGCCACCCATGCGCCAAGGGACTGCAGGGACCTGGCAGCCACTTCCTGGGAGCCGTGTTAAGTGCCGCTGGGACCCCGTACCTCCCACATCCCAACCCCCTGCCTCAGCCCGGATTCCCCTCCCACACCCAAACTCCCTCCAGGAGTCCCCCGCCCCAACACCTTGCCCCAGCCCTGAGCTCTCTCCTGCACCCCAAACCCCTAATCCCCGACTCCACCCCAGAGCTCTCATTCCCCTTCATACCCCAACTCCATGCCCCATCCCAGAGCCCTCTCCTGCACCCAAGCCCCTCATCCCTGGTGTCACCCCAGAGCCCACACCCCCAGCCAGAGCCTTCACCCCCCCACGCCCCAGCTCCCTTCCTTAGCCCGAAGCCCCCTTCTTCACCCCAAACCCTTCATCCCCAGCCCCACCCTAGAGCCTGCACTCCTAGCCAGAGTCTGAACCCCCTTCCCATACTCCGAATCCCTGGGCTCCAGCCTGGAGTCATCTCCTGCACCCCAACCTCTCATTTCTGGCCCCACACAGAGCCTGCACCCCCAGCCCAGAGCCCATACCCCCGCACCCTACCCCCCTGCCCCAGCCTGGAGCCCTCTCCCGCACCCCAAACCCTTATCCCTAGCCCCACCCCAGAGCCCGCACCCCTAGCCATAGTTCTCACCCCCCTCCCCAAGCCTGGTGAAAGTGAGTTGGGGGATGGAGACTGAGCGACAGAGGGAGGGGGATGTAGCGAGTGGTGGCGGGGCCTTGGAGAATGGACAGGGGAAGGGTGGGACCTCAGGGGAGGAGCAGGGCAGGCTTGTTTGGTTTTGTGTGATTAGGAAGTTGGCAATCCTATTCACAAGCCATTTAAACCACCCACCTTTCAGTCATGTAGTTAAAAACAAACATACTTGTAGCTTAAGGGAAGGCTTCAATATGCATTACAGCTAGAAACTGGGCTCTAGAATTCTTCTCTCATCTGCTTCTTATTACTCACTCCCTATGCAAAACATGAATCTATTAACTTTTGAGTCTATGGCACTCTGATAAACCTACATGAACTGGATTCCAAAGTAGGGACAGAGTTTTCCATCCCTTGTGCTTAACATATATAATATGACACCAATCATCAGTTTTGGAGGAAGGGAGATGGGAAATCAAATTATAGATGGACACCTGATGGGAACAAGTAATTTAGTTTTTAGGTCTAATTCTACTTAGGGGTAGATCCACAAAGGGACAAATTGAGAGGCAAGGCTCTGAGAAAGTAGGTGTTACAAATCTTCCCTTTGTAAAGGGATATTTTAGGTAGTATCCTTTTAAGTAAAGCAGCTTAAAATGTAAAGAGTACATGGTTTACAGAGCAATTTTTTCTTCATGAAAAAGTCCCTGTAAGCAGGAAAGGCTGTCACCAAAATGGTTGTTATTTTCTACTTTTAGATTTTATTTTCCAAAGAACTCAGGAGCCTCCCCCCTCCTCCACTCATCTGAAAATCATACCACTGATCTTTCAGGTCACCAAGATCTGAAAGATTTAAATGCTTGCAAATTAGGATAACTATGATGTGATGATAACAGAAACTAACACAGTGTGGCACCAGCACTTTGCACGTTTTTATGTAGTGGCTGGGGTTCATAGATATCTTTGGACTTTTACTGCTGAGAGTGACAAGAGGTTTGGTTGGAGGCTAGAGATGGTACTGACCAGACTCTGATTTGACTTTCACCAGTTTGAAACTGGTTTAACTCCAATGGCTTCAACAGAGTTACTTCAGGTTTACCTCAGCATAACTGAGTGCGGAATTAAACCCCAGAGGTTGGCTGAAGGTATGTTGTAGTGGGGAGGTTGCTTGGCATGGTTCTTATGAAGAGGGGTAGAAATAGCCTTCCACATCCTTTGGAGTAAACATTCAGTTTTGTTCTTACTTACCTATTTGTACATGCTTCACAGTATCGCTAATGCCCTTTACATTCCCATTAAAATCTATATTGTACTCTTTACTCACTTATTGCAAGAATCAGTTCCCGTCTCTGTGCAAAACCAATGAGACGCTCCGAGTCTTTGGAAACCACCACCGGAAAGCCGTTGTAATTGGTCTCTTTGATTAACGTCTCCACATCTTCCACTGTCATACTATCCTGTGTCAGAACGGAGAGTGGAGGCTCACCACGCCTAGGCCTCATGACATCTGTTGCTAGTGTTCGGTGTGTGAACTCATCCTTAGCATCCAGAAATGGGTAACCATTCAAGTGGATGTGTGCCTCATAGATCCCTTCTTTCCCAAAGGCATCTGCTACCCACTTGCTGGTCACAGCTGCAGCCATTAGGGGTACAATATACTCCAAACCTCCGGTTAACTCAAACATAATAACCACCAGGGAGACAGTCATTCTGGTAACTCCACCTGCCAAGAAAAAGATCATTCAGGTTCCCCCCTAAAAAAACCCAACAAATATCTATAAATGTATCAACTCTTCCGGCTTTCTAGTATCTTACATTCATAAAGGCATGAAATTATTCAACCCCCTCACTGTGTGTCGTTCACTCAAAGTACAGGTTTCCATTTCATCTGCTGTAATTTTGAACAGAAAAGGTTACAGTGACATGCTCAATCCAAATTTATTAGCATGTGAAAAGCACATAATTACGAACTCTGGTACCTGCATGCTTGAAGATTACCTTAATTCAATAATCTGGCACAACAGCAAAGCACACACCTCTGAACTGTACTTGATACATGCATACCAAAACTGGATTGGGGTCAATCTAAACTACTAGGCCCGTATTTCTGGGAAAACCAGTGCTAAAGTGCAGACATGTTTAATTTCATTATTGACTTCTTCATTTATATACAATTGATTCTATTGAAAGTTTAATCTGAAAACGTATTTGATTAAGGATTACACTCAAAGAAAAAGAAGCATCAAGGGAACTGTATTAAACATACCATGCTCCTAGATCAACCTCTGTAAATTGCTCGTAATAAGCAGCCTCCATGAAATGTGTTTTTGTAGCTTGGTTGTGATGACCCTCTGTATATAAATCACTTCTAGCATCAACATTCTCCACTGTAGTTTCTTTGTGTCATTTTATAATTAATCTGTTTACAGTTTACATTACAGTATATAACAATTGTATATGTTTCTCCAGGTAATATGTCAGAAAGATCATTGTAATAATTTGATATTCTTAGATCTCCAAATACAGTGCCATTTTTTAGATTGGAGAGATAGGAAAATAGGTTATTAGAAGTTGTTTTTTATATAATGGCATGGGTAATGCTATGCAGTTACAATTGTTACATAGATGTTTGTGGTTGTAAAAACAGAATATGATGCCTGCTAATGGGTGCACAGCAAAGAACTTTTCTTTAATATAAAAGCAAAACATCTACACTGATAAATTCTGTTTTGGAATGCTAAAAAAAGAATAATAAAGGAGAAGTGATGCTGGTTTACTATTTCTGACATTAGATTCCTACCATGACTAGTGTCACAAATGAGCCTACTTATCTGTCAGTGCTCCTCTGGACGCAGCTTTCATTGGAAGCCTACTGAATTACACCAAGGCCTGCTCTACACTTAAAATTTGCTGGCATAGCTCTGAACATAGGGGTGTGAAAAATCATACCCTAACTGACATATCCAAGCCACCAAAAGCCTGAATGCTAGACGCAGTTATGCTGGCACAGGAGTCCTTTTGCCAGAACCGCTTATTTTGTTCGGAGTGCTTGTATGAGCTATACTGGCAAAAGCACTCTTTTGCTTGTACAAGATTAATCTACACAAGAAAGTTTCGCTGTAGACAAAGCCTGTGATATATGTCCATTACTTGCATAATCCAAATACCAAGCAGCAGTGGAAATTATGTAAGATACAGGTCAAGTAAAAAATGAAAGAAGAAATAACATGCTTGGAATTGATGTTTTCACATTTCCTTTCTATGTACAACTTGGCATTTGATGTATGAGATTTAGTTTATATCACTGGCCTTGCTTTAACAATTAGTATTTAGGACTGAATGGCAGTCCAATTGAAGTTAATAGCAAAATTCACACTGAATTCAAAGGAACCAGGCTTTGAACCTATAATCAGGGATGAAAGACTGAATATAGTCTGCATGATTGGTAATGGGATACAGACTTTTCACTTCCAGATCAATTATTTCAATTTGGGCAAAATTTGTAGTGACCAAAGACGGCTTTCCTTGGTTCAACAGTGGAATATTTTAAATCAGTGCGTAATTACAGTGGAAATCACAGCCATCACAAATGAGCAAGCCTCTTGGGAGCGTTTTCCTGCTCTTCATAAAAAAGAAAACCCATGTTCTTTTTAGAACTCTCTCCTCGCTCACCCCATATTGTTTGCAATTGACATCCTTTTTGGCAGATTCAATAGAGAGGATTAAGTGTAACTGGGCAGAGACAACTAACTACCCACTCTCCTCTAGACCACGTTTGAAGTACACTGATGGGGCAATGTAAAGAAGAATTCAGTGCTATTGCCTGTGCTGTGCCTGATTGTATAATTTCTTTCCAGGATTGTCAGAGTGGCAAACTTGCATGCTTCCATGAGCATGAAATTCTCTTAACAATTTCAAAAACCCACAGTACATCTGGAAAACATCTTATAGCATGCGCGCGCACACACACACAAATTAAAGACCACCACTTACTGTACCTAGACATGCTGCAGCTCCCACCATAGCATAAAGTCCTGGGGTGACACAATCCGCTCCTGGTCTACACCAGTTCCTGAAGATGATCCAGTCATGATGATGGTAAGCCAGCTGCTCTACTCCAATTCCAACCATTCTACCAGCCATGGCTCCCACAGCCATGCTGGGAATAAAGAGGCCTGAAGGGATCTTAAATGAAATACAAGTAAGTGATAGTTTTGACCAAAAGGTCTCAGCTATGCATGTAATACATACAGTAATAGAATACCAACATCACTTATCGGAGCCAGTGCTAGACCCCACAACTCTCCGGAAATCTTAGTGGATCTTCTCCTTGGTCTGAGATGGTCCTCTGCAATGACTGGAATTATACAGGTGCTTAAAAAGTAATATATAATTTAAATACATGCTTATCTATTTGACCTACCCCTAGTTCCTGAATTCACACCAAGTTTATTTTTCAGTATTGGTATGAACAATCTTCTTTTTTGAACTCAAAATCTGCACACTGCATAGTTTTAATTTTTCCTCTTCTGAAGGCGTAGTTTTTGGGGGTCTCATAAGTTCGAAAAGTATAGGCTTAACTGTAAATAGCAGCTAGAAATGAACCTCTGGCATATGGGATACTTTAGAACTTTATTACTGCTGTTCACCTTTATTTACTTTATTAAATATCAGTGTAATTTAGACTGGATTTTAAATTAAATGTCAAACAGCATACAAATTGAAATGAGGAATCTGATGCTCATAGGTGAAATGAGGTAGCTCATTTCTTCATCTGAATTTGCTACACATCCTCCAGGAAGCATTATGAATCATTGCCTTGCTGTCTGAGGTATAGTCCAGTCACAAGCCACTAAGCAATACTACAGAAAAGAAGAAATGAGAGAAGCAATTGCTCTAGTTTGGCTAAGTCATTTATCTGTAAAATATCGAGCATGTCTTTCAGGTAGGAGAGAGATTTATTGGTGGGGAAGAAATTGTTTGGAAGCCAATTATAAATTCTGCAGGGTTTTTAAAAAATTTTAATTCTGAAAATGAAGTTAGAGGTGGAGAAAAGTGCTAAAGCCTGGAGGCTGAAATCCTCTCTCTGCGCAAAGGAAAGGTTTGGCACTGGTAACAGCAGTGCTAGTTTCCCCAGTATTCTCATTCCTGTTCAGGTACAACCTTCTCTAGAGAGTGTTAAGCCTCTTTGCCTGTTCTCTCCTTGGGTTCTCTGCTGACACTACCAATTGATGCTGGTGGTTTTTACTGTGTGGGCATCTGTCCACTAAAGAACTGTACTGAGAACTTATAGCTACTGAACAGCCATAATGATAACTTTGTGCCAGTATCAACCTCAACCACATCTGAATTTGAGACTTTAACAGTGAAAGACGTCACCATCCTATTTCAAATCCTCCTCCAGTTCTATCAGTTCTATTAAATCCACAGGAGTCTAAGAACACTTAACTTGGACTCTGTTTGTTCCCACAACTCAGGAAATCTACTAAAATTGAGAGATAATGTTAATAATATTTTAATCATTCAATGGCTTTTTATTATTAACAATATCCCCAGTGTAAGAAAACCCATGTTTCTTCACTTAGATTATCCTATTATTATTTCCAAAGTCAACTACAGAGTGAAACCTTATAAAACAAACTAAATGAGTTAAACCTAGCAAGAATAGTACCATAAGGAGAACCTCAAGTTTGAGCATCACATGGAAAAAATACTAGGCCTTTTAGGCTATGGATCCTCTGTTCAAGCTTATTCTGCAAGATAGACTTTAATGGTTTTAGCTTAGCATATGGCACTGATACCATATTAAAGTGGGTGGCTCAGTAGAACTTGATTCATTCTGCTATGGATAGGTCCTAAATTAGACATTGAGAAAATAGCAGTTGGTTAGGTTAGCAAAATAATCACACTGTTGTGTTTATTTCAATAGTTTCGCTTTTTGGAATAAAACCATCAATGTAATTATGTGAATGCGAGCTATTAGTTTGTACAGAGACATGTATGTTTAGAAATGAGCCCCATCACCAACCATATAGCTACAACTTGCCTCTGCCCACACTCTGTGTAGTTTGGGCTTGGATAAAATGGAATCTGGACCACAAAACCCCGTTTGTTTAGAGTGGGGAGGTTTAAACAAAAATAACCCTTGATTGCTCTAGGTTCACCTTTAAACAGCACCTTTTTTCTTTTAGCCATTTGGTCTGATGGCTAAAAGAAACAGAACTCTATTTCCCCTTTCTTTCTAGAAAGCAAAACTTGACAAACACAATAAGGGAAAAAAATAAAACAAACCAATAAAACCCACACTGATGGAATATTACAGCTGAGCTTTTATTTAAATTTTTGCACATTTGCATAATCTCGTGAGCTTTTAAATGTAAAAAAGAAAGTCAGTAAATTCAAATTTTTAGCTCCCACAATCAGTGCAACTTGGCTACAGTGCACTATATTAAGACAAGAATTCAACAACATAAAATACTCCATATTTCCAAAGGAGCTGGATTTCAGTTGAAGTGGAAACCATGCTGAATTGACTTACTAGCAAAAGTGAATTTAAATGCTCAACTACAGTATCTTTTTTTTAAAACCAAGAAAAATCAAAGAAACCTAGAAGATACAACAAGGGTGCTCATTCCAATACTGTCTTTTTTGTATCCAATGCAATTTGGTGAGAAGCAGGGGAAGCGAGTCATACAAAATAGATAGCATGCTACAGCTAAATTGAGTTATTCTGTATATTACAATGAAATACAAATGCTGAATGAAAGACATGAGATGGTTATATTATAGCATCTTACAATTCACCCGACACCATGAGTATCTGTGGAACTCTTGCTAATTTCTGAATCTTTAGGGGAATTTGTTGCCATCAAAGCAGAATCCTAATTAAACCTTAATTTTCTAATGCCTTGTGCTTCAGAATTTTGTACTTTCTCATACACATCCCTGGTATTATGCCAGATGTATGTAACCTGAACATGACACACTAAGCTCTAATATTAACAAGGTCTTGTCATGCAAAAGTCTAGCTTCAACATGGATTGCAGCAGTGAACTTTACACACCCTTAACTTACCTTCATGCCAAAAGTAAATATTGTGATGATAATTTTAAAAATCAGAGCCAGGGCCAGCTGCCACATTGCAGTGTAGACTCCGAAGCCAGCAGGTCTGTCAGGGATGTCATCTACAGGCCTGGTCATATTTGGGTCATTAATGTAGTCACAGAGTTGTGAGGACTCCAGAGCGCCACAGTCATTGAAAAGCTCAGAGATCAGCTCACTGGTGCTCCTCCGGGTGTATGGATTAGGATAGGCAATGATGGCAGTGATAGCAGTTACCACAATGACTTCTAGGACAGGATACTTCCCAAGCCTGGTTGTTTTGCGCCTCCTGCACCATGCAATGTTGCAACGGATAAAAAGCGTTCCCCACAGACCTCCAAAGACCCCAAGCAGAATGAATGGGAAAAGTTCAGCCATATACCAGGGGGTATGGTACTCCACATAAAAAAGAACCAGTCGGCTGTTTCCAAATGGATTGATGGACCTCAGAGTAAAGGCAGCCACAAGAGCAGCAAAAAATGACCTCCAGAGTGTTTTCAGGGGGAAATAATAACTAACCTAAAACAAACAGAGACAGTGAATGCTTAACCAAGTGGGAGGTAAGGTGTTTGATTTAGTTACTCTCTTTTCTGTTGCACCACAGGCCCTACTGCAGTTAGTATGAATTTACATACATGAGTGTGCGCTGCAGCCAGCACGTGGTCACACAACTGTAAGGAAAGGCATTTTCAGACTTGAGGAGGAAATTGCAAACAATGGAAAATGAACCTAAGATGAATCACAAAGAAAACTATTGAACAGCGATGTTTTAAACAGACACACTGGAGTTATAATCTCTAAACATGTGGTAGCAAGTTTCTGTAATCTTTTGTTAGAATGCTCAAGGCATACACCTTTTCGTATGGAGTCAAATGCTGAACACACACAGCACAACCATGCCTTTGGTTACCTCCAGGAGATTATTACTCCTCTTCTGCCAACATTATGCTAATCTACAGGGTTACTTCTTATTGGCAACAATTACAGATTAAATATGCTTATATATGGAATAACAATATTGGGAAAATAAAAAGGATTCTTAAGGAAGGAATCAAGGGAAAGTATTTTTACTGATGCAAATGAATTCTGCAAACATACATCATATATATCTTACCTCTTCCAGGCTAAAAAGTACACCACCAATTGGAGCACCAAAAGCAACAGAGACTCCTGCAGCAGCTGCAGCTGAAAGCACCTGCAACACAAAGATTTGCATACACGGCATGAGCCGTTTGAGTTGTTGACTATATTTAAGGGGAAAGAAATGACAACCTGAGTCCAAGCTCACCTCTCTCCTCTTTCCTTCATTCTTGCTGTACTTTGAGAAGAGGCTGCTGAAGAAGTTACCACAGCAACAAGCCACATGCACTAAAGGACCTTCTTTGCCGAGGCTGAGGCCCGAAGACACCACCAGAACCAAGGTGACTGTTTTGATTAAGAGTGTCCACTTCCCCAGGTAGCCCCTAATAATGAAACCACTCAGGATGGTCTTTATCTGGAAGGCAGGAAGAATAGGTTGAAGAACTAAAACTTCTGCAACTTCAATTTTGCAAAAAATGACTTAAGAGCTATAGTAGACAAATCATTGCTTGAAAGAAGCCAATGATGTGCAGAGCTAAAGATTAAGACAACTTTTCTACAGTGATATCGTCGTACTAGTGGTTAACATGAGTAGTGGGTAAACTTGACAACAACTTTACAAACTAGTTATTGTGGCTGGACCCCTGCCACATGTGGATTAGCTTGCAGGATCAGGGCATAAGTCAGATGCAAATTAGTATCACCAAAAAAACAAAATAATTATAATAGGGGGCAGATTCCATAAACAGAAAATGTTTTGTTATTTCTAAAAATCCCATCACAAAAAAATATTACAGTGCCATGAAACTGAATCTTGTAGAGATCTTGGTTTTAACAAGTTTCTCTTATTTTTTTTTTTTTAAAAATATGGATCAAATCTTGCCATATTTAAACAGACAAAGTCAACACGCAAAAATTTGATTTGGAATTTACCTCTAAAACATGTTTAAATTGAAGGTAACTCTAACATATACACATTACTTGCCACCATTCTTAGCAGTGATTTTTATTTTTCTGCATCCTGTTCCAGCAATCCAGACCAGTGGGACTAGGTCATGGGACTGGCATCTGAAGCAGCACAGTTTCTGATGGGAGTTCCTTCACTGACTGCAGTGTAAAAGGAATTGACTGAGCATGTTCAAGCAATAGCAGTTTTAGTGTGCCTTGTAGCCCTGTGAGAGGGAAGGAACTATGATTTACTATATGTTTGTACAGTGCCTACATTGCTTGAGCTTGTGACCGGGTTAGCTTATAGGCATTAAAGCAATATACACATAAATAATAAAAAATCCTTTACAAGATTATAGCACGAGTTAAGGCCATCATGATTTTAAAAGTGAGAACCAACTAAGCTGTGTCAATTTAAGTACACACCATTCCAAGTTCCAGTTTACATGGATTGATACTCCCCCGTCTTCCTTTTTTCCTTTGTATTCTTCCCCAAAGATATATAGCAATAAATCAATCTCTAAGCAATTTTTCTAAAAGTACACTCAAATCAATATCGAAATAAGGTTTTTGGCTTTGGTGTTTGTTGATTTTTAAACTTTGCAAAATTTTGCAAAGTAAACATTTTTCATCAAAAAGTGGCGGTTTTTTACCTTGGACTTTTCTGACTTCGTTATCAGAATTTTAATCCAAAATGTTATCAAAAACCAGTAGACATTTTCATTTATTAAAATCCAGGTTTTCTGTAAGTGAAAATGTTTGATAATATTTTTATTAATTTTTTTTTAAAAATTGAAAAAAATTAAAAAAGCTTCATATTGACATCTGAGCAATGGAAACAATGTCAATATTTCAGGAGGGCTTTGCAATTATTTTTTCCAAGCAGTTCCATGTTTGATTAATCAGTTTTAGATTTCTTGGGTTGCTCTCCTAGAAGTGAGGAAAGGAGCAAACAGATCTGTACATTGAATTAAATCTAAAGAAGGATAAGACTTTCAAAGACTGAAGCTTAAATTTAGACTTCATAATCCATATGCAGGCTCTTAAACAATAATACCCAGCTGTTATTTAGCACTTTTTTTTAATAAGCATCTGACATGTTTTATTAAAGTATTGAGTAACCTGTAGCTCTCCTTGATTTCAAGGTCACTCATTTAAGAACCCAAATATGGATTTAGGGCCATTTTTTCAAGTGACTGGTGACTTTGGTTGCCTGAATGCTGGGCACCCAGCTTGACAGACCTGATTTTCAGAAAATCAGATCCTTTAAAGGAATTCCAAATGGTGGACCCCCAAAAATTGAGGCGCTCAAAATCACTAGTTACGTTGGAAAGCTTGGCCTTGAATCTTCCTCCCTTCCCTTCCCCGCCCTCCCCAATCCCCCGTTTAAATCTTGGCCTTAACGTTTATGTTCTCCCTTATAAGTGGAACATGTAATTGTATCTGCTGGACTTCCAGGCAAATATTTATGTGTAAACCACTGATGAGTATGCACTATGGCCTGCCTCTGTGTCCACTCCACAGAAGATATGAATTGTTACAGCCCAGCTAGGGAGTCTTAGATCTTTAGTTCAAGTTGTAGCAGTTCATGCTTTCAGCTCTAGGAGTGTCCAGTTCAGTCCTTGGGTTGTTGGCCAAAATAGCAGCCACTGTGTATGCCTTTGAGTGGAGTCTAAGATGTAGAATTTAGATGGGTAACATGAACACAGCTTAGGCAAAAGGTTTAATATAGAGACAGGTCCAGTGAAAAAAAATATTAAAATGTCTTGCTTCTGCTTGTTCATATACCAAAGACATAGCTATCTGATAGCACAGGTCTGGAACATGAAATGATTTTTCAGTTTTTAAATTTGCATCCATCTGGAAGAAACTCACCTCTGGAATCCCAGAACCACAGGCATAAGGAGCAAACACCCTGACCAGGGAGACTGCCAGGAAAGCAAAAGATAGAGCCCACATAATGTACAGAAAATAGTTTAGAATGTAAGCACTTGCACCCTGGAAAAACAACAGCAAAAACACTGTTAGACAAATGCAATGAAATAACCTTATGTTTCTATTAGGATTAGGAGTGAGGTGAAGCAGGTTCTGTTCAATTACTGCAACATTAGTAGTATGTTTGAAGCTGCTTTTGCCTCAGTAAATTTGCACTTTTTTGTGCTCCACAAAGATATACAGATGCAGCATCTTAGTTTATTTAAATCAATCTATATGGTGTCTTTTGTAAGGTTCTCACGCACCGTACAAAATACCAAACTAAACACTTAAACAGTTGAAAGAAAAGGTAAGCACATTTACACAGTCCAAATAACATTAAACAAATCTAGCACCAGGGCAAACCCAGTTACAGCCAGAAAAAAATACCCCAAAGGAGAGATTTGCAATGTACTTTAAAGTCAGCCAACGAGAGACAGCAGTTGGCCTCTCTGGGGACACTGCCTGAGATTTTCAAAGCCAGGGATTTAGCTCCATTAATTTTAATAGAAGGGCCAAGACCAGAACCATCCTAGTTAATTGTAATGATCAGGCAGGGACATAGGACGAGAAGTGATCAATCCAGTTCTGAGAGTTTAGATTATGAAGAGGCTCCATACTAACTCTATACCTTAAATTATATTCTTTGGTGTATTAGCAGCCAGTGCACTTCACAGAACATGGGTATAACTGAATTCCTCACTCTTATCTGCAGGTATAAGGTAAATGACTCATTCTGTAGTGGTTGTAGCCTCCAAAGCAATTTGAAAGGACGCTCAATTATGAATGTATTACAGTCGTTTACCCTGGATGTGACAAAAGCATAAACAATCATGCTGAGGTCCGTACTCAAGATAAACAGATGGGCTTTCCCGGCAGGATGGAAATGGTAATGGTAATAGCCACTCTAAATCAGTGTTGTAACTGCAGAACGAGCAGTTAGTGGTTACCTCCAAGTTCCACATCCATCTCTAGTGATGCCATTCTCCCTGGAATGGACATACAAAAACTGCCCAAGTTTTCCTTAAGACACTTTCCCCAACCCACGAGCATGACCTTGACCTTTTCTGGGTTGAGTTTCAACCGGATGTGTCTCATCCAAATCATAAAGCCATCTAGACCAGGGGTTCTCAAAGTTTTGTACTGGTGACCCCTTTCACATAGCAAGCCTCTGAGTGCAACACCTCTTATTGTTCCAACAGGGGGGAGGGATAGCTCAGTGGTTTGAGCATTGGCCTACTAAACCCCAGCATTGAGCATTCAATCCTTGAGGGGGCCACATAGGGATCTGGAGCAAAAATCTGTCTGGGGATTGGTCCTGCTTTGAACAGGGGGTTGGACTAGATGACCTCCTGACGTCCCTTCCAACCCTGATATTCTATGATTAAAAACACTTTTAATGCCATTATAAATGTTGGAGGCAAAGTGGGGTTTGGGGTACAGGCTGACCCCCATGTAATAACCTTGTGACCCTCTGAGGGGTCCCAATCCCCAGTTTGAGAACCCCTGATCTAGACAGTCCAATAGCCAAAAAAAAAGCCCATAATGGACTGATCCAATAGGAGGCATGGCGCTGTGATTCATCAGTCTAAAGATGACAATATGATGCATACCTTTAAAGGTTCTCCCTCTGCTGTCTGATGGCCCAGAACAGAGACAAGGGAAGCCTCTATGTGAAGACTAGTAGTGTCCATAACCTATATCTGAGGTGCTGTGAGTGCTTTTTCAGATGGCAGAGGATTATGATGAGACAGTGCTGCGTGTGAGACAATCAAGGAAGCCTGTGTTAACTACTCCTATTCTGTTCCAGTTCCCAATGCTGAAAAACCTATGTTCTAATCTCATGAATGACAAAGCAGATAAGGCCATGATGGTCCCTGTTTGCCAAACATGCCATAACAATAACTAACTCTAGCATAATCCTAGAGATTTCTATCCAAATACAATATCAATGATTGGCCTTGCTGATAGCAGCAGAAGAGCAGTGTTATCAACCGCCATGACCCAAGACTTAAGTAATAAATTCCGGACTTATCACGGACACCCATCCATAGTCATAGTGGATTTTTATTGTTCCAGCTGAAGAATGTTTATTTCATTTCCCCATGAATGTCTTCTCCCTAGTGCTTTCAATTAGAGATTTGATAATATTCACTATTCCCTTAGAGCAGTGGTTCTCAACCAGGGTCCAGAGCCCCCTGGGGGCCGCAAGCAGGTTTCAGGGGTCTGCCAAGCAGGGCCGGCATTAGACTTGCTAAGGCCCACAGCAGAAAGCTGAAGCCCCACTGTATGGAGTTGAAGCCCAGAGGCCCGAGCCCCTCCATCTGGAGCTGAAGCTGAAGCCTGAGCAACTTAGCTTCATGAGGCCCTCGGGAAGTTGCCCTGCTTGCTAGCCCTAACGCTGGTCCTCGCTTTTATGGCAGAAAAACAGTTGTGGCACAAAGGGGCCGTGGAGTTTTTAATAGGACATTGGGGGGCCTCAGAAAGAAAAAGGCTGACAACCCTTGCCTCAGGCGACATTCTGAATTTGCAGTCCCAGGGCCAGATTCTCATCTCAGATACACTAGTACGAACCTGCAGCAGCTCCAGCTCATCTAGTGAGAATTTGGCTGTAAAATATTGGGCTAAAGCAGTTATTCTGCTTCTTAATTCAATTAAGCTTTATCATATTTGTTTCTTTTGACAGACTCCTTTATCAAATCTCAGATGTAAAGACTGCAGATCTGTTTTATGTATTTGCTACAGACACACATACTGCATTATACTGGGTCACCCTACTAGGATCCCACTTATTTTGCATGACTACCTCACTAGGGATAACATTCATCCTCACATTCTCCAAATATTTGACATATGAACATAAAAACGGCCATACTGAGTCAGGTCAAAGGTCAATCTAGCCCAGGATCCTGTCTTCTGACAGTGGCCAATGACAGCTGTCCCAGAGGGAATGAACAGAACAGGTAATTAAGTGATCCATCTCCTATTGCCCATTCCCAGCTTCTGGTAAACAGAGGCTAGAGACACCATCCCTGCCCATCCTGGCTAATAGCCATTGATGGACCTATCCCCCATGAATTAGACATCTGGTCACAGACAAGATTGAGGGGTTTTTTTTTGTTGTTGTTTTTGGTTTTTTTTTAACACATAATCATAAACCTGTGGAACTTTAAACAGCAGTTTTTTTAGATTAATAAGATCTTTCAGAAGGGAAGCAGTAGTGACCCAGCCACACTTTTAGCTGCCATCACCAAGACCCTGATTCAGGAAGGCATTTGCTCACCTGCTTAAATTTAAGCCTATAAGCTGACTGTTGGAGTCACTACTCTAGTCCAGAACAGAAGGCTTCAGTGTATTACCAGAGGCAAGTTTAGTCTCCACAAGGAGGATGACATGTAATCTACTTTTACACCCTCCTCTGTGGGCTGTTTAAAGGAGTGGCACTAGCAGTGGAATAGGAAGGTGGTTCTCAACCTAGGTCTTCTGGGGGTACATCAACTTATCTAGATATTTGCCTAGTTTTACAGCAGGCTACAGAAAAAGCACTAGAAAAGTCAGTACAAACTAAAATTTCATACAATGGCTTGTTTAGACTGCTCTATTTACTGTACACTGAAATGTATGTAAAATATTTATATTCCAATTGATTTATAACAATATGGTAAAAATAAGGAAGTAAGCAATCTTTCAGGAACAGTGTGCTGTGATACTTTTGTATTTTTACGTTTGATTTTGTAAGCAAGTAGTTTTTAAGCGAGGTGAAACTTGGGGTAAGCAAGACAAATCAGACTCCTGGAAGGGGTGCAATAGTCTGGAAAGGTTGAAAGCCACTGGAATAAGAGAAGGAAAGAGCACTGGGTTGAACAGATGGCCCACACAGGTAACCTGTATAATAAGGAGTCGGGAAGAAAATATGGTCTGGTGCATAGTCTGATTTATTTTCATGTTTTCTCTAAATTAAATCTGCTTTTTGGGGGGAGGTTTCATAGAAAGACTATAATTAAAACAATATTGACAGATCCTATAGGATGTGTCAGAATTCATAGTGGCAATATATTTAAGGGGCTGAAAGCAGCCATAGTGCCCAAAACCACAGGAAGAAATGGTTTTGCAAAAAAAAATAAATCTATCTACATCTAGGGTTCCAAAATGTCAAATTCAGTTAGATATGATAAGCAGAGCCACAGCTGTGCATAAAATAAAAGAGTCTGAACAGATTACCTCTGGGAAAAACCCTCCAAGAACTTTTTATGTAAAATGTTCTGTCAATTGTTCCCTCTGTACACTCAAGACAACCAGTTCTTTTCACTGTGCTTGTGTCTGTTATTTGGAAGTCTTCTGCAAGGTGTAGTAACTTATGAATGGGAACAAAAATCTCTCTCTGTACTGACTGTAATTAAATCGATCTTGAGTGTTCTTAGAAGTTCTACAAGGCTTTGAGAAGCCTGCAGAGTTTGTACAGAGGTAGGGCTGACTTTCTGTTGTATGTGTGTACATTTCTTGTGGGCCCCTGATTGGGGCCTCTAGGTGCTACCATAATATAGCAACAACAATATTAATGCAGTTAGATCTACTGACTATAGCAGCCAGGGACAGGGGAAGACTGAAGATCTTAGAAGCTCCGTTGGTCTGGGGGAGCAGGGCCGGCCTTAGGATTTATGGTGCCCTAGGTGAGATTATTAAACTGGTGCCCCTGTGCCTGACCTGCTCTTAGCAACACAAACATAAGCTTACAGTATTGGAAAACTTGCCACATTCACGTTATTAAAACCAGTTTAACTTAATTAAGCACACTGTAATGCTGATGGACTAGCACTAAAGAAGCAGCACTATAGAAAAAATTCTGATATGACAGAATGATGCAAAGGATGCTCCTGGGGAAGGGGAAAGAGAGGGGGCTCCGTGGGCGGGAGAAATGAAGGTGTATGGGGACAAAAAGGATTACTGGTTCCCAGAAGCACAGGCCTGCTCGCCTCAACCTCAGCCGGGGGGAAGAGTCACACTCACAGGTGAAGCACCTTCCCCCCAAACCCTTAACCCCTCCCCTTCCCAGGAGACCCACACAGCCAATCCCATTCCTCGGACTGTGCAGAAATTCTGCTCTCTCTAGGACCAGCAGCCTGCTCCTACATTGCTCCACTGCTTCCCGTCTGTCTGGGCTGCCTGCAGAGTGGTCGCCCCCAGGCAAGAGTGAGGCCCTACGATTTGGCCTATTTGCCTATGCCTAAGACGGCCTGTGGGAGTTCCAGAATCAGGTCAAACTAATATCGTGTCAATCAGAAGGGATGAGCCGCGTTAGTCCTGTATCCACAAAAACAATGAGGAGTCTGGTGGCACCTAAACTATAGATTAAAATGGGCAAGCTCACTATTCGAATGTCATCTGTTACTTTAAGGTGCCCAACAGAACCTCCTCACTGTTTTTGTCAACCAATAGTTATTTTCACTGTAATACCACCTGGAGGATCAGAAACTAGCTGATATGGTGAAAATATTTAACTACAGTGTGAACTAAAACACCCTTTATGGTTTTTATCCGCTTAATCTATGCAACGCATAACATACAGTGACATATTGTTGAGTTTCCGTGCATATGGATAAAACGTAATATCCGTGAGGATGTTTTCTATTTACGTCCTCCAAATATCAAGTGCCTTTCTGTGGCCTTTCCTTAAGACAGGGCCATACCAATTATATTTCCACCTCACCCCACCCTCCGTTTCTCCCTTCCCACCTCTTCTCCATCCAGGAATTTCTATAAACTAAAACTTCATTTCAGTTTCACAATTTAGCCTGGGAAAAACAATGTTATCTAATTGTTACTACAGAAAACGACTAACCCAGTCTATAAATACGACGATGATGTTGAAATGCCATGTAAAAGTGCGCATGCATTGGTGTAATCACCCACACTCAGGAAGCAAATTTCCCTGCTTGGGATAACAGTGCAGCACGTACACAAAGTCCAATGAAGTACTAGAGTCGAGAGAACATCGTCTCTGGAAATTAGGGCCAGGCCATGTCCCAGACAGTGCAAGCTCCAGCCCTAAACCAAAACAGCAGCTCTTGGGGTACTTAAGACGTGAACCAGCCAAGTCTGTTTGTTGTACAGGATGAACAGTGTCTTAGAGACCTATATGAGCTTCCAGGTTAAAATTCCACTGCCAAATTTAAAATGAAGGTTGAATCCTGTGTTCTCCCTGTGGTGCCAACCGCCTGTATATTCTACTAACCTAAATCAACTACATTATCCTGAATGCCATAAGAGTCATCCCAAATAACACCTTTTTTCTGAAGGAGAGATTGTAGCAAGCATCAGGTATTTTTTTAAAAAAACTGCTGGTGGAGGATACTCACATAACCTGTTGCCTCCCAAAAGAGTGGAGATTTGATGAAGAACATTTTTTCTGAGCCAAATTATCAGGTTCAATTCTGTAAATAGGTTTCAGGCTTGGCCACACGCATTTTTTAGCATAAAACGACTTGTCTGAGTATAATTTTCACCCAGATCTAAGTTTTAGGAGGTATTTTTTATTCTCAGTTAAAGGATTCAATAGAGATTTCCCATTCTCACCAGACTTTGTCTCTCTGCCCCAGCCACAATACCCCATGAAGTCCTGTGAGACTTATAACAGGCTAAGTAGAAATAGTCTGTGGGAAGGCAGATTGTTTGAAGAATTCACAGAAGTAGTGGTGGGAAAATGAATTCTGGATGAGGGGTTTAGTATTTCCCAGTTCCAGCCTAACCTAGTCTGCATACCTCAGACTGTTTACCAGAAGCTTAGGACCATTTCGCCATTTGGGAATTTATCTCTTGTTCATCAAATTGGTTTCATTAGATTGTCCAGCAGCACTGACTCATGGCTGGTACCAGAATGCAGACAGAAGCAGACAACCCTCTTTCATGATCTTGCATCCAGTCAAGTACAGCTAAATCTACTACTCCAGCTAACGTGCCTGAAAAAAAGATCAGGAAATAAAAAATAAAAGTTAGAGTGGAACACCATTATTAGATCTAATTTATTGAATATAAATACACCTAATGTGATAGGCACCAGATTACAATATGAGCATAAATCATGTCGCAAATAATTAGTACTGATCACGATGCTGAGAGTTAGTAGAAACGAACTGAGCTTCTCAAATACTTAGCCTCTCGTCTCCGTACATTTACTGTGCAAATGCTTCTTTTATAACACCATATTCTTATCTTGGCTCGTTGCCCCTGTATAAATAGGACATTCACCATTCCAAATACAGCACCGCCCCCATCCTGATAACGCTGGACTCATGCCAGTATGCCATTTGAACTGCTGAAGTCCGGAAGTATAATAGGACTTCCAGCATGCGACAAAATCAACATATACTATCGGACTGAGGTATTGGCGGAAATTGTCTCACCATAGTAGAATGAGAGGGGCACGGTGTGTGCGCACACACCACACCTATTTCTCGCTTCTGACCCAGTTACACATAATCTTTAAACATGGAGTAATTGCTAAGTAATAAAAATAATGTTAAGGACCCAATCTTGATTTGATCTGAATTTTATGATTGTAGTCCATTACAGATCAATTCGGGTACTTGATGATTTAGACTTATAATATAGATACTCTAATTATCACCCGCCCCAAGAATAAAATGTCCCTTAAAATTACTTTCTTATGAAAACTCCATCCTTCCATGCCCCGGAGCCCTTTTTCAAATAATCTATAAGAGCAACAGTGACATCCAGTGGTGCAAACAATGCTGAGTAATCCTTATGCTGTGGATCCCAGAGAAGATCTTGACGTTCATTCCCTGCAACAAGTCTTAATCAAACATATAATCTACCCTAGCGAGCGGCTCTACGGTATTGTTGCCCGCCCCCAAGCACGGCAGGCGGTTCCTTGGCGGCTTGCCTGTGGGAGGTCCCTGGTCCCTGCGGATGCGGCAGCACGGCCTGCGGAGAGGTCTGCAACGCACGGGACCGAGGCCCTCCAAGCATGCCACCATAAGGCAGCCTGCCTGCGCCCATGCACATGACCGGCCAGAGTGCCCCCCCGGCCTTGTCTGCCCCAGCACGCGCTCCTGGCTGCTGGTGTCATGTGGAGGCCGCCCTCCTGGATTACCATAGCTTCAGTATTGTTGAAAAACAGAGAAGTCCACCATAGCGCCAAATGCATTTGCATCATGCATAAGACCTGTCTGAAAGCCGTCTATCACCCCGAATTGGTTTTACAGAACCTCAAAGTTCATGAACACCAACATTACAACCACCTGATCAACCAACCACGCTTATTGGAACTGGAGGATGCGATCAGGCAGTAGTGGTGGGGGGAGGGGAGAAATACTGTGGTTAATACATACTAAAAAATACCCGAAAGGGAAAGTTTTAAAAAAGATCTTTGACAGTTGGTAGGAAAGTTTCCGTGCTTGTTCTTTAATTAAAAGCAGCCATTTTTTTCGCAACCGTTAAAGTTTTGCAAGCGTATTAAGTCAATTTCATGTAAACTTTTGAGAGAATATTCACTCATAACATTTTGTTCAGAAGTTGATGAACAACCTCCATTGCCATGAGGTGTTCGTAACTGAGTTCTCCTGTGATTATTTTGGACTTATTCTACACCTGATATCTGTCCAGATGATGTCTACGAACAACTCATAAATTGTATTTCATAAAAGCTTAACATTAGAAACAACTCTTTAAAGAAACTACGTGAGGTTTGCATACTGATAAGTCCATCATCTTGATCAGGTCCAGCCAAGAGGTGATAATATTATCACCACCTATAAGGCCATTATGACAAGCATAGAAGGATTGAATGTATATGGGAAATCTCTCTCCAAAAAAAGGAGAACACACGATAATGCCAATAAGAGGTACATGAGAACACTTAAGAAGCACGACGGGAGGGAAGCTGGTGTAGCAATCCAAGTATTCGCCTGTTTGTAACCGAGTTAGTTCTGCAAAGATAGATAGATAGACATAAGCGTGACCTTGAATAGCGTAAGTGGTTAAGACAGCGCCGTCCCTTGATACGAGAGACCGGGGGTTCACACATCCCGGTTGGTATCCAACTTTCAGGTGGGGTCCTTGGCAAAAAAATGTTACATGTATATATATATTAAAAAAAAGTTCCCCTTGCTACCCCTAGTGGTGTATGTGCTCCTCAACCTCGGTCCTCTACCTAGAGGCCCTGACCACGTTTGAGGCTCTGAGCAGTAATCTTACGCTGTTCAGAACTGCCACTCTTCTGGACAGAGACCTCTGATGTTGGTTCCTGGGATCTGTTTGAGCACTCACCCAGCTATAGGCAGTCACAGCCCCGAGGCTACCCGACCACCACTGGCCACTTTTGCCTCACTTTCACTATCCTCTCTAGTTCTCCTTTCAGGCCTGGTACTTCCTCCCAGCTTTTCATATTCCTTCTTTCCTTGATATGTTAGCTGTCACTTGGCCACTGCGTTATAATCTATCACCACCGCTGTCTTTCTGTCTTGTCTATTACCACCGATGTCTGGTGATTGGCCAGTACCTGCCTGCCGTCGGATTCTGGAGTCAAAAGACAGATCTTCAGCCTGCTATTCTCCAGCAACCCTTCGTGGAATCTCCTATCTGGATCTTGGAGGAGTCTAGCCCATACAACTGTGCAGATGTTTCTGTACGACACAATGCCAGCCACTTGCTGTTGCTCGTTCAGTGTATGCTGTCCTGCGCATGTCTTAAAATCCTGCACACTATGTTGTGACTGTCTCTGAGGCCTCTCTGCCATCTGCACCTGGGTGCCTCTCTAGGTGGGTAGACCCCTGTCAATGTATCTGGTGCGTCAGTGGCCTCTTCCTGTGCTGCTATGGATCAGTGCCTCAGGTGCTGTCTTTTAGTCCCAGCCCTTTCCAGCCACTGGTAGATTTCCTAATGTCAGAGCCACCTCAGCTATCCCTGTCGATTGTACAGCCCATGCAGGTCTTGTCTTGCCATGGCACTTCTTCGCTTGGTCTTCCTCCATGTCGCTGCTGCCTCAGGCATTCCTCTCAGCAGTCACTTTGGGGGACCTTTTACTGGTACTTGTTGCGGTTCGTCCAGGACAGTGCTTTGATGCTCACAACCCGCCGCTCTTTTCGCTGGTATACATCGCGGTGTTGGCTATAGTTTTTATTTTTGTCGTTCATTCTGGTTGGCTCAGTTTCTATGGAAACAGTGCGCCATATCCTAGTCAGTGTAATACCATAATTGCTACTGACCCCAATGTGCCTACTAAGTGATTTCGCTGGTAGCTCTATGATTTTCTGAAAAACCTCCTACTGATCAGAATCTCTACACAAGATTCTGGACTGCACAGGAACCTCTCCCTGTCCAAAACGTCCCCCTGCAGGTTTGTGTCCTAGTCATCGCTCTGATGACTTCCCTATTTTAGCTACACTTCCTAAGGCTTCGCTTAAGGTACATAGCCCTGCCATCTGCTTTGGAAG
>NC_133769.1:236578635-236669420 GCF_003597395.2 Chelonoidis abingdonii
CTCTCTCTCTCCTCCTCCCTCCGTCAGGGCTGGTTGGTGAGGTGCTGGGGGAATAGGTGTGGGGGAGGGGCAGGCTTGGCCGCCTGTTAGAATGACAGTTGAAAGTACCTCACTTCCTCGGCTAGCGAGCCAGGATCGACAGTCACAACAGAGCTGGCTGGGGGTTAGCAAGAGTGTGAAAAAATCAAGGATAGGGGATGGGGGGTACAGTGATCCAACGAATTCCTTTTATAGGGACAGTCCCAATTTTGGGGTCTTTTTCTATATGGCCTCCTTTTACCCCCCACCCCCTCATCCTGTCTGATTTTCACACTTTCCTGTCTGTTCATCTAGGGGGGTAAATTGATGCTATATAAGACAAGCCCCAAATATTCGGATCTGGCCCGTAAAAAACAGACATCTGATCTGGCCACCTAGCAGTGGGGAGCGCCTCTCCCCCCGGGCTGGCCACTGACAGGCGATCCAAGTCTCCTCCGGCGGGGAAGGCTCCATCAGGGCAGGATGAGACTGGTGGCTCCCAATGTGCCACCATCCTAGAGATCAGATCGTGCTAACAACTTCACCATGGTCCGTAAGGCTGGTGTGGGCCATTGTCGGTGAGTGCATTGAACCTGAGGGTTTTGCTGCTGCTGTTGCACTCGCAGCACCCAAGAGGTGGATTTGGGGGTCCTGCCAGTTTTCCACCTATCTCGACTCGTCTTACGAATTGCATGCTGTTGGACCAGCAGGCCCGGGGCGTGAGCAAGCATGAAGACAGTATCGGGTGAGTTGCCATTTAGCCTTGGCGAGTGTAAGTCAACTTTGTTTGCCAAAATGTCTTGCGAAAATCCTGAATCCAGTTATCAATATTTTGGTTATAAAAAAAATCATAAAATGATCGATTAGCCAAAAACAGGTATATATATAGTGTTGACGGTAACGATGTTATTGAGTGGGAGAGAGGGGCTTTTGGTTTGAGGAGGGAGTGGTCAACGTTTCATCAGGAGAAAAAAATAGTTGTAACTGACCTGTTCCTCCATAGCTGTTATGGTCTGAACCCCTGATGGACGCTCAACAACTGGAATAATGCCCAATCCCTTAACTAAGCTCGTATAAGCAGGGTGGCAAACACGCACAGTGGTCAAAGTGGCAGGGTGGAGCTGGATTTGATGGGTAGCAGGCGGAAGCCTGAGCGCTAAGCCATCAACTGGCTGCTGGGTTCCGGCGCTGCTCTAGTTGCCAGCTGAGCTCAGGCCATGCCCGGCACTCAGCACTGCCTGCTCGGCCTGGGGAACCCTATCAATGGAACCAGGCTGGGCAGATGCGTGAGCCGAGGCCAGCCTGTTACACAAGTACGAATCCTGTCAGCCTGGGGTTCAGTCACTCACGCGGGGCAAGCGGGCCTGAAGATGGGCGGCTGAGCGCGAGGCTGAGATGCAGGCCGGTGGGGGGTAAGTGGCCTCACTCTGTCGGCCAGTCTGGGGGTGGCCGAGCATCACTCAGCCTACTGCTGATGGCCGGGGCTTCGCGCGTGAACTTGCGCTATAGCGTATGAGCACGAGGCTCAGTGCGCCCCTACTCTGGGTCCGTCCGCTGGTGGTGGGCGGGAGGGCTTGGCGGGAGGCTCGTTGTGCTGCTGGGGGCGCAAGGCCGCTTTCTGCTAACTCCGGGGTTCCCGGCTGCCGCCTGCCAAGTGTCAAGGGTGGAGGGAAGCCCAGACCAAGTCGCCAGGGGCGTACGGCACGCCTGGCGGCCGCCGGTGGCAGCTGGGTGAGCGGACAACCCGGGTAGGCGGCCGGGCGAGATACACCACGTGGCTCGGGCTGAGAGATTTAAGGCGCGGAGGAGGTGGGCAGAGGTTAGCCCGGCGGGATCCCAGACCTGGCCATGGGCAAGGGCGGAGCTGAGGTTCAGTTGGCGTGGGCAGGAATACCGCTTGTCTACGCAGACGCGTATGCAGCCCGATGGCTGAGCACATCGGAAGCTGGGATCCTTGTCTGGCGTTGCCATATGCCCGTGGCCCCACGCATGTTGGGGCTCTCATTTTCATCAGGCTCTTAGGCAAGTGGCCCCTGAAACGCCAGGTTTGTGGGTTGATCATTAACTAGCGTTGGCCAGCAAGGGACTCGTATACAAGTGGTTCGACGGGGATATCCCTGAAAGTCATGGGATAACTGTATGTGAGGAAAGCAGACTCTCGTAGTTAATAGCTATTTATCGGAAAGTAGTAAGTCATGAGGAAGTAATATACAAAGCTCAGAGGGTATGAAGTTTGTGAAGCATCTCGACGAGTTGCCAAATTTTTGGAAGATAGGCGCATCGAATCAAAAGCTCATGAAAAGATTCGAGCAGGATTCAAACAGTCATGTTTTTGAACGCCTACTCTGTCGTTAGATAAACTAAGTAGTTATTGCCACATCTTGTCAGTTATATCAAAGATGTCTTAACACAATAGCTGTCTGTGAATAATCTAGGGCTATAAAAGATACAATGTCCAGTAGTATGAGTTCTAGCAAATCTCAGCTGTATGAATCACAAAACAACTTACCTTAAATGCACTAGAGTCCAACAACAGCAATGCATGCTTGACTAATCGACAATTCTAACTAGTGAATATATACACCGTTAACTGAACAAACAACGACGAAATTCAAAAGACAAAGACCATCAGGTTTTTCAAAGTGACAAGATAAGACAGCATGGAAACTTGCCGGCAAGTGGCCACAATAGCAAGCCACGGTAGGGTTTAACAACAAAAAGTCAATCGCAGAAGTCTTGCAGTGCAGGTGAGCAATTGTGACACAATTCAAACCGTGTAAGAAGAAAAACTACCAACATAATGATTTGAGTGAAATTGATTGGACAGAGACAGAGTAGTAGTTCAGAGAGGAAAAACACCCAAACGAAACAGATTGGCACCGAAAAATGAAGGGAAGAACTTTATTGGTAATGGGTATAGGAATTTTTTCCCTATCAGAATTCGATCTTCGAGGATGGAAATAAGAAAAATGATGCAGGCGAAGTGCTTTGCGTGTATGAATATTTTGAATTAAATAGGGTTATAGATTTTGACTGGACCTATAGCAAGTGCAACATATCCTACGAGCTTGTGAATCAAGGTTGTGGAAAAAGTTTTTTGTTATAATGTACACATATTGCAAGTAACATAACAATACCCATGAGAAAGACTTAGAAAGGATCATATTGGAGTACGAAACAAAATACCGTAACAATTGAATGCAACGCACAGAGAACCTTACGGAAAAAGAGAGCAGCGCAACTCATGAAAGATCGACCAGGATGAGAGAGGGGTCATAGTTGGAACTTGAATAAGAGTAGGGACTTGACCTTAGTGACAACAGGTGAAATGTTTTGAGTAGAGATTAAATTGGCGAGCACTGAAAATGTTTGGCTCACACGATACGGCAAAAATATTGCGGATTAGCATAGACACTATAGTAAGTGTATCCAAGTGTTGATTGTGCCCAACATCACATGCAAATCGACGTGATTTGGAAATGCATATATGTTCATAAACAGTTGTAGTGGTTACCATCATTACCGCCTGCGAAACACCTTCGTGTCATTGAACACGTGACCTATATATCTCCCTCATGTAATAGCGTGATAATATATGCGAGGGCCCAGGCGATGAGACGTCATTACTAGAGTTTCCTTCAAGAATAATCCTTAACATGTGCTAAGATCAACGATAGTCTAAAAAAGCTAGAGTAACTCACGCGTAGTTTCCTCAAAACCATAACAGCTCATAAGATTACATGTAAAGAAACAGCTCATCTAACTCGCTGTGACTACTCATGTCACGTATTCAATTGCAATTGATACGGCTATCAACTGAAGACTGACTGGCCGTATTGTTCCTTTTGTCCAACATATTGACACAATGAGACCATATACGATCTTTACTGTAGTCTTTTGTTCTACTTGCAGCAAAACAAAAATAGACGCTAGTAATTAACGGATGCTTGATTTTTGCAGTTCAAATTAAAAAAAGCAAAATCTGTATCTAAGATTTGTCTTCATATTTAATTAACACTACTTACATTATAAATAATTCGTTCCAATTTTTTCAAAATAAATTTTGACTTCTTACAAATAAATAAATAAAATCGCAAAAAATTATTAATGATACATTATTGATAAGTTTTCAAGTACAAATTAATCTAGAATATTATTTTTCTGCACTATAGATTCGACTCCTAGTCGTCATATTCTTCAAGTTGGCTTATGTTTCACTATAGTGTGAGCATTTACAGTCGTCTTCTTTTAGTGAACTTATGTAAGGATTCACCATCAACGCATGGTTCTCAATATGTGATGACCGTTTGAAAATTTAAGTGTGAGAACTATAGTGTTTTTTCTACAACTACATAGTAAACTTAGTGAACTTATAGTGTGGTTCATGTGTAGTGTTTCTCAAGAATACTAGCGGTACAGCTTCAGGACATCAGTTGGGCATGCTGGCTCAGTAAAGATAGCGAAATGCGTTAGGCACACCTCAGAGGGGCGCAGCCATCACGATTAATTAATATCATCTACTCAGCAGCGGACCCGGCGGGCTCACCTCATCCAGAAAATCCCTAACGGAGAGCTTTGCCCTAAGGAGCTCCCTGCTTTCCAGTCCCATCAGATTCCTCAACTCGGAAGCCCTTTGGCATACTGCAGATTCATATTTACAGTGGCTTCAGTTAGATCCCCCTTAGTCCTGCAATTAGGACTCTGCTATATTGGTGTTGCAGTTAGTAATCCTATTAATCGGTAGCTGCCAATATAATCACCTTGTAGAGGTTCGCTTCCTAATGCTTCAGATGGTTGGCATGGCAGCACCACACATAAAATGGATGGACACACCATCACCAATCCGGACAGGCGAAAGCCATCAGGATGCTCCTGGAGAGGAGGGAGAAAGGAGCGGGTGCTCTGTGGGGCGGGGGGAAGAAGAATGGATGTTATGGGGGACAACAAAGGATACTGGTTCCAGAGCCACAGAGCCTGCCTCACCTCACCTCAGCCGGGGGGAAAGAGTCACACTCACAGGTGAGCTCCTTCCCCAACCTTTACCCCCTCCCCTTCCCAGAGACCCCAGCAGTCAATCCCATTCCTCAGACTGTGCAGCATTCTGCTCTCTCTAGGACCCAGCAGCCCTGCTCCTACATGCTCCACTGCTTCCCGTCTGTCTGGGCTGCCTGCAGAGTGGTGCCCCCAGGCAGAGTGAGGCCCTACGCATTTGCCTATTTTGCCTATGCCTAAGGACGGCCCTGTGGGGGAGTCTCCAGAATCAGGTCAAACTAATATGGTGTCAAGTATCAGAGGGATAGCCGCGTTAGTCTGTATCCACAAAAACAATGAGGAGTCTGGTGGCACCTTAAAGACTAATAGATTTAAATGGGCATAAGCTCACTTATTCAGATGCATCTGTTAGTCTTTAAGGTGCCACAGAACTCCTCACTGTTTTTGTCAAACTAATAGTTATTTTCACTGTAATACCACCTTGAGGATCAGAAACCTAGCTTGAGTATGGTGAAAATATTAACTACATGTGAACTAAAACACCCATCCAGCTGTTATGCTTAATGCAACGCATAACATACAGTAGACCTGATTGTTGAGTTTCCGGTGCATATGGATAAAACGAATATCCGTGAGGATGTTTTCTATTTACGTCCTCCAAGAAATCAAGTGGCCTTCTGTGGCTTTCCTTAAGACAGGGCCTATACCAATTATATGTCCACCTACCCCACCCTCCGGTTCTTCCTTCCCACCTCTTCTCCATCCAGGGAATTTCTAATAAACTAAAACTTCATTTCAGTTCAACAATTTAGCCTGGGACAATGTTTATTTAATGTTACTAAGAAACAACTACCAGTCTATAAATACGGACTGAGATGGTTGAAATGCCATGTAAAGTGCATGGCATTGTGTATCACCCACAGGAGCAATTCCTGCTTGGTATCTAACAGTGCAGCACGTACACACAAGTTCCAATGAAGTCAGTGAGAGAACATCTCTGGAAAATTAGGCCAGGCATGTCCACAGACAGTGCAGTCCAGCTAAAACTAAAACAGCAGCTTTGGGGTTACTGTTAAGAGTGACCAAGTTGTTGTTGTACAGTGATGACAGGGTTCTTAGAGACTATATGGAGTTCCAGGTTAAAATTCCACTGCCAAATTAAAATGAAGGTTGTGGTGTTCTCCCTGGTGGAGCCAAACCTTCTGTTTATTCTACTAAATCCCTTAAATCAAAGCTGACTTAATCCATGAGCCCATAAGAGTACATCCAAAACACCTTTTTTCCGAATGGATGAGATTGTAGCAAGCATCAGGTATTTTTTTAAAAAACTGCTGGTGGAGGATACTCACATAACTCTGTTCTCCACAGAAAGAGAGATTGGAGAACATTTTTTCTAGCCAAAACTTATCAGGTCAAATTTGTGAATAGTTTCAGGTTGGCCACAACTGCATTTTTAGCAAATAAATGACTTGTCTGAAAATTTTCACCCAGATCTAGTTAGGAGGTAATTCTTTTATTCTAGTAAGGATTCAAATAAGAGATTTCCCATTCTCACAGACTTTGTCTCTGCAGCACACATACCCATGAGACCTGGAGCTTATAACAGGCTAAGTAGAAAATGTTTGTGGGAGGCAGATTGTTTGAAGAGAATATCACAGAGTAGTGGTGGGGAAAAGAATATTCTGGGAAGGGTTAGTATTTCCCAGTCTCCAGCCTAACCAGGTCTTGCATACCTCAGACTGGTTTACCAGAAGCTCAGACCATTTCTGCCATTTGGGACATTTATCTCTGTCATCAAATGTGGTTTCATTAGATGTCCAGCAGCACTGCTCATGGCTGTACCAGAATGCAGACAAGCAGACACCCTCTTTCAGATCTGTCATCCAGTCTACAGCTAAATCTATAACTCCAGCTAACGTGCCTGAAAAAAAGATCAGGAAATAAAAAATAAAGTTAAGTGGAACACATATTAATCTAATTATATTGAAATAAAATACATAATGTGAAGGACCAGTTACAATATGAGCATAAACATGTGCCAAATAATTAGACTGAACAGCTGAGAGTTAGTAGAAAGGAACTGAGCTTCTCCAAAAATATCCTCTCTTCTCCTACATTTTACTGTGCAATGCTTCTTTATAACACCATAATTCTTATCTTGGCTCTGCCCCTGATAAAATAGGACATCACATTCCAAATACAGACACCGGCCCCAGTCCTGTAAGCTGATCCATGCCAGTATGCCATTTGACTGCTGAAGTACCAGTGAAGTTAATAGGACTTCACACATGCAGAGAAATCAACATATACATATCGGACTGTAGGATCTGGGAAATTGTTCCACATAGTAGATGAGAGGAGGGGTGTGTGCGTGCACACACACACCTATTTCTGTTGGACCCAGTACACAAATCTTTAAAATGAGTAATTTAAGTAATAAAAATAATGTTAAGGCCCAATCTTGATTTACTGAATTTTATGATAGTTTAGTCATTAAGATCAATGGGACTATGATTTAGTCTTTGATATAGATACCTAATAGTAATTCAAGCCCAAGAATAAAAATGTCCTTAAAATACTTTCTTTATGAACTCCATCCTTCATTGCCGGAGCCAGCTTTTTCAAATAATTATACAGAGCAACAGTGACATCCAGTGGCCAAACAATGCTTGAGTATATGCCTTATGCTGTGGATTCCCAGAGAAGATCTTGACTTTCCTGCACAAGTCTTAATCAAACATCATAATCTACCCAGGGGCGGCTCTAGGTATTTTGCCGCCCCAAGCACGGCAGGCAGGCTTCCTTCGGCGGCTTGCCTGTGGGAGGTCCCTGGTCCCGCGGATTCGGCAGCACGCCTGCGGGAGGTCTGCCAAAGCCACGGGACCACCGGACCCTCCACAGGCATGCCACCAAAGGCAGCCTGCCTGCTGCCCTCACGATGACCGGCAGAGTGCCCCCCGCGGCTTGTTGCCCCAGGCACGCGCTTGGCGTGCTGGTGTCTGGAGCCGCCTCTGAATCTACCATAGCTCTAGTATTGTGAAAACAGAGAAGTCACCATAGCACCAATGCATTTTGCATCAGTGCATAAGACTGTGAAAGCCTGTCTTCCACCACCGAATTGGTTTACAGAACCTCAAAGTTATGAACACCAAAGTTACAAACCACCTGATCAACCACACACCTTATTTGGAACTGGAAGGATGCGATCAGGCAGTAGTGTGGGGGGGAGGGGGGAGAAATACTGTGTTAAACATACTAAAAAATAAAGGGAAAGTTTAAAAAAAGATTTGACAAGGTAAGGAAATTGTTTCCGTGCTTGTTTCTTTAACTTAAAGCAGCATTTTTCTTCTGCACCGTAAAGTTTCAAAGCTGTATTAAGTCAATGTTCAATTGTAAACTTTTTGAGAGAATAACCATAACATTTTGTTCAGAGTTATGAACAACCTCCATTCCTGAGGTGTTCGTAACTGAGGTTCTACTGTGATTATTTTGGACTTATTCTACACTGATATCTCCAGATGATGTTATTGAAAAACTATTAAAATTGTATTCAAAAGTTAAATTAGAAACAAACTCTTTAAAGACAACTGAAAGGTTTTGCAATAACTTCATAAGTACATCACATTTATTGTCACGTCAGCAAGAGGGATAATACTTATCACCACTATAAGGCCATATGACAACAATAAAGGATTGAATGTGATATGGGAAGAATCTCTCTCCAAATAAAAGGAGAACACAGATATGCCAATGAGAGGTACATGAGAACACTAGAGAAGCAAAGGGGAAAGCTGGTGTAGCAATCCAAGTATTCGCTTTTGTAAAGAGTTAGTTTGATAGATAGATAGATAGATATAAGCGACTGGATAGCGTAGTGGTTAAGAGCGCCGCCCTTTGATACGAGAGACCGGGGTTCAAATCCCGGTTGGTATCCAACTTTCCAGTGGGGGTCCTTGGGCAAAAAAATGTGTACATATATATATAAAAAAAAATTCCCCTCTCACCCCTATGGGTAGTATGTGTCTTCCTCAACCTCGGGTCCTCTACTAGAGGCCTGGGAGTTTGAGGGCTCTGAGCAGTATCTTAGCTGTTCCTAGCACTGCACTCTTCTGGACAGAGACCTCTGATGTTGTTCCTGGGATCTGTTGGAGCCACTCACCCAGCTTAGGAGTCACAGCCCCGAGGGCTCCTACCACCACTGGGACCACTTTGGCCTTCACTTTCCACATCCTCTCTAGTTCCTCTTTCAGGCCCTGGTACTTCTCCAGCTTCTCATATTCCTTCTTCCCCTGAATGTTGCTGTCACTTGGCACTGCCTATAATCTATCACCACCGCTGTCTTCTGTTCTCTTGGTCTATCTCCACCGATGACTGGTGATTGGCCAGTACCTGCCTTGCCGTCGGTCTGGAGTCCTGAAAAACAGAATCTTACCTGCTATTCTCCACAACCCTTCTGTGGAATCTCCTATCTGGATCTTGGAGGAGTCTAGCCCATACAACTGTGCATGATGTTTCCTGTAGACCAATGCCAGCCACTTCTGTTGCCGTTCAGTGTATGCTGTCCTGCTGCATGTTCTTAAATCCTGCCACTATGTTGTTGACTGTCTCTGAGGCCTCTCTGCCATCTGCACCTTGGTCCTCTCTAAGGTGGGTAGACCCTGTTCAATGGATCTGGTGCTCAGTGCCTCTTCCTGTGCTGCTATGATCAGTGCCTCCAGTGCTGTCTTTTAGTCCAGCCCTTTCCAGCCACTGGTAGATTTCCTAATGTCAGAGCCACCTCAGCTATCTGTCGATGTACATCCCATGCAGGTCTGTCTTGCCATGGCACTTCTTCGCTTGGTCTTCCTCCATGTCTGCTGCTGCCTCAGGCATTCCTCTCAGCAGTCCTTTGGGGGCCATCTTACTGATGTACTCCTGGATGTTCCGGGTTTCGTCCAGGACAGTGGCTTTGATGCTCACCAAGCCCCGCCCGCCTTCTTTTCGGCTGGTATACAGTCTCTGGGTGTTGGACTTAAGTTTTTTTTTTTGTGGCTTGTCATTTCTGGTTGCTCAAGTTTCTATGGAAACAGTGCGCCATATCCTGAGTCAGTGTAAATCACCATAATGCTACTGACCCCAATGTGCCTAGCTAAGTGAGTTTCGCTGTAAGCTCTATGATTTTCTGAAAAACCTCCTACTGATCAGAATCTCTACACAAGATCTGGGACTGGCACAAGGAAACCTCTGCCCTGTCCAAAACGTGCAGAGTTTGGTCCCTAGCTCATCCTCTGATGCATCTCCCTATTTAGCTACACTTCCTAAGCTTCGCTTAAGGTACATCTACCCTGCATGCTGCTTTTGGAAGCATGTCGAGTACATACACTACGCACACACCCCAGCATGGGTATAAATAGCAATGTAGACAGTAAGGCACGGCTGCCTCCCCCCTCTGCCAGAGCCTTTCACTGATACATGGAGCTACACATTGCAATGTGGATGCCGCCTGCTTTTTCAGTGAGGTGTGTAGCTACACATCCCCTACATGCTGCTGCCCGTGCAGTATAGACAGACCCTTAGAGAAGCCTTCCATCATGCCCTGTCAGGTAAAGCAATACTCATGTTACTTCAGAGGTGGAGTAAATAAGGACTATAACAGGGGTGGCCAAACTTATTGGCCCTACAACCTGCATAAGACTCTCTTCAGAAGTTCAATAGCTGGGGCACACCTGCCAGGGGCCGGGGCTTGGGGCTTCAGTGCCACGAAAGGCGCCTGATAGGGCTCATGGCTTCAGCACAACCCCTGGCAGGTGCATCCTGCAGGGCTGAAGCCACAAGATCCACCTCCCCGCTGCGTAAAAGCCCCTATCCCACCACCCCACTGCAAGGCAGAGATCCCGAGCTCCCCCCACCCAACCAGTCTGATAGGTGGAGAATGGGGGACACACACACCACGAGCCACACTTTAATGGTAAAAGAGCCACATGTGGCTTGTGAGGCACAGTTTGGCCACCTCTGAGTATAAGGTTGTTTTTAACCTTATAAAGTGACTTGCCTAAGGTCACAAAGAAAGTTGGTGGCACCGCTGGGGACATATGTCCAGACCTCTGATGTGATAGACTCACATTTCATCCATTACACTACAGTGCCTCTGAGAAAACTGCATAGTTATGCTGGCTGCAAAATGAGGCTGCTGGGGTCAAGTGCTTTGAGATCTGCTAATAGATGAAAGTGCTACACACGTGGCCTACTTTTCACATAAGAAAACTGAGACACGGAAAGGCTGAATCACCTGCCTGGGCAGTACTGTAGGCTAGGTTAAATAGAGGCCTATGAGCCAGAAAACCTTGTGCCTGATTTCCATAAGTGCTGAAAACTCATAACTCCAAGAAAGTCAATGGGAGATGCAGCTGCTCAGAAACCTCAAAGTCAGGCTAGTTTAATTGACTTTCAGTGAGACTTAGGCTCCTAAGTGACTAAATCACTTTTGAAAATGGGACTTAGCCCTCTAGATCCCTTAGGCCTTGCAATGCTGAGTGAAACAAGGAAGTCTGGGGCAGATCCTCTCAGGCTCCAGGCTAGTTCCCTAACCACTGCCCTTTTCTTTCTACTACCTCAGGCCACCACTGTGATGAAGAAGTGTTCAGAGGACAATCTTGAGGGGTAGTCTGATGTGTCTGGACAGGATTGTTTGGTAAAGGGGATACTGGAAGGCACATTTCCCTAGAAATGTGGTGTACAGTAGTCAAAGATGTGGTGAGGTGTAGGTCTGTGAATAGTTAATATCTATTAACTAAGTCCAACCTAACCACAACCTTTTTCCTAGCATAGGTGCAGGATAACATGTTTTATTTTGATTTAGCCAGTTGAGATAAAAGATGTTAACCTGCATCCACATTCAAGTAAAGGGCAGAGTTAGTTAACATGTTAACTAGCTCCATCCTAACCTCAATGTACCTATATGACAGACCTGAAGGACAATTCTATTTGGCATCAACTTTTGAGGTTTCAAAATATTTTTGTTCCACATTGGAATGAGAGAGTGAGCGAGCATATGTTTTCACTGTACAGCTGGGTAATTGGGGTACTGGCTTGGAATGTGGGGGAGACAGGTTCAAGTCCCTGATTCAGAGCAGAGCTTTTCTTCCCAACTCAGGCAGAGCACTGACTTGAGCATTTCTGAGGCTGGTATGCTCACCACTGGGGAGGGATGGAAGTGGGGGGGGTTTCATATATGTGCTCAAAACTTTTGTTGAGAAGATATATTTCTCCATGAAACAGCATATTTTGTCAAAATTTCAGTTAATAAAAATGCTCCAGCTAGCTTTAGCCATAATGTTCCAGAACAGCTTTCACTCACAGTTCTAAACACTGATATTAAAGGCACTAACTTTACATTTGTTAAACCAGGAGATTCACACTAGTTTTGGTGAGAACATAGTGTGTAAAACTTGACATCATGCTGTTTCCTACCAGTCATAATCACATCGGCATAACTGAGACAACATAAAAACTATTCAAGACCACTGTTTCAGGTTGGTAACATGGGAGCAGCTTTCCAAACTGGAAGACAAACTGAGCAGGAGACAGGAGCAATTCAGGAAATTAATGAATTTCCCATCTGAGTTTGTTGTTCAATATGTAATGTCTGTCTGGCTTGTGAACAGATCTGGAAGTCAGTCTGAAATCGGTTGCATGTCGGGTCTTCCCCCCCGCCCCTCAGGCATGTATAAAGAGATAACTCAGTCTACAATGATTCTAGTGCATTAGAGAACTATATTTTCATTGTACTCTACCAGTACTCTCCTCCTGCATCAAAATATCTATCCATGGAATTAAATTCACAAGATCAAGAAAGGAACATATGAATCAGGGGCTGAGATAGTCAAAACAGTTCATCAACGGTAAGGCACTTCCACTCAGAGGCATGTTTTCAAAAGCAATAAAGAAATCACATTACTTGTTAATAGCCCTTTTTCTAGGTCAGCACTCAGTGTGAGACTTTCCAAGTGAAGCATTAAAACTGTGCGGGTGCATAACTGTCTCTATCTCATCTATCTTGAAAAGTGGGGGACCAGACAAAGTAAGTAAAAGATAAGCAAATAGCTCTGCAGGAAGACTGTGTGAGAGTTCCAGACACAGCACTTCTGCTATAGCGCACATACCTGCCAGTAGTCCTATGAGAAGCATTACAACCCATCCTGACCAGGCATCCAACAAACTCTTGACGAACTCCCAGATGGATTCCTTACTTTTGTTTGTAATCTGTAAAAATACATACACTGATTCATAAGAGTTGTTTTTGTTGTGTCACATCTACAAGGCAAGACTCTTACTTGAACACAGATGGACTGAACACTAAAAACATTGATTGTTTTTACAGAGCTCGTGATCAAGTTGTTTAAAGTGAATTTGTCCAACCTTAACAACTTTACTTATTATTTCAGCTCTAATTCACTAGATTCTATGTTTTTTCTTTTCTTTTTTTTTTCCTTCATTTTGACAGATGAAATCCACGGGCAATGAAAGGCAAATAACGACCATCTTTTTGTAGGTCCTGCTCAAGAACCAAGGCATGCACAATGAGATGATACAACAGTTTTGAAAACAACATTTGCCAGCTTTAGGTGTGGATATAACTTGGGCTTTTGTTGATGAGTGCATTTGTGTTTGAGTCTGCATCTCTTACATAAAGTCATACAGTTTTAGGCCAGAAGGCAAACACCAGGGCATCTAGTCTGACCTTCTGTACACCAACACCACCCACCCCTGCAAGCTAAACCCAAGAACTGAAATGAAACCAAAGGATTACAGCCCACAGAAGAGTAGATCATTGTGTGCCACTATGACAGAACAGAAAGGAGTGAGATGGACCAGTGCTCAAGGCTCTGTAATGGCAGAAAATGGATTAAGTGGGATATTCCCAGATAATTCTGGCAATTGACTTGCACCCCCATCCTGCAGAGGAAGGTGAAAAAAAATCCATAGACACTGCCAATCTAGCCTTTCTAATATCACATATGGCAATCAATTAGACATGGAGCATATGAGCAAGAACCAGCCAGCTAAGTACACGAGAGGGAGAACGTTTGGTACCATCTCAGAGCCCTGGCCCATCCCACGCATCCCATCTCCAGGCAGGGCCACCTCCTGGTGCTTCAGAGGATGGAGATTTTAAAAAATGGTTCCAAAATACATTTTGGGAGAGGGGAATCTCTTCCTGACCCTTGCCAGTGGCTTGCTGAAACTCTGATGCATGAGCAGAACATACACCAGAAGTGAGCCTTGGGGCTATTAAGCCCTACCCCCTTCCTTCACTCACACATTTGTCCATCTCACTCAAGATTAGTTCAGTTGTTTGTCCCCCACAACTGCTACTGGGAGGCTGTTCCAGAGCCTCACTCCACCAATGGTTAGAAACCTTCTAATTTCCAGCCTGAATTTGTTCCCGGACAGTTTATATCCATTTGTACTTGTACCAACATTGCCCTTTAGCTTAAATAGCTCTTCACCTTGCCTGGTATTTATCCCCCTAATGAATATAGAGAGAGCAATCACATCCCCTCCTAGCCTTTGTTTTTTATTAAACAATCCAAGCTCTTCAAGTCTCCCCTCATGAGATAGGCCCTCCATTCCCCTGATCATCCTAGTAGCTCTTCTCTGAACTTCTTGCAGTTTAAATTAATCTTTCTTTAACACGGGTAACCCGAATTGTATATAGTATTGCAAGTGAGGTCTTACCAGTGACTTGTATAATGGCATGAATACCTCTCTAGCTCTACTGGAAATGCTTCATCTGATACATCCTAGGATTGCATTTGCCTTTTTCACAGCCTCACCACATTAGTGGGTTATAGTTATCCTGAGATCGACCCACACACCCATGCCTTTTTCCTCCTCTATTGCTTTCAACTGATGAGCCACCAGATTGAAGCAGACATTCTTATTATTAGATCTTAAGTGCACTTTATACTATTGAATTTCATCCCATTTCTATCACTCTAGTCTTCAAGGTCATGCAGATCTTTTTACGTAATATTTCGATCCTCCTCTGTATTGAGGATGCCTCCCAACTTTGTATCATCAGCAAATTTCAATAGCACACTCCTCCTTTTTGTGTCAAGGTCATTAATAAAAATACTGAATAAGGTTGGACCAAGACTGATCCTCTTGGAACTCCACTAGTAACCTCCCTTCAGTTTGAGAATTCATTTTTCAATACAACCCGTTGCCTGCTCTCCTTTAGCCAATTCCTTATCCACCTTACAATGCTTGAATCAATCAATCCCTAATTTAACAAATAATTTCCCATGTGGCCCAGAGTCAAATGCTTTACTGAAGTCCAAGTATATTAGATCTACTGCATTTCCCATTGCTAAAAAATCAGTTATTTTGTCAAAGGAGGAAATCAGGTTAGTCTGGCCTGATCTACCTTTGGTAAAACCATGTTACATTGAATCCCCTTTACTTCTATGGCTTTAATTATTCTTTTCTTCATAATTTGTTCTGAAACCTTGCATACTATTGAGGTCAGACTAAGAGGTCTGTAATTGTCCAGATCACCCTTTTTCTCTTTCTTAAATATAGGTACAATGTTAGCTAGTCCAGGGCCGCCCAGAGGATTCAGGGGGCTTGGGGGAAAGCAATTTCAGGGGCCTCTTCCATAAAAAAAATTGCAATACTATACAACACTATATTCTCGTGGGGGCCCCTGCGGGGCCCGGCGCCAATTGCCCCACTTGCTCCGCACCCATGGGCGGCCCTGGGAAAAATAAACCTTCTGCATCTCGGCACAAACCCAGTTTTGAGAAAACTTCTTTACAAGGTATCACTGGTTCTCAGCATCAGCCAGTGCTAAAAGGCACTAAAGCTCATTAAAAGGGTTGGACAAATATTTTCCATCAAAACTTTTTCTGGATCGAAAACTAGGGGTTTTTAAAAAGCAGGAAAAAATCACGGACAATGTCTGCTTTCCTTCAAAATTTGTTGTGGTTTTTTTAATTGAAAAGCTGAAATTAGTGTGCCAAAACCTGAATATGGTATGGAGTTTCAGAAGTGTGTGGTCAAATATTTGCTGCTTGCTGTGTTTGATTGTTTAAAGAAACAATACAAAAATTCTGCTCAAAAAAAATCCAAAAAACTTTTGAACCACCTCAGCTTGTGACCAAATGCCTGAGCCATCCGGTCAGAGATTTTTTCAGGTTTCTGATACTCTGCTGGCTTCCTTGACTCATATCTGTCTCCATAACTTTGGGTTCATTTAGGTTAGAACATAAGAACAGCCATACTGGGTCAAACCAAAGGTCCATCCAGCCCAGTACCTGTCTACCGACAATGGCCAATGCCAAGTGCCCCAGAGGGAGTGAACCTAACAGGTAATGATCAAGTGATCTCTCTCCTGCCATCCATCTCCACCCTCTGACAAACAGAGGCTAGGGACACCATTCCTTACCCATCCTGGCTAATAGCCATTAATGGACTTAACCTCCATGCATTTATCTGTTTCCTAGAGACTGGCTCCATGGGGTCCCTCACAAACTGGAGACGGTTACTGTGGGTTTGTCTTTAGTATAGCTTATGTACATACTCCACGAACTGAGCATTTGAGCTTGTTCCAGAATCTGGGATGAGCCTATGTTGTGAAAACTGAAATGCTCAAAATAGCACATGCATGTGAATGGACACAGGGTGCTAAAATTAAATTAACCCAGGGTTCTCAAACTGGGATACCGCCCGGAGGCCAATAACGTTGATTTCCGTCCACACTAACCCTAACACGATATGTTTATATCGATTTTAGCGCTACTCCTCTCGTCTGGGAGGAGTACGGAAATCGATATAAAGTGTTTTTTATATCGATATAAAGAGCGTTGTAGTGTGGACGGGTACAGCATTAAATCAATTTAACGCTGTTTAAATTGATTTAAACGCGTAGTGTAGACCAGGCCTTTGAAGCCTCAGGGAATACAGGAGAGGGAGGTCTCCCTTGGTAGGGCTGGGAAGGATATTACTCTTCTCATGTGATCCCTCCCCCAGTGGCTAGTTTAAATGAAGCTACCCTCCCCTGACATGAATCTCCCTATGGCACGGAAATTAAATATAGACTATAATTTGGCATTTGAGAAGTGAAAGGGATGGTAGCCCTAATGGAAAAGCTAACAGCTTGGCTATTCTGCAAGCCTCAAACCGCTGAATGAGCTTTAGGGTAGGGAAGGCTGTGTTTGCCAAACAGCCTGGCCCTACCCCCTATCCAACCCCCACCCACTTCCTGCCTCCTGACTGCCCCCCTCAGAATCCCTGACCCATCCTGCTCTTTGTCCCCTCACCGTCCCCCAGAGACCCCACCCCCAACCACCACCCTGGGACCCCACCCCTGCTCCTTGTCCCCTGACTGCCCCGACCCCTATCCACTCCCCACCCCCCGCTGAGTCCTGACAGACCCCGGAACGCCCACGATCCAACCTCCCCATTCCCTATCCCCTGAACACCCCCAACCTCTGCCCACTCCCTATCCCCAGGACTCCCTGCCCCTTAGCCAACCCCCGCGCCCCAGCCCTTTAACCCCGACTCCCCCCTCACTCGGAGCCTCAGTGCATTCAGGAACTTCCCTCGACAGCGGTAGCGTGTCTCCGGTGGGGCCCCTGAGCACCGCCCTGCTCAGAGCTGCGTGGTCAGTGGGCGGGATTGCGAGCTCCACGCTAAGCGGAGGGAGCTCAGGCCCCGCGAGAGCTCGCAGTCCCGCCTCCTTACCACGCGGCTCTGAGCGGGGCGGAGCTCAGGGGCCCCGTTGGATCCATGCTGCCAAGTGAAGCTCCTGAATGCGCTGAGGTTCCAGGAGAGGGGCAGAGGTGGGGTCGGGCTGGGGCCGGGGAGTGAGCCTCAGCCATTCTCGTGGGGGCCCCTGCGGAGCCTGGGGCAAATTGCCCCACTTGCCCGCCCCCCACCCCGGGCAGCCCTGAGCTAGTCTCCAGGCATATGGTATTACCCCGAAAAGATAAATTCATTACAAATCCTTGCAACTGGACTAGCAATCTCATGTGCTGGTTCTTTCAGTATTCTGAGGTGGGAATTGTCCAGTATGCCTGATTTGAGTGCATTAAGCTCTTCTTGTTTTTCTTTCACCTCAGACGTGGTCATTTCCATTTCTAGACACTCATTTCCATCAGCCATACTGCCTTCGTACCCACATTCCATATTATCATCATTATTGAAATCAAGACAAAGTATTCATTTAGTTTTGGGGCCATACCTTGATTATCTTTCATCTCCTTCCCATCCACACTGCATAGTGGCCCAACATCAACCATCCTTAGTCTACTTCTAGTTATATAACTAAAAAACCTCATTATTTATTTTAATTTCCTTAGCAAGAACTCCTTTAGCTTGACTTTTAGCAATTCTCTTTTTATTCTGGCATTTTCGAACCTCCACATTGTAGCTTTCTTTGTTGATTAACACCTTTTCCAAATCCTAATAGGCTCTCTATTTACTCCTAATAACCTTTTTGAGGGGATTATTTATCCAGGTGGGCCTACAACCTCTCTCTTCAAGTTTCTCCCTCTTACTTGGGATGCAAATTTCCAATTTTTTTGTACAGTTGATTTGAAAAAATGCCAACCCTGCTCCATATTTAAACCCTTGAGCTCCTCAGTCCAGCTGACTTTTTCAACTAATTCCCTTAATTTTCCAAAGTCTGACCTTTTGAAATAAAAGGTCATCGTTGATGACTTGGTTTTGATTTACCTTCCTATGTCTGTCAGTATCACGCGATTTTTCTCTCAGCCAATCAATGGTGTGGAAGTCCTCATATGTCCCAACATCAGGGAAAGGCTCATCCAGGAAATCCATCAGATTGCCAGAACCATTCATGTCTCCTGCATTAACCATATTAGTATCTGTAGGAGGAAAACACACAAATTTAGAAAATTCATGCAACATATCCATTTGTTTCAGAAAAAAATTATTCAGAAAACCCTTGAACTGCCACTACACACAAAATGCAAGAATGGTGGGAGCATGAGATAACCAGTCTTGTTTAAAGGAGCTTAGTATGTATGAAAAATAATTGTTTCTAAAGCCTACATCAACAGAAAAAATACATTCACCCTGCGCAAAATTTTTGCATAGAATTCCCAAGCTCTGTTGAAAGTGCAGGTTCCTATGTGGTCACTCAGGTGATAGTTCAAAAAAGACTGCCTGTTCTCATGATGAGGTCTGACAAGTGGTGGGGGTAGTACTGATTAAATAGACTGCTGTAGACACCAGCTGCAATTTACAAGGAAAAATTGGAGATAAATATGGACTTTAAAGATCCTTAGGTAACCTGACAGGAGCAGTTCTGCAGCATTTGGAATTCCTTAGCAGAAAGAATGTCCTTTCGCTATAGATTGATAAGGTTAATAAAATCTTAAACACTTTGGATCATATTCTGCTCTCAGATATCAACACACAAATCCCACATGTGTGTCAATGAGTGCTATACACGTGCAGGTAAAGGCAGAATCTGGCCCCCATGAATTTCTTAGGAAATTTACTGATTCCTATAATTAAAACAGGCAAAAATGTGGCAGACCTGTCCCTGGTGCTGTGCTCAGCTCCTCCCAGTCCACTTTCCTATATTTTTAATTTTAAATTATATTTAATCCCTTTTTCAGTTCCTTTAATTTTTTGTGGTGGGAACATATAGGACATAAGCACCAGAGCTCAGTTTTCTGAGCTTCTGTTCCTTTGAGCACTGCTAATTAGGGACTTTTTTTTTGTGTTTTTTTTTGTTTTTTTGTTTTTTTTACACTAAATTGACAATCTGCTCTGAGCAGACAACTGAAAAAAAAAAAGGCATAATTTTACAAAGAGTGCAGCAGTCACCATGATAAATTTATAGAAAGTCTTAAGTGCAGAAATCAAATAATCTTCAAGCACCATGGCATGTTTATCTGAAAATGAATCAACCTATGGAGTCCAAAGGTTGAGAAGGACATGAAACCCAGACAAAGTGTCCAACATAGCAATGCAATGCAATGCAAGAATAATTTGCTGCTGGACTGGCTTCTTCAGTAAAAGTAGAAGTGAAAGAGTGACACTGAGAAATAATGACAGATAACCCAGCAGATGGCAAAGACTCTCCTGCACATGCTTATCTTAATCTATCTCAGGTACTTATACGCCCCCATCATCATCAGTATCTGAGCACCTCACACTTTTTAATGGATTTATACTCACTACACCCATTAGGTAATAGCACTCTATTATTCTCATTTTACAGCTGGAAACCCGAGGCACAAAGACTAAGTGACTTGCCCATGGTCACACCAGAAGTCTGTGACAGAGCCAGGAACTTAATCCAGTTCCCTCATGTCCCAGGCTAGTGCCCTAATCACTGGACCATCCTTCTGCTTCTCATCCAGCACTGATCACTTCATAACCAAAGACCATGTGTTTTGTGGCTTGATGCTAGCTGAGTAAAATTTTGGATGTTTGTGACCTGACACAGTTGTGAGGATGAAAACTGGATGCGACTCTGGTTGTAGATTTAAATGTGTTTTTGTTTTGGGATCACACTGTTGTCCATAGTCAAATAGTTCCATGCCATTATTTAGTGTTTCCTGTGAATTTGTGTGCCTGGCTGCTAGAGATTCTCAGTGCTGTATGTCGATATCACACTCTCACAATGAACACACTGCTGTAAGTGTTTGGTTTTTTTAAATTGCCCACTGTTTCAGCTAGTTCACCACATATCATCTATTCATAGAAAATCAGCACTCCAGTTAACCTACATGTTTATTAGTATTGCCTGCGTGCTGGCAAGTGTCATGGTTTCAGGTCTAGCTGCACTTCTGTCCCTTCCCAGTTTCTGTGAATGCATCTCCTCAGAAGGCAGGGTTTGTGCTTTTACCTATCTTGAGGGTAGAAGTACACAATTCTCTCCCTCTTAGATTGCACCCTGAGCTACAACGTGTATCAACTGTGCTTGCCCAGCAGGTCTGACTGGAGTTAGTCCCTGTGATTTTTCCCTTCAGGAGTCTGTGAATACAGTGACCCAACAACCTCCTTAAACCAAAGTATTGTTTACTTTGACAGTAGGAACAAAGCATAGACAAAAAAAGGATTTTAAAACAATAGTCTCTGTCTATCTTACCTAAATCCCTACCATCCTGTGATGGCAACCTAGGTAGGCCTAGTTTCTTCAGACACCCTAGCTGGGTTTGGAGGGACTGTGTGAACAACTGCTCCTCTTGAGTGTGTGTTCCTTTTAAAATTGATATACTCTTTCTGATCTTCTGGTTTCCAGGCCTTTTCTTATCCTGGCATTATCTCTTAACAACCCTTCAGTGTTTGCTTAGGGATGGCTTATCTTATTCTTTCCCCTCCTTGCTTGTTTTTCCTTACAGTTTTTATTAAACTAAAACAATATATTCATACACTGAACATCTCAATAACAACATACCTTAGTAATAAATTATTACAGCATAGTTCCACTTCCATCACAGTGAGACCATCAGACTCCAACAAAATGCTGTTAGATGTTTATAGGACAGTGGTGGCAAGTCCATTCTCAGCATCACAACTTTCCTAAAGCGTGGCACCCAGAATTGAACACAGTACTTCAGCGGAGGCCTCGCCAGCGCTGAGTAGAGTGGGAAAGTTATCTCCTGTTTCTTATGTATGACACTCATGTTAATACACCTCAATTATATTAGCCTATTTCACAACTGTATCACATTGTTGACTCAGATTATATTTATGATCCACCATAAAGATCCTTTTCAGCAGTATTACCACCTCATCACTTACTCTCCATTTTGTAGTTGTGCGTTTGTTTTTTTCTTCCTAAGTACTTTGCACTTATTTTTATTGAATTTCATTTTGTTGATTTCAGACCAATTCTCCTATTTGTAAAGGTAATTTTGAACTCTAATCCTGTCCTCCAAAATGCTTGTGTCCCCTCGCAGCTTGGTGTCATCTGCAAATTTTATAAGCATACTTTTCACTCCATTAACCAAGTCATTAATGAAAATATTAGTTGCACCAGACCCAGGACTGACATCTTGGGACCCAACTAGATACATCCTCCCAGTTTGACAGCAAACCATTGATAACTACTCTGAGTACAGAATTTCAACCAGTTGTGAACTCACCTTACAGAATTTCATGTAGATCACTTGTTTCATTCAGCTTAAAAACAATCCATGCACGCTCCAATGAACTTCTAACCTCAATAAGTGCCTACTGTGAATTTGACAGTATTTCCCTAAGTATGTTCTGATAAAGCAGACTATATTTAATAATTAAAAAAATTAAAAAGTGAGAAGGCCCCATTATGTAAAGCTGACACAGAAGAGGTCAGTGCCTACAAACAAGCTGATAGAATTCAAGACACTTGCACAGGAATATAAAAAAGAGCATTCTGGCTGTTGATATGCAAATAAGCACATCAAATTCTGTAGGGATTGTACTCATCATTTCTAAAATTTTGTCATATAAAACCATACAGAATTTTTGAGTTTTAAGATGCTTTTCTGCACTCTTAAATGGATCAATTATCTTTCAGAAAAAGACTACTTCAGATGTACTTCAGAAAAAGCCAATTGTACACTAAATTGTCACCTGGAGCCAGGCCCTCTCAGAGGTCCAAAGAGGCCCAAGTCCACCTCCAGCTTTTGAGGCCCCTAACCATAATAAAAATAAAAAATGACGGCACATGAAAACAAAATAAGGCACCAAAAAGAGAGAGACATAATTAGAATATTTTTGTATTTAACAAATGCTTTTCTAGCCTTTTTCTGTGCAAATGCACTAATTAGTGAAGGAAAATCTAGCCTTCACTTAATGTCACAATTGATATTAAGCATGGAGAGCCCATTCAAATGCTCTTGTCCCAAGACAAAGGGATGACATAGATATATATATATATAGTAAACATGGCACAGATACAGAGAGAGATAATGTCCAAAAATTTCAAACGTGTGCCCTCATGAAACTCACTGTACAAGGTAAAAATGTGTGAGGACAATCTTGAAGCTGGGCCTATAGGCTACGAAAGCCTATGATGATGGCCAAGCTACCAAGCTAGGGCTCAACCAACCAACCAGTCACCTCTTTTAGCTACTATATGAAGACAACAATGAGGAATTCTCACACACAAATAATTCCTGAGTCAACTGGATGTAAAACTAAAGACACTAAAATGTAACAATTCTCTACCTTTCAACACACACTTGATCTAGCACCAGCCACTAGTAGTGGTTTGTTTATATAATCAGCTGATCTGAGAGGACACGTTCATCACAGTCTAATCTTGTGCCATCAGAACTGATATATTAATATTTATGAAAATTTTTAACTCTTTAATATGACAAAATCTATATCAGTTAACAAAAAAATTATGTCTTTTACCAAATCACATCTCTTATTTGCTTAAATTTGCAGCTCTAAGCTGAGAGAATGTGTCACATTTTGGTCCGACAGGGATGCGCATAAAAACAAGTTGCAAAACTTATCAAATGCCAAAAAATTGACAAGTGTCTAAATCTGAGGTCCGCTCTGAGCTTGAGGCCCAGGCCAAATGGCCCTCCTGGCCCCCCTCTGATTGGCCCTGCCTGGAGCAAAGTTTTACACAGGGGTGATAAAATTATGTTTAGAGTGGAAAATACTCAGCTTTGTAACATTGTTACAACACGTGCTAATGTAGAAACCACACACAGCTAGAAAGGATGTATCAGTGAAATGGTGTTCTAGTTAGGATGGTGACTGATTTGATACAAAGTATATTTGCTCTAGCAAGGACAGACTAGAATGTCTTGCAGCCCAGAGGAAACTGAAAAGCACATTGACTGGAAACAACTAGTTGAAAAGCCATCAAAGGAAAACGCTTGGCTGTAGTTTATTGCAACTAGACATGTTAGTTCCATAGCACATTCTCTTCATCCTGTTTTCTATTTTAATTGGCCACATCAGAGAGAAGCAGACAGTGGTTTTATTAATGAAATTCCAACAAGTTTCAAGTTACTTTGAACATATCACAGTTACTCAATTACTTCTCTACCTACAATAATTGCTATCAACTACAGAAAAGTCACCTTTATGCTTTATTGCTTCAATCTTTATATTTGTCTTGAAGATAAGAATCTAGCTTTGCTGTATGGAATTTGTGCCCCTTGCAGATTTTGAATCATTATTCTCGTCAGTTAATTTTGTGCTTTAACAAAAGAAAGAAATGAGACTGAGGGAAGAAGGGACCTGGCTGGTGAAGACTGATGTGGCATTGTAAACTCCTGCTTTACACTTTATATTTGTATGGATCTTCTTTTCTAAAGCATCCAGAACCCTGTCTTTGCCCTATGCCAAATGTGGTACTAGGTTTTTCGCCTTCCTCTGCAGCGTGGGGCATGGGTCGCTTGCTGGTGGATTCTCTGCGGCTTGAGGTCTTCAAACCACAATTTTGAGGACTTCAATAACTCAGTCATGGGTTAGGGGTTGTTATAAAAGTGGATGGGTAGGGTTCTGTGGCCTGCCTTGTACAGGAGATCAGACTAGATGATCATATTGGTCCCTTCTGACCTCTGAGTCTATGAGTTGGCTGCCATGCAGAAGCACAACATAGTGGAGTTTGCCTTGGGATTTCTCCATGGTATGGTATGTCGTGATAGTAACTTAGATATTCTTTGAAGTGAGATGGCCCAGCCCTTGGAATGGCCAGCTACAGCCAGCAATAAATGAGGAGATAGCCTCAATGATTTGGGTCTGTTGACATAAGATTCTGGAAACGTCCAGTGTACGTAACTTCTTTTCTCTCAATGTAGTGTGGGGCTCGAGGAAGAAAACAGATAGGATAATGGATTGATTTAGGTAGAATTCTGAGACCACCCTGGGGATGAACTTGGGGTGAAGTTTCAGCACTATTTCATTCTGTGCAAGGTCACTGCAGGAGGGTCAGTATTTAAATACTTAAAGCTCATTCAGTCTCCTGGCCGAAGTGATATCCAGTAGGAAGAGAGCATTCAGCCTGAGATGAAGTAAGGAGCATTCTGAAAGGGATTCGAATGGAGGCCTAGGAATTTCAAGAAGATGATGCTGAGGTCCCAGGAGCCGGGTTCTCTGACCAGTGGATATGTACATAGACTCTTGAGGAACTTTGATACTGCCAGTGAGTGAAGATGGAGCATGACTGTACTGCTGAACGGCATCCTAAGATCATTGCAAACTTGATGGAGCAAAATGATTTGCCAGAGTGCTACAGATGCAGCAAGTAGTTGAAGATCCATGGTATCAAAGCATATGTGGCTCTGCTGGGCCAGCCAAATTGAGAACTTCATCCATTTTGATTGATAAATCCCTCTGGTGGATGCCTTCCTGCTCTACAGCAGGATCTCTAGGACTTGCCTAGAGCAGTTCCTGTCCATGGTACTTAATGAGCCAACACCCAGGCTGTCAGGTGCAGACATTTCGGGTCTGGATGGAGTATCTGATGATAGTCCTGTGAGATCAGGTCTGTGCAGTGTGAAAACTAGATCAGCTGCTGAACAGACATGTGTATCAGGTCGGTCAGCCAAAGCTGTCTTACCTAGGATGGGGTTACGAGAAAAACCTCTCTTTATGTTGGAAATCACCCTGGAGATCAGAGGAATTACAGTGACAAGACATAAAGGAGATGTGGGCTCCACCACAGAAGCAAGGTGTTGAGCAATAAGCCTGGGCTCATGCGTTCTTTAGAGCAGTAATTCTGGCACTTGGTATTAACCTTGGTGGCAAACAGTCTGTCCTGGGAACCTCCAGCCAGGGGATATTGGTTCTATGATGGATCTCTGTAGGGACCACTTGTGAGTAGTCACCGGTTGTCTGGTCAGGAAGTCTGCCAGGTTGTTGCTAACTCCTGGAAGGGAAAAAGCATCTCTGCTATCCTGTGTGGTGACAACATATCCAGAACTTGATGGCTTCCAGAGAGAGGGGAGATGAATGTACATTTCCGTGCCTGTTTACATAGTGCATTGCAGATGTGTTGTCTGTCAAGATCTGCACTATGGAGTTTTGAAGAACAGGCATACTAGCCTGATGGCTCTGAATTCCAGGAAAATTATATGGACCAGACATCTTCTGGGGACCAGGTCCCTTGCATTTTTGATGGTCCAGATGGGCTCCCAACCTGTGCCTGATGCATCTGTGATTAAAGACACTGACTGGGGGGAGAAAAAAAAAATCAGAGAATGGCACACCTTCCACACACATCTTTGGGTCCCTTTCCACCATTTCAGTTCTGCAATGATGTGAAGTGTAACCGAAACGTTTTTGCTCACTTGTTGTTTCACAGAGGCACACAGACAGATTTAGAGCAGTCTCAAGTGAAGTCTGGCAAGTGGAGTCACACATGACCTAGCAGCCCCAGACATGTCCATGCTATCGTAATCAGGTTTGATTCTAGTCCAAGTAACAGTGACTGCATCAAACAGGAACCGGTCTTTGGGGAGGTACACTCCTACCACCATGGAGTCAATCAAGGCTCCTATGAACTATAGTCTGTGAAATATAGTTTGTGATAGGGTTAGAGACAATTTTTCATAGTTCACCAGGAGCTCTGAGAGAACAGGGAGAGAGTATATTCTAGGCTTGTTGCCGTCTCCTGCGGGGATCTGCCCTTGATCAGCCAATTGTTCAGGTAAGGATAGATGAGAATGTCTTTCTTCCTGAGTTGTGCTGCTACTTCACGAAGACTCTCAGTGTCATGGAAAGTCTGGATGGTTGTACCTGGTACTGGGAATGATTTGGTCCCACTATGAGTCTTAGATACTTCCTGTGGATCAGGTGTACAGCTATATGGAAATATGTATCCTCCAAACCAAAAGCCATGAACCAATCAGCTGTAATGGCCACTCAGGCCTGGTAGAAAGGAACAAGGTGATTCTCAAGGGTGGGTGCAGATTCCAGATTGACTCCAGTATGACTCAACTCTCCAGTCAAATCTGCTGCCTCAGAGGGGACTGAGTTAGACAAAGAGGCAGAAAACTGGCACTCCCTAGAGTACCTGGGCTTCTTTCTTTGTGTGTACTGTGACTGTCAGGTTCAGGAGTGGGACACTGTCCTCTGGTAATTCAATGACTTCCTATAGAGGACCAATGGGTAAATCCCTAAGGACCATAGTGTGGGCCTTGGCGGAGCAGAGTGCTGTGTTTGTTTTCTGTCTGAAGATCTCCATCTCCCTGAAGGGCTGGTCCTTTTAATAGCCTGTATTTCACAAGGTACCATGGTACCTTCAGATACTTGGTGCCATGAGACCACTTTCATAATGACACCTGTAGCCATCAACCTTGAGGGCATATCAGATGCTGCCGGTAGAGATGTTCTCATGACCAATTAACCCTCCTTCATGATCTCCTTTAACTTACCCCTATTTCCTTGTGGGATATAAAATAGGAAGTGAGTGATCCTCTCAAAGCGAGGACATTGTATTTGTTAAACAGAACCTGGTAGTTCACTCACTCAAAGCTGCAGTGAGGATGACAAAATGTGCCTTACATCCAAAAAGGTCAAACGTTTTGGGATTTTTGTCTGCATGTATCTCTTTTGTGGGCACTGATTTTTCCTCAGCTGCCAAAACAACCAGGGAACTTGGGTTTTGGATAGTTGTAAGTGCCCCTGATCTCTCTTCTCTGTTCCTTTAAAAGTGAGAGGAAGAGTAGCGTTTTACATGGTCCTTTGCCCAGATCCAGGATCCACCGTTAATAGGGAGGGCAATTCTGGCCAATGTTATGTGGCACTCAAAATGTCAAAGAGTTGGTGAGACTTCTCTCTTATAAATGTAGTCAGTATCCAGGGTCTCCACAATATGGGACAGGAAGTCATTAAAAGCTTTCAAGTTGTCCATCCGAGTGTCGGGGATGGTGTCATTGCCTCATCTGGCAATGATGATGACTCTTTGGGTGGAGACAAGGTTGACGTAATCCTTCTGTTGCTTCTTGCTCCTGGAGGTCCACCTCTGGTTTTGGCACAAACAGCCCGGCTAATGATGCCGCTGGGGAATGGGATCTCCTCCTCTTTCTGGAAATGTGGGAGGGGGATCTGCTCCTAGATTCATCAGATGTGGCCAAGATGACATGCCATATGGGCACTGGCTTGGTTGTGGCTGGCCAACCCAATGCCACTCACATCCCATTTGGGGTGGAGCTGTGAATAACAGCTCCCTGGTTGGTGCTTTCTTTGAGGGCAGAGAAGACAGATTTGTACTTGAAACCAGTGAGAGAGAGTACACTGGTGATAGTGAGGAGGGATATATCTTCTCTTCAAACAGTGGTGCCATAGGGCGATAAAGTATCAAAGGCCATTTCCAGCACCACTCGCCTTTTTGGACTAGGGAACATCTCTGGACATGATCCAGTGTCCTCTAGGTGTATCTCAGAGCATTGCCGGGTACTGAGGTTGGTGCCTGGTTTATTGTTCCCTGCTCTGATCTAGAACTCAGAGGCTCTGTGCTTTGAAAAGTGATTGTGTGTGTTTCTCCTTCTGGGACTTTCCTTCATATTTGGCGCTATACTGGGCTCCATCCAGCTCTGTGAAAGAATGTCAACTTTATGTCTGAGCACAGATGCTGGCTTTACTCTTTGGGATGTTAGTGCCAGGTTCATCCATACTGAGGTGTCCAGTGCTGAAGACTTCATTGATGTTGAGGTGGTTAGTGTCCAAGACACCAAGACTGGTTCTGCCAGTGCTCTCTTTGCCTTGTTTCCAGTGTTTGAGCCTGAAGTACAATGTGTACTCACAGGAGCACTGGCTGATGTTGATTCATCTCTCCTTGATCTGGTAGTGATGGTCACCTCTGGGTCTGAAGCAATCCAAATGGACTGCCTCTGCAGGCGTAGCTTGAGCCAAGCCTCTCTGGATATGTGGAGGAAAAGGACTTAAACACAGAGCATATCTGACTGGGCAGAAAAGCCACAGTGTCCATCTTTGATAGGGATCAGTTCATAACATGACAGGCAGGGTTTGGAGTCTACCATGGCACATGGTGGCTGGCTCGAAGTGGCTGGACCTCTGTATGGCAGAGTTGCTGATAATGCCTTAATGAAGAGTGAAGGAAGATTTTTTTCACAAAATTGGAGTAGTAGCAGATTGAACATTTGCCAAGTTCTGTCTTGTTGCCATGGGAGGGTTGCAACGATTCTGTCTTTTATGACCTCACACAGGAGCACAAGGAGGCAGAGGGTGTATGTGCAGCCCTGACAGACACAGCTAGTCAAAAAAACTGATCTTGCATGCATGTGGCGCATGCGCACCTACGTGGGAGTACACATGGACATATACTCAACAAAGAAAAAGTCATTTCTATATTTAATTTCCAGTATTTTATCAACACTTTTCATAATTTCAAGTAAAGATGCTTACTTTACTCTAACTCTCAAAATATCATGATGATGAATTTGCCCACAGCCCTGGCACAAGAAATACCTCCTTCCTCTTTAAAAAAAATCTTTCCATATCAACAACCAACATACAGACAGGAAAATGACGTTATAACAGCTACATGGTGCTGCATCATTGTAAGTGCACTTGAAGGTAATTAAAAGGTTATGGAACATTCTTCTAAATATTAAAGAAAAGGTAGTGAGTGATGATTTACAAAATATGTTTAGTGAAGGCATGACTGAACCACTGGCATGTTAAACTGCATTTTAATTGTGTTTAAAAATACCCATAGGCAATGTAAAGCTGTTGGTTTTCAAAGTCATAAATGAGCATATTGATTGATCTATTGACCTTCCATATCAACTTAAAAATTTTAAAAGGTCATTTAATTAGAACAGTGCCTCCATCCCCCAAAGAAAACAGTACAAGCCTGTTTGGAAGCATGATCTAGCATAAGAAAGTGAGACCAGTTAGAGATTAAAACTAACAGTATTTTTATTATTATGCTTCTGGGTCTATCATATAGACCTCTCTTATAAGGAGAAAACACATTACTATATTCTACAGCACTCACCTAAAACAGCAGTATCTCTACAGAGAGATGAAGTGGTTTGGAACATTACTTTAAGATATTGTGGTACATTTTTATATGGGTTGGTTACCATATATAAAGCAGTCTCCCGCTATGATGCTGTGGGCAAGCTAAAAGCAGTATATATTTGATGTGTAGTTTTACCCTGAATAATCTCCATGGAAAAAATGTGAAGCTGTAGCAGTAATGAAAAAACACAGGGCATAGCATCACATGGGAGAGATTCTGGAAGAAAGGAAAAACACATGGGCTAATCACTGGAAACTTAAGGCACAAAGGGAAAGACGTGCTCCAGATTAAATCATGATCTCCAGCCATTAGCTCTCAGCTATTCCACGTAAGGATAAAAGCATAGTAAGGATAATAGAGCTGGTCTTAAGACCAAGCAAAGCAAGTGTCCACTGGTGCCTCAGAATCCATGGACACTCTGAAATTCACCCGCCAACAAAATCTGCATCTTTGGCAGCATGAATGTACGGGGAGGCAGACTCTCACTGCCAGATCTTCGCTCCTCTCTGCCAATGAGAATGGAAGCAGTAAGAATTTATGGCCCGATCTCCTGTCTTCTAGTTCTTGCTAGGCGCCCTGTAAATCATAAGGCTGTCCCTGCTAATGCTAAAACACAGCCTCACCTGTGATGGTAGCATTCACTATATTTAAGGTTAACTTCTAGCTTTCATCCTAAGCTCTCTCCCACCACCTCCCTTTTCAGTTTAATTGTAAGTCTTTTTTCAAAAAAATTCTTTTTGGTCTGAAATATGCTGTGTTTGGTCACAGCTTGAGTTTTCTTGGAAAGTTTGAGCAAAATTGTTGAGTTATGTCAGAAGAAAAAAAAACCCAAACAAACCACTTTCCCCATATGTTCCAAGTGGAATTTTTGCACTCCCATAACTCAAAATCAGCTCAAGCTAAAAACATCGAACTCAGTTTGTTTTGTTGTTCCCAGTGAGACTTAAATGGCTGCCTAAGTCTGAAGAAAACTGGTTCTGTAGATCTCAACTTTATGTGCAAAGTCAGCAATTTCATACACAGAGTTTAGAATTACTCTATATTGGGTTTTTCAGGTTGTGTTATTAATGCTTCTTTAATAAAGGATGACTCACAGTTAACTTTTGTTCAGTTCAGGGAAGAGAGCTCTGTGGTTTAGCACCAACTTCCTCCCTTTTGTCTTTTAAAGGAAATAGGGAAATTTAATTAAACAAAATCAGGAGATGATGCAATGTTGTGGTTGAGAAATGAACACTCAGAAGTCAGCTTTCAGATGTTAGGATTTCTCACACACCAGTAATTCTTATATGATTCACATATATTATTTTCTAGTCTTGCTTTCTTCATTAAAATTGATCTTTATTCCATTACTGTTTCAGAAGGTCTGCTTTTGAGCTCATTGATTTATATTCCTTTTAATTTAATACTTCGGTTGGCTCTCTCTGCAAAAGTACGTCAGTTTGCATGGAATCCTCAACATCAGGATTCGGGGATATGAGCTGAGCACAGTGGAGAAGCTCACACTGCAAATCTCTGTACCATGAATAGAAAAACTCTGTTTCCAACATTGTTAGCCAGAAACCTTTCATTAAATTAACTCAAAATCTGTTGCTTGATTCCTCCTTTCCCTATAGGATCTTTCTGAGTGTACTCTGACCATTGCACATGAGTATTTCTTTATTCTTATGATGGATTCCCCCGTGTCAACACCCACCAGCCTGTAGCCAAGGAGTATAGATAGGAGCTGGTCAATGTCATTATTGAATCAGTTCTAAGCATTGTTTTTGAGCTAAGTATGATGACCTCTGCCCTACTCAGGCCATTACTTTTCTCTCATGGAGCTCACTGCTTCCATGAAGCTTTTATCCAAATGAGCAGTGGGTTGCATTCCACATTCTTACACGAGTCACTCGCAAGAAAATTGCCTGGAATCCATGTAGTATACAATAATCAAAATGGGGTTTGAAGAGGAAAGGGTTCCGTTTGACTCTCTTTATGGAAACAGATTTTAATGTGATCCATTAACAGAACTAGTGTGATGAAGCCCAAGGATATTACTGATGAGAGGCAGAATGACTCCAGGACATGGGTAATTACACATTTGCAAGCAAACAAGTATTTCAAGAATTATCATACTTAAGCCCTTCAAAATAAAGAGTACAACTGAACTTAGGCAGCAAATACTTTTATGAAAGAGAGGGGACTAGTGGATACCACCATAAAAAAGGTATTTCAAACTTAGCAGAGAGATGTGTCCCAGTGTAGCCCAAGGTCCAGTGTGCTTCAGCAGCAGCAGCCATGTGAAAGACAAGATGTAGACTACAAACGTTGGCATGTTGGGAGAAAAGACGGTTACTCACCTTTGTAACTGTTGTTCTTCGAGATGTGTTGCTCATATCCATTCCAGTTAGGTGTGCGCGCACTGCGTGCACGTTCGCTGGAAGATTTTTACCCTAGCAACACTTGGTGGGTCGGCTGGGCGCCCCCTGGAGTGGCGCCGGATATATACCCCTGCGACCCAAACCGTCCCTCAGTTCCTTCTTGCCGCTACTCCAACAGTGGGAAGGAGGGCGGGTGTTGGAATGGATATGAGCAACACATCTCGAAGAAACAACAGTTACAAAGGTGAGTAATCGTCTTTTCTTCTTCGAGTGCTTGCTCATATCGATTCCAATTAGGCGATTCCCAAGCCTTACCTAGGCGGTGAGGTCGGAGTGAGATGTTGCAGAATGCAAAAACTGCTGAGCCAAAGGCTGCATCATCTCTGGACTGTTGAACCAGAGCATAATGTGAAGCAAAGGTGTGGACCGAGACCAGGTAGCTGCGCGACATATCTCCTGGATAGGTACACGAGCCAGGAAGGAGGCAGATGAAGCCGGAGCCCTGGTAGAATGCACGGTGATGTGGCTTGAGGAAATATGAGCCAAATCATAACAAGTGCGGATGCACGCTGTCACCCAAGATTGAGATCCTGTGAGAGGAAACAGGTAGGCCTTTCATTCGGTCTGCTACTGCGACAAAGAGTTGGGGCGTTTTACGAAAGGGTTTTGTCTGCTCAACATAAAATGCGAGCGTTTCTATGGACGTCCAGGGAGTGCAACTGTTGCTTCCGTCACGTTGAGTGTGGCTTTGGGAAGAAGGGAGAGAAAGACCAGGAGAAAGATGTCCTGGTTAACATGAAAAGGCCGAAACACCATTTTAGGGAGGAAATGCGCCGGTGTGGCCGCAACTGCACCTTGTCCCTGTGGAACACAGTGTACGGCGGATCCACAGTAAGAGCCCTAAGCTCGGAGACTCGTCTGCTGATGTAATGGCTACGAGGAAAGCTGTCTTCAAGACAGGTAGAGTAGCAAGCAGGTTGCTAACGGCTCGAATGGGGGAGACATAAGCCTGGTTAAAAACCAGGTTGAGGTCCCAGTCGGGCTGGGGCGGTGTACTTGGGGTATAAGCGCTCCAAGCCCTTGAGGAACCTGAAACAATAGGTGTGAGAACACGGAACAGCCAGTTCTTCCCCTGGGTGGAAGGTAGAGATGGCTGCCAAAGCGTACCCTCAGTGATGATACTGCTAGGCCCTGCTGTTTGAGAGACCAGAGGTAGTCCAAAATAGAGGGAATCGAGACCTCAGTGGGAGTAAGATTATGCGTTTCGCACCAGCAGGAGAAACGCTTCCACTTGGCCAGATACGTTGACCGGGTGGAAGGTTTCCTGCTACCCAGGAGAACTTGTCTTACTGATACACAACAATGTAACTCTGACTGGTTTAGCCAGGCACCAGCCACGCCGTGAGGTGAAGGCTCTGTAGGTCTGGGTGGCGAAGCCTGTCGTGGTCCTGAGTTATGAGGTCTGGGTGGAGTGGCAGGGTAATTGGGTTGGCTATGAACAAGTCGAGCAACATGGTGTACCAGTGCTGCCTAAGCCATGCTGGAGCAATCATGATTAGGCGCGCTCTGTCCCTGGGGAGTTTTAGCAGGAACTTGTGAACCAACGGGAACAGTGGGAAGGCATAAAGTAGCTGGCTCTTCCACGGCATCAGGAAAGCGTCCGAGATCGATCCCAGGGAGAGACCTTGGAAGGAGCAGAACATCTGGCATTTCCTGTTCGCGTGGGAAGCGAACAGGTCTATGTGGGGAAATTCCCACTTCTGGAAAACAGAATGAATAACGTCCCGGGGGATCAACTACTTGTGAGACAGGAAGGACCTGCTGAGTCAATCCGCCAGAGTGTTCCAAACCCCTAGGAGAAAGGAGGCTACCAGGTCTATCGAGTGGGCTATGCAAAAGTCCCAGAGTTGGATGGCCTCCTGACAAAGGGGGGAGGATCATGCCCCTCCCTGCTTGTTTATGTAGTACATAGCCGTTATGTTGCCTGTAAGCACTGAGACACAATGGCCTTGTAAATGTTGCTGGAATGCCTGGCACGCCAGGCGGACTGCTCTCAGTTCTCGGACATTTATGTGTAATGCCAGCTCCTGAGATGACCAGAGGCCTTGAGTACGAAGGTGTCCGAGGTGAGCACCCCAGCCGAGAGATGACGCGTCCGTTGTCTGTGACATTGAGGGCTGGGGCGGATGGAACAGCAGCCCTGTACACACCAGGGAGGGAGTTAGCCACCAGTCTAGGGAGCCTAGGGTGCTTGGGGGAATGGTAAATCGTGTCTATTGGGTCCCTGCCGCGCGGTATACCGAGTTGAGCCAAGCTTGAAGAGGACGGAGGCGAAGTCTGGCGTATTTGGTTACGAACGTGTAGGCAGCTATGTGACCCAGGAGACTGAGACAAGTGCGAGCCGAGGTCGTCAGGAAATTCTGTAGACCTCGGATGATTGTTGCCATTGGAGTGCAGGATAGCTCCTATGAAGCCTAACCTCTGCGTGGGAACCAGAGTGGATTTTTCTATATTGATCATCAGGCCTAGACGTGTGAATAGGTCCTTGACGATGCCCACATGCTGGGTGACTTGTGTCTTGGAGGCCCCTCGGATGAGCCAAATCGTCCAGATATGGAAAAACGTGTATCCGATGTCGGCGGAGATAGGCGGTGACTACGGCCATACACTTTGTAAATACCCTTGGGGCTGTAGAAAGGCCAAACGACAGGACCGTAAACTGGAAGTGCTGACGGTTGGCTACGAAGCGGAGGTACCTCCTGTGTGAAGGAAAAATGGTGATGTGAAAGTACGTGTTCATATCAAGGGCGGCATACCAGTCTCCAGGATCCAAGGATGGGATAATGGTCCCCAGGGATACCATGCGGAACTTCAATTTTGTTATAAACTTGTTGAGTCCTCGCAGGTCTAGGATAGATCTGAGACCTCCCTTCGACTTGGGCATTAGGAAATAAAGGAGGTAAAACCTCTTGCCCCTTTCATCCTTTGGTACCTCCTCTATAGCTCCTATGGCGAGAAGCGTCCACACCTCTTGCAACAGGAATTGCTCATGAGAGGGGTCCCTGAAGAGGGACGCGGTTGAAATAAATTGGAGGTGGCACCCATACTTCACTGTGCGTAGGGCCCAGCGATCTGAAGTTAACTGGGACCACGCCGGGAGGAAGTAGGAGAGATGGTTGGAGAAGGGAGGAGAAGGATCCTGGCCTGTAACTGGTACGCCACTCTCGGGCGCACCTTCAAAAATTTGTATTTGGTCCGGCTGATGGTTTCGAGGAACCTTGATTTTGGCCCCCTTAGGGTCCTGATTGTCGTCTACGACCACCTCGGCCGCGCCGCCTGCCAAAGTCCTGTCTTTGTCTAGGCGGCAGAGTACAATAGGCGGACGTGAGGCTGGGGACGGAAAGGCCTCATTGGCTCGGTCACCGGCGTATGCATGCCAGAGGAGCGCGCATTAATGACCCTGTTGTCCTTCAGGCTTTGCAGCCTGGGGTCAGTCTTTTCTGGAGAAAGAGACCCTTTACCATCAAATGGCCAGTCCTGGATGGTATACTTGCAGCTCCGGTGGGAGGCTTGAAACCTGAAGCCATGAGATGCGCTCATGGCAAACACCTGAGGCCAGAGTCCTGGCTGCTGAGGTGGCCGCATTCCACCGAACGAAGCCTGGAAGGGAAGTTCTGGCCACCTTTTCCCTTCCTTCCAAGAGAGGCAGCGCACTCTTGGCGGGAAGTCTTGAGGGAGGTAGCTCCCGTAAACTTACCCACCGTTCCGCCCAGGTGTTATAATTATAGCAGCTAAGCGGGCTTGTTGATTGCCACCCCGGAGCTGTAGGGTGCCTGGCTGAGTATACTAGCGCGCGAGTACGTCCATTCGCCTAGCCTCCTTCGAATTCGAGGCTGGCGCCTGCTGGCCATGGCTTCGTCCTCTTCATTAACAGACTGGACAACTATGTGAGCAGGGAGTAGGATGGACATTACAAGTAACTCGGTACCCTTTAGAGGCACCATGTATTTTACGTCGACTCCCTGGCTGCGGAGGGATAGAGGCTGGGACTGCCATATAGTATCGGCATTGGCTGGATGGTCCTTGAATAAATGTAGGGCCACTCTGGTGGGGATCCGCCGACAGAATGTCCACTACAGGGTCCTCTACCTCCGGGACCTCCTCCCACCTGCGAGGTTCATATGAGTGCTACCTCCTGAGGAGGTCCTGATGGGCTCTCCAGGTCGATTGGAGGAGGGCCCAAGGAGGATGTTCCTGCCACCGCCTCATCTGGAGAAGAGGAAGAGGAGATGCCGGGGACGAGTGGGTCCTGTGTGGCCTCTTGTTCTTCGGCGACTTCCTGCTCCAGTGGAACCTGGGAGTCCGGTGGGTGAACTGGGGCTTCCTCTGTAGCAGTCGGAGGACGACAGCTAACTGTCACCTCTGGCACTCAGTGCTCTGATGGGACAGAGTGGGACGGAACTACTGGTATGTCTTGGGCCTGGTGGTATGCCCAAGGTGTCCAGAAAGACCACTGATGGGGGCCTTGGTCTTGGGCCTGGGCCTCTTGGAAGACTCTGGTGGGCATATCAGAATTGCGGTCCTGTGCATAAGAGCTGTCCGTGTGGGACAACACTGATGCGTGTCTGGATGGCCATGGAGGGGTTGAAAAGCCCTGGGCAGAGTCTCTGTCTCTAGTGGACCTTGCTCTACTCGGCACTGGGGACCGGTACTGGGAGGCATACCGGTACCGGGAATGAGATCGGGACCTGCGACCAGAGCGGTGACAAGAGGTCGACTGAGATCTCGAGTCTCGATGTCGGGAGTGGCTACGGGAGTCACGGTGCCTGGAGCAGTGCCGGGAGCTGGAGCAGTGTCAAGAGTAGCGGGCCGGCGAACGGGATATTAAACGGTGCTGCGAATGCGACCGGTACCGAGGAGGAGAATGGTGCTGGGACTGCGAGCGGCGTTGGGAGCGGGAGCGCCGACAGGACCTAGAACGTCTGTGGGACCGTGATCGTGAACGGTGCCACCCTGCTGTGCCGACAGAGGATGGTCTTATCAAGGCAAGCTTGCCGATAGACTGTAAGTGCTGGAAAAGAGAAAATTCACTACTAGGTGCGGGCGAGGGGTTGCGTTATCAATGGACAAAGGAAAGGAGGTTTCATGAATGCATTCGCTTTTTAAAAATGTCCTTCTTTAAATGCAGTGCTTACCATCTCTGCAGTCAGATGGCAAAGTTAGCCTCCTGATAGAGAACGTTTTAGCGCCGGCCCCAGAGCTCTGAGTGAAACGGCTCGTCAGCCCTCAGCACACAAGGTGACAGCCCTGCACTAGGTAGGCCACTACTAGATTGTTCTGTTCTTTCAGCTCTTGTGATTCTAACAGAAACAGAGAGAGTGAATAACAGACTGTGCAGCAAATCCTTTCTACACAACCACGAGGAGACAACATGGGCCAGTGGCACGGCACTAGAGTGGGAGTCAGGGGCATGGCTTCTATTGCTGAATCTCTCACTGAGTTGCTGTATGACCTCAGGCAAGTCACTTCACCTCCTTTTTGGGTTCAGACTCATGATTTTTGAATGCTTAGGGATGACAACACTGAGCACTAGACCAGGGCTGGAAACATATGGGTCACTGGTCACATCCAACCTCTGGGAGCTTACACTCCAGGTTTCTCTTCTTGCACGTGTTCCTTATCTGCAAATAGGGGGAACCTTCCTTTGCGAAGCACTTCGAGATTAAGAAGTGAGAACTGCTATATAAGAGCTGAGCATCATTATATGGATTTTTTGCCAAGACCTGGAAGTTTTGCATTAGCCATGAGTCATTTCCTGGTCTGCAGTCCAGAAACATAGGTGCTGGAACTAGGAGGGCAGGGGGTGCTGCCGCACCACCTGGCTTGAAATGGTTTCCATCATATACAGGGTTGACAGTTTGGTTCAATGGCTCTCAGCACCTCCACTATACAAATTGTCCCAGCACCCCTGTCCAGAAATACCAAATTTGAAAATTGTCTTTTTTTTTTTTTTTTTTTAAACATAAAACGTAATTGGTATCTGAATCTATGGCATGATTCATTTCACTGAACAGCAATACAGTCATGGGTGCCCTACACAATAGCCAAACAGTACAGCAGAAGGAGGATCTAAGTGAATGGAAAGTGGAGTTTAAGGGCAATATTCTGCTTGTGTTATGCACACAAAACATCTGCATGGGTCATAGGGATAAAATGTACTCAGCTTGGTATCATATCATTTTGCTGGATGGAAATGCCTGACTCATATCAGTCTTGACAGCCTTTGTTCCCACCAGATTTTGTTAATGAATTCAAGTGTTACCACTGGAAAAATAAATTAAAGTTTGCCTTTAAAAGATCAGGGCTGAAGTCTTCATGCATTTTTCACACAGGCAAAAAGCCACGCTAGTGGGAGCCAAGCACTATGGTCTATATTAAACAACAACATATTAGCACAGTTTAAGTGTGAGAGAGAATTCACACAACTCTCTTGTCGAGATTTCTAAGAAGTTTGAACAGATAAATCCAGCATTGGAAGCACCAGAATGCATTTAGTGCAAGCTTGTTAATATGGCAATTTGAAATGTGTTCACATTGCTTTTAGTGCCTAGGTGTGGAAAAATGAAAGCTCTCTGGAGATGCTTTTCTCTACAAGATTTGATTTTGTCTGAAATGTTTTTTTAAAAAAGGCTTATAGAGCTGAAGTCTCTTTAAGACACATTTGACCACATAGCCTTTAATGCAGGGGTTCTCAGACTTTTGTACTGGTGACCCCTTTCCTACAGCAAGCCTCTGAGTATGACCCGCCCCTTATGCATTAAAAACACTTGTTTAAATATTTAACACCATTATAAATGCTGGAGGCAAAGCAGGGCTTGGGGGTGGAGGGTGACAGCTCATGACCCCTCGTAATAACCTCGTGACCCCCAGTTTGAGAACCCCTGCTTTAATGCTTTCTGTTATTATGTTAGATTTTAACCATCAGTGATAGTGGTATACACCCATTCAAGTTCTTCCTTCACTAGGACATACAATACATTTAAAAACATAACACAATCAGATTTCCCCCACATGCACGGACAGATGCACATGCACACACAAAACTCATATCATGGCATATCTTTTCTTGCATTTTCAATGGTGGGAAAAGATGTATGAAGGGAATGTCAAGAATCAAAAAAACTTCCTGCATAATCTGTCTAATTAATTTGACCATTTCCCTGCTGCTGCTGCAGCTGCCGCGTCATCATCCATTCTCTGACAAAGACAGAAAATTATTCATCAAGGTTCTTACAAATGACTGAAAGCAGGAGAAATTTTCTTATTCAACTGTCATGCTCTTAAGTGATTTTGATGTCTTGCCTCCTAAAACTCCTGGCATTTGCCATTATTTTTAGGTTGCTAGGAACAAAATACATTTTTTAAATGAACTAGAAAATAACAGAGTAGCAAACATTCCCCCAACCCTGAATGATTTATCTTCATGTATTTTCATTGTGTGCAATTACAGCTGAAGGGAAAAAAACTCTGGAATTTGAAGTTTTGCTCGATTACCACTTTAATTGTGACTTAAATACATTCAGGTTATATCACTAGGACTTTGGGTTAAATAGCAAGAGGCTGCTAGCCTTCTCATGTCCCTTGCCCCATCCCTGATGAATAATTGTCATTGCTTATATCGGATGACAAAATCCTTGCAAACAAAAACCACCTGACATCATGCAAATCAATTATGCAAAAAACCTACTGGACTAGGTCCTTAAAAATACTGTCAGCAAACAAACAGAAATAGTCTCCATTAAGATCTGCTAACTCCTAGACCAATTTTCATTTTTTTTAAAGAACTAGAGACATTTCATTTTTATACTAATTTGCTTTATGTGTGACGAAAAACAGGGAACATAATCAAGACAATATTGCTATGCCTCTCTGTACTGATCTAGGCTGATGGCTGCTAATGTAAATACATAATTTGGCACTTACAAGAAGGGCCCATGTACGATACAGGGCCCATTTCAGGACAATGGGCCTTCTTCAGCTTTAAAGCTCCATCTGGCAGCATTGCTGCTAGAGATGTTAGCTGGAAGAACTGTAAAGCGCAAAGAAGCAGCCCCTGTACCTGCAAATCCTCTGCTTGCACAGAAACTGCTCTGCTGTATTTTCTATTGCAAGATCTGCCTAACAGAGATTGAGCTCTAGGATGACCACACAGAAAGAGACTGGCAAATTAGCTTTCGGAGAATTGTCTCTTACCTGCAAAGCAACATCATTTAGCCCAGTCCCACAGATTTTGATAGCATCCTTTCGTTACTGGTATGGCTGCAAAAGCAATGATGTCATAGGGAGGAAGCAGTTACAGTCACGTGACTGCATCCTCCCTCTGTAGGGTATCAGCTGGGGGAGAGAGAGAGAGAGTTTGTAATCCTGCAGGAATCAGTTGAGGCAGTGAAATCTTGATCACCCTTTTCTACACATATATTGTGACTTACAGAGCTCTATTAATCAAAATGGATGACTAGCTATTTTATACCCAGGTTGCTTTTCTAAAAAGGGATTATGATTTTGTCATAGCATTAATAAATGATTGTTAATGAAGACAAGCTAATTAACTATGAACTCGTGTTCATAGGTTATAAGCAATACTGCTGTTTATTTTATAGCAATACCCGAAGGCCTCATTACATATTTCATAAATATGAAAAGTTACTAATCACAGTAGTTTGAAAATGGCACGAACAACAATTTTATAATCTCTCTCAATCCTCCAACATGCTTCTCTCACCTTACTCCTTTCCAAGTCAATCCAAAAATGCAGAGGCAAAAAACATTTTTCTCCCACCATTTCACACCCTCATTGAACCCTTTATCTTCCTCATGTTCAAGCTTCCTGTCCTTAGCTCCAAAGTTCAATACTTCCCTCCATCTATGTTCTGAGCTCTTCTTATTCTCCCATTTTGCTTGTTCATGCCTAACCACTTATTTCTGTATCCTTTGCCTACCCATCTTTCTCCCCTCTCTCTTCCATGCTGCCCCTTGTGCTTGAAATTGTTCTTTTCCTATGTGCCACGTTTACCCTCTTATCTGTCAAATTCCTGTTGAATTTTTTCCATAGAATCTTTTACTAACAATTCACTTAAAATACATTCAATAACTTAAAAAACCCTCAAAACAAAAAAAGCCCCAAACCCACAATCTTCATTGCTCTGACTTCCAAATCGTTGGTCATTCAGGAGATCACATTTAGAACCATTCTCTAAGGACAAGTTTAGACTGAGTCTTACTCTAATTACAGTACCACTCCGAGCACACCCAGTTCTCTTGTTCTAAATAAATGCTGTTTTTATAAGAATTGTGTACGCCTCTAGATTTACCTTTCACAGACACAGTTCAATGAAATCTTACAAAATATACTAGATATACATAATTGTGTAAAAGCATGTTCTCTTTTTATGTTTTATTATAGCATTACACTGATATTATTCATCCTCCCTTATTTGAATATACATTTGGTTTAGCCTTAATGATCTTCAGTGAAGACCTTTTCAATACCAAACAGGAGAGTAAACACAGCAATGTTTAGGGTGTTGTCTTAAGTACTGCACTTTTATTACAATATTCTCTTTGCATCCCCCACAGGTCTCTCTTTCACTTGGAATACACATTTTGAACTAGTCCTCAATTCTACTAGTCTTCTCATGGTCAAAGCCTTCCTCGAAATTCACTTCTGTTGTGATACAGTACCTATGAAAAATTAGCTACCTAACAATAGGTAGGATAAAATAGTATGTTTGCACTAGGGGAACCATTAATAGTCTATGGACGGGGCACACAGAGGGATTCCACCCATACCCTTTTGGGTTAACAAAGCAGTTCTGCAGCAGTTCTCTTTGCATTCATGTAACAAATTTGCGGCAGACCAAACAAATAGCCAGCCTCCATAACTATGTATACCCAACTGGGCCAAATCCTTAGGTAGGGACTGAATAGCAGGTGATTCTGTAAATAGGAAACTGGATTAGTGACTTCAGAATGGCTAAACAGCTGCTCCAAATCTGGGCTCTAGGTTGAAGGAAGTGCCTGTCTCCCTGGTTTCCCATGCAGATCCTCTGACCAAATCCTATTTACATGGACTTTGCATAAGAGATTAGATCTTGACACTTAGTCTGCTATGTATGGGTTTTCTCAAACATTTTATTTGTGTGGGCCACATCTTAAGAGAGAGACTGGCTTACGATCCACCTCCCTGCACATTCATGGTCAGCCAGATCACCGCTCCCCCATCCTCATTCATAATGATGTAAGAGCTCTGTGCCAATTGCTACAATTGTGTGCATGGAAAAGTAGCAGTAGGAAAGTATTTAGGATAGGACTTTCAAAAGTGCTCAGTGCTGTCCTAACTCTGCTCCATCTGGAATCAGGAGTAAAACTCCAATTGATTTCAATGGAAGCAACCACGCTGTTCCATCTCTTGAAAATCCCACCCTGAAGGTACCTGGAGTTTCATTTAATGGAGTTCAGCAGTTCAAAATAAGGAGAGCAAGTACCATGTGACCCATCAGTTCTTTACAGGCCACAGCTGAGGAACCTCCTATTACATACAACATAATCCTAGTACCATAACCCTGGCTATAAACAAGGGAGTGAATGGCTCGAATCAAATGAGCATACACCAAAGGGCTCTCTTTTTGTGTAGAGAAACTTCTAAATTAATAGTCTGATTCTTCCCTTCTTCTATATTAGTCCCACTGAACTCATCCCAAAGTTATATTCTCTATCTCATCATTGGTGTGTATTTTTAGTACGATGGGCTCATTACTAATAAGCTTAAGGATTGAAGGTGCAGAATAACTAATTCACCATAAAAAATAAAATTCTATCAGCTATATGCTTCTGTAGGTTACAAAAACACGTGCAGCTAAAATATACTGTAAAAGATTTTAATCAAGAACACAGGCATTTTCCAGAGAGCCAGTCAAATGAATATTTTAAACCACATAACTGAAGTCCACCATTTCCAAATAGTTAACACACACATCGCCTTTCAATATGATTCCTCACTATTTTCCGGCAACTACATTATGAAATGGACCAAAGAATCTGCTCAGTTTATATTCTCATATTGAAAGGTGAAAAAGCAGTAGTACTGTATACATGGTTTTTTCTTTGAGGAGATAGTTTTGTTTTCCATATAACAAAAGTTCTTGAGTATTTTAAACCTTCTCCCTGTAAATGGAACCTTTTCAAATCTCTCAGGTCTTCCAATTGCGGAGTTTCTTTACAGTTAAAAAGTACACTGGGTTCGTAATGAACATAGTCTTCCTTCCTGGGATAAAATCCGGTATTTTATTATGCTCAACAGGACATATAGTTAACAACATACGTAATCATCTAAGACTTAGAAGAACCTTGTCATCTTCATGTAACACTTACCTTGAACTATCATCTTGCAATATATGTACTCTTGTTCGAGTAAAAGAAATACATAAAACTTTGTTCTCATACAGTGTTGCAATTCCAGCATATCCCCTTTAACTCTGTTGTTATCTTGATGGCAGCAATGAGTGAAGGCTAAAACTTCCAAAGGCTATTTCCAGTAGTCAGGTTAAAAATAGTCTAGCTCTATTATACCCATAATGCCTTGTAAACAGTGAACTGAGAACAGCATACGTTGGAGTGCTATAAACCCTCTCTGTGCTTATGCTGCCCAGGGTTACACAAATACCATCAGGTCACCACCTTTCTGCAGCATAGTGATCCACTGTCTTCCATGTGTATTGTATACTCATTTTCACATTGAATGCATAGTCTTCTGAAAAAAATGTCCTAGTGTGGCTTAGTAATAGGTCAGAAAGAAACTCAAAAATTAACTTATACTGTATATCTTACTTCTGTTTGAAGTGATTTCCATCTAGGAACTATGATGCTCAATAAGTTGTTAAAGAAGAAGTAGAAGTTGTAGTATGATGAAGCTGTCTACAGAGCACAAAATAAACCTTAGTAAGGAAATCTTGAACAGCCTTTTTTCTGCAGAGAAATTGCTCATAGTAATACAAAAGTAGCAAATACGCCCAGAAAAGGTCGTAACCATGAGCCTCTGATGCAGATGTGAACTTATTTTCAAGGGGAGGTATTAGTGTTAAGGCTTTGGGACATTATTCCCATACACAGCACTCTGGATCCATTTCAAGCCTTCAAGGTAACCTTTCGGGACTGATTGATTTCACAAGCTCCCTAACTTAATATTAGATGAAAGTTTATTATAGTGATGTCATCTAAATAACAATGCTGCACAGCCCACAAAATTGCTTTGTAACGGTATTATTAGAAGGACCTATATGTAAGTATTTCAAAAACATCTTATATTGTGGTACATAAGAAAGCTCTATTTGTATTTATAGTAAATTATTTTATTCTGTAGAAGAAATACTTTCCAAATAATACAAATGACACAATCGTACAAAACTGTGACAAAAACAAGAGAGATGAATACTGAATATTATAACTCATTACCACATCAAAAGAGTACTCATTACAGCAGTCAATCTTGGACTCACAAAACATTCTAGTGATACTGTACAATAGGCACCATTAAAAAAAACAAACAAGAACATTTGCCATTAGATACTGGACTGTTATTTCCTAGTCCAGGTATATGACAAGTCTATGACATCTCAGATATCACAGTGTGCACCTGTTGGTAAATACTGTCTTTTTAATGGCAATCACTGTCAAAGAGACAGATCTATTCTCTCTGACTCACTGGGCCATTCAGGTAATGAGCACTGAAAGAGATGGTGTTCTCAGATCTTCATCCCAACACAGACAATTCCTTCAATTGATTTTTAGTTATTTATTTTAAATAAGTAACTATTTTTGTTGGCTTATATTCTGTTCATTTTTTGAATCTTTCTTTCGTGGGCTTGAGACCCTTATCTACAACTACCAATACCACTGCCAAGAAAAGAGGACTGAAGGCAGTTAGTATGATAAAACCAAATATTCTTTTTTCATGCCAGATTGGATGAACAGGGAGCTTACAAACACTATATCAGGTAAAAAGGAATATAATTTAAAAACACAAATGTCTTTGTTACTAATAATGTTCAATATACTTTGGCTATTTATATTCTGCTTACTTTCTTCCACAGCTTGGACAATGAAAACAGACCCAGTCGGTTTAACTTTCAGGTTCTCATGCTCTTACATAATGCTACAGTATACCAGTCCTAACACTGCAGGGAATTTTTACCTGTTTAGAAAAATAAATGACAATCTACTTGTCAGAGATTTTGCAATTTTATTGGCTTTTTACAAAACCTAAATTTGGGGCCAAATCTGTCCTGACGATGTCCCTTTAACCAAAAAAGAGTCCTTGATTTTCACACTGGATGTTCCAACAGTTAGATTAAATAAGTCTTGCGTGGGGTGCCCTTCTCTTTAGGTAATGCACATTCAAAAATATTAGAAAAACTGTCTATAGTAGTTTAGTAAGAAGCATTTTTACATACTTACATGATGCAAGGACACAAAACTGGCATTATCGGGAATTTAGGGTGACAGACCTATGTTAAAGCAAATGGTAACAAATAAAATCACTCCGTTGGCCCAGCTGCCAACCAAGTGAGCTATTTCTTGCAGAGGTATAAGTCCTGTTTCTGAAAATCATCTCTATTCAGGAAAGCATTTACACAAGTGCCTAACTCAAAGCACATGCTTAAAAAGATATGCATGTGTTTAACCCCCCTTCTGAATAGGGATGCTTTCCAGAAAATAGGACTTAAGTACTTTCCTGAATGGGGCCACAACCTTTAAAACTACTCAGATGATATATTCTTTTACTGGTTTTATTAATATGGCAAGTTCGCCCCTGCCCCATTTCCATCTTTATTAAATCATAGCAAAACAAAGACCTGCTACCCTTTTCCTTCCCTCCGTTTAAACTGAGAATCTAGTTAAAAATATAAAGATATATTAAACACAACTGAAATGAGAACAATCTATTAGTGCACAGTAAGAACATGCAAATGAGTTCTGCAATGTTGAATAGCATTTTTAATTAGTATTAAAAACACTGCAGGCGATAATATTTTGCTATAACACAGACAGTGCTGAAGAATACAATTTACATTATACGATACAGATAGTAAAGCTGATAAAAGTGACAAATTTAGAACATAGTATTTTCATTTCAGGTATCAGAAACAAAACCAGCTCAATGGTTCCATTCTACTGCATGACAAATACTGAAGAACAAAATTTCAGTCTTAAAATACATCTTAAAGTAGGTATTTTCCTTCAAGGAAAAATATGCTATAAATAAATTACAATACAGTGAATTTGCCTGAACTCACTTTGTTTCTGTCTTCCAGCCTTTAAATCAAATAAAACAGCATAAAAACTGTACACACTCTTAACAGGATAACTGATCTTTTATAAAATAAGTTGTCTTCAGAGATGTCAATTTCACAACAAGGAAAAACCAAGCCTTGTTGTAGTCACTATTATAAAATATATATATGTGTATGTGTGTGTGTGTGTGTGTGTGTGTGTGTGTATATATATATATATTTATTTATATTTCTTTTTACTTTTACTTTTTTTATGTTTTTATTTTTTACAAAAGGTGTATATTAATAGGTTTTGCACAAACTTTTAAAAAGAAATTTAGCTAGTCTAATAATTCCATTAAAATAAAACAGATAGATAAATACTTCATGTTTACAATGCAACATGTTACACGTCATCGGCTGGCAGAGGAGGTATGTTAATCCTTGGCCTTGTAAAAAATGCTATCTTCTCTCTGTCATTGAAAACAATAGATATAAAAAGGTGGTCAAACAAATACATATATATAGACTTTCATTGCAAGAAACTGAATTTGTATCGATCTTTATTTAGCTATTATTAAATTCTTCAGATCAAGTATTTATTGAGGTGTTTATAAACATAGTAAACCAGGCTCATATTGTATAGCTATAATCAACAATAATAAATGCCACCCAGCTCTTATACAGCACTTTTCATCAGTAGCTCTCAAAGTGCTTTGCAAAGGAGGTCAGCATCATAGAATCAGTCTTTTGGAAGAAACAAAAAAAGCACTACTAGTATCCACTACTAGCTATACAGGATTGAACTGAAGGGGGAATACAGAAATTCCTTGACAATATAAACCATAGACACTATTACTTTTTGGATGAAAGCTGCTCCATAGTACACAGAACCACACCAGGCTCTACACATTGGCTAAGCGTTGCATAGTTCCTCTTCACTGGACAAAACTGTACTGTTTCAGATTTTACTGACAACACATTCAGAAAGTAACTGTCTATTTCTGGATACATTCATATTTGAAATAAGGACATTGTTATTCTTCACACTTTTTTATCCCACAGTAGATTAAATGTGATTAGAAACTATCCATGGTTTCATCTCTACATATCAGCCCATATATCTGATTTATTTCCTCCCTGCCTTGTGTTCCCCAATATGCAGGATTTAAGTTGGCACTGCTATTGCTGGAATTAGAGAGCTACCAGAAACCAACCCTGCAATTTCTGCTCTCCTGATGTCCTGCTTGTCAGCCTAGGAGAAAGGGATTTTTGACAGCATCTCCCAAATGAAAAATGAAATTAAAATCCTAATTTTTTTTTCACTTAAGCTTTCCTGTTACCATTATAGTACCATTTTTCAATAATCACACTCACTGAAAAGAGATTCTAACAACCAAAGCATTCTGTGAACATCTGCCTAATATGAGACACTAGCTGTGTTTTCTACACTGTCATTGCATTGCAAGCATTTACACTTAAACACTTTACGACATGGAGTATACATATGAACAGAAAATAAACTGCTATTTTAATACTAAAAATCAGAAAAATCATCATCTGAAATGCATGTTAATATTTACCAAAGTCACTGGTAAGCAAAGTTTAAAACTGTATATTTGACTTAAGAACTATAAGCAGCAGCAGCTGCAGATAAGGAAGAGATGAGGAAGGATACAAAGCACAGATTTTTGGAAAGAGCAGTTGGGAAACAGGACTGTGGTTGGAATAGTAAGAAAGAACAGTTATGGGTAGAATGCTATTTACTAGAGTACATATAGAACATTATGTAATTAACCGTGCATATTAGGATGCAACTGGTTCTTAGAGAACTTAAACCATGTGAGCTTGGAGCCCAAAGCATATGGTGGTGTTAGCAGCTGCCCTAATTAGAATTATAGCCTAAAAATATGTGTACATAAATATGGAGACTCTCTTTTTGTATTACAGCATTTTTTTATTTGCACGTTGGGTGACAGCGCTTCTTCACTTTGGTTTGTAGTCTTTGTACCACAAATTGCTCAAAAGAAAAGCACTCTAATGAAGACAGGCCCACACCAATATCTAAGTAAAGGTTATAGATACATAGGACACTACACAATGAAGCTAGGTGGTTTGGAGCTACTATAATAAAACATTAGTACATTAAAACCAACAGAGACCTGTAAGGATTAAACATGTGCTCTTTTCAATACCAATGTTATTGCTTACCGAAATGTCTGCACCTGAATAGGCTCTTTCTGGTTCTGTCCACGCAGTTGGTATACTTCTTTGGATGCTTTCTTTAGCATTTTTTCAGCTACTTGTTCTTGGTGATGTTCAAATTTGGTTTGTCTTGTCTGAAAAGTATTAAAACCAAACTAAAAATGAATAGCTGGAAACACATGGAAACCAAGACATCTGGTTAAATAATGTGCTTTCCCACTTCATCTCAATGAAACCAGCCAAGCACAAGGTCTGAAATAGCTAGACTCCTCAGAGCTACAGGACTGTTTCAGTCCTTATGGCTCCTGAGAAAGACGTGTTAAATTCCATGTAGTTTACTATATTCCCATCTTTCAAATGAGACCGTAAGCTAGAGATGATGTCTGTTCTACGTGGGCACTGAAAATCCAATGGCAATTTTTGGTAGTGATTTGCCCCAGCATGCTTTGTTACATTTCTCTTTCCCGTCAATGGGAATTACAGTATGCATACACAATAAGAGGAGATTATGCAGAACACTCACGTAAGATAAAATATCAAATCAGTGGATATTCATCCAGAGGCCTATGGGGAAAAGAATGCATTGCGATTCCCCTACTAAATATCTATAACTTACAGCAATATCAGAAAATGCTTTTAAAATACCACAAAAATCAAACTTTTGATAGAGAGTTTTAACAATGTCATCCTCCAGTAATTGTCACCAATGGGGTATTCAATAATAATCAATGAAATGATGTTTTCATGAGGGCAACAACAAGGGTATCCAGGGTGAAACTCTTTATTTGAAATCATGTAACATCATGAAGTTCCATTCATTTAACTTCAGCACAAGCAGGCTTTAATCAAGGGTTCTGAGTATGCCCAATGTACAGCCCAAGAAACCATACCTGTTTCTCTGCTTCCTTCAACAAATTTCGGAATCGTTCATCCCGAAGGACCCAGTGGGGAAGATCAGTTTGCCCTCTGAGTTGGGCATCTTCTAGACGTTGCTTCAACTCTCTCAAAGCACATATCTCCTCATTCAGTTGCCTTTGTCTAGTTCTGGATGCCTGGAGATCCAGCTCCAGGTCTAGGGACGTCCTTGCCATAAGCTCAGCCAAAGAAGATCTACAGGACTGCTGGGTTATTATAATTCAAATAAAACACACAACAGATGTTATTCAAAACATGTTATATTGATATATTCTTAGTTGATTAAGGCAGACATTTCATATATGCCTTTAACTCTTCTGGCACGGGAAGTTTTGGATATAACGTACCAATCTCACTGTGACAAGACTAAACATATTTTGTACATTAGGTATACTATTTCACGTCATGTTTGATGGTAGATCCAAATTTTGGTCTAAAAAAACTAACCACCTTTTCTTGGTAAGATGTCTTAGTCCATACATATTCATAGGATTGTGAGCCAAACTTTCTTATTTTACATACCTTCCGCTGCCATCATGAAATTCTTACTATTAAATGATGACTTCAGGAATAGCTTTCAGCAAAGGGTGGTGTACAAACTACACCACTCGGGAGTAAACCCAAAATGCATTGTGACTCAAGAGAAACATCCTGAGTAAAAATTCCTTCCAAGCTTCCTCCTTGCTCTGATGGCAATAGCAATTTCTTACTCATCTCTTCCAGCAATAATTTGTAACACCTCCCACACTGGATCAGATGCACTGGTCAGCAAATATGAGGGAGAAAACCAAGGTTCCGCACACTCCCTGCCCCCTTGCTCCGGTAAGAGACTAAAGGGGTACTTAGCCTTGCTTACTCCTGAACACCTAGGACCAAGGTCTAGGTGGATCACATAGGGTTGTAACGGATTTCTAATTGGTCTCACTGCACTTTGTGGGTATGCAGCCAAGCACAGTCTTATCCATAGTGTTTTAACACACTGGATAATGAAACCAATTCATAATCAGTATCTATTTAAATTGGTCATTAGGTGATCGGCAAGTTTTTGCAGTTGTTTATGACTGTACCTCAAATATCTGTCTCTTCTCCTAAAAAACTCAATTAATTTATTACATTACAGTAACAGATGCTTCATAAAAATTGTCTTAACATTGACCTTGAAATCAAGGTCAGAGTACTGCTGCTTCACTTTGTAAAGAAGATCTCAGCAGAGAAAAATCCACATGCTCATATATTGCAGTATACCTGCTTATAGCGCAAAGTACGCCTTTCCAATGTATTGCGGATGAAGGGTGACTTCCTTGGAAGGGTTGAACTGTCACTGTCACTACGATACAGCTGTTTAGAAAAGATATTAAACATAAATGGACATTTCTCATGGCTGCTTTGGAATTAAAAATGTTACAATTAGATAAAAAGATAGAGAACAGAATACTCTTCTAGGACACTTGGGATTTACTTACATTAATGGACAGAAGTTCTCAGATTGCATCATAAGTTCATACTTGCCTTCACTTTAAAAAAATTCTGTTGTGCAGTTTCTGAACAATGTTTAGTTGTTAACAGATGGTCCATGTGTTTCACTATGTTTCTTTTTAAATTGCCAACAGATTGTTGTGGTTAGCAAGAGTGATCTACCACCAAAAGTGGTTTATCGTTGGGTATAATAAGCCAATCTTCTCAGCGTATTTGCAAGAAGGTGGGATGTGACCAGGATTCATCACTCAATTTGGTCCGCTGGTTAGATCATTAGCTTTCCCAGCCAGGGCTGGGTACTGACAGGGAGCGCAACATCAACAGTGATCCATGCCAATGTAAAGGGCTCTTGGCCCCTTACTGAAACTTAGTGGGTTTTTTTTAGCTCTCTCCCAGTATTAAAAGAAAGGGCCAACGAGAAATCAAGACCCTGAGACAGAAACTCCCCGGGCCAATGGGGAGGGGCCAATGCTTCAGGTCAGCCTGATTGACACGGCAGGCAGGCCAATGAGCGAGTCAGGAGCCCAAAGTCCAACCCCCCTCTGTGAGCTTCCAGAAGCAAAGTGGGGCGGAGGTAAGGAGAGAGCAGCAACCAGAGCCAGAGAGATGCAGAGAAGCAGCCCAGGGAGCAGAACAGCAGCAGGCAGAGATCCAGAGCAGCAGCCCAAAAAGCAGTGCTGAGGCAGAGTGGAGCAGGGTGCGGTGAGCAGCTGAGGAGAGCGAGGAGGGACCCCAGGCAGCAGGCTGAGCGCAGGGAGATGTCCCCAGCCAAGAGATCTTGCAGGCCAGAGTGTGTAGGGGGGGGAGGGGAGGGGCTGATGTTGGGGAGAAGGGTCCTGCCACCTAGAGCCTGAGGGTGTGTGGCCATTGCCAGAGCTACAGTATCACCACAGCACAGCCTGGGCAGGAGGCCTTGGACATGTAGGGTCACCAGACAGCAAGTGTGAAAAATTGGCACGGGGGTGGGGGGTAATAGATACCTGTGTAAGAAAAAGTCCCAAATATTGGGACTGTCCCTATAAAATTGGGGCACCTGGTCACCCTATGGACCTGTGAGGAACAGACTGTGACTTTCTCTTACATTCCAGCGGCAGCTATTTGTGGTTGCCTAGTCTTCACAGGGTGGTGTTACATGTTTTCCTTTAACCTTTCCCATATTTTTCCTAATTTTTTAAAATTAGTTCTGTTTAATAAATTGTATTTGCTTTGAACTATATGCAATGACCAGTGGGTAAGGGAGGCAACCAGTGCAGAGAGAGCACCCCGGCATGGGGCACCCTAGCCTTGGTCCTATGTGAGCACAACAGGACTGGGGGTCGAGCCCCCTAGGAATCTTGGGCCCAGCCTTATTGGGGTTACGGAACTCTGCCGCACAGGAGAGTGGAAGGGGAGGTAAGGCAGGCCTCTGTATAAAGGGAGTGGGAGTAGGGTGACCAGATGGCAAGTGTGAAAAATCGGGATGCAGTGGAGGGGTAATAGGAGCCTATATAAGAAAAAGACCCAAAAATCGGGACATCTGGTCATCCTAAGTGGGAGTGAGGACTCAGATCTTTTGCTAGCCAATTCCACTAGGGTAGTGTATAATCCAGGGAAGTTTCCCCACAATAGCGGGACCATTTCCCCACTTACACCAATGTCACTAAATTACTAGCTTTTCAGATTCAATGAGATGCCTGCTTTAAACAATATATAATAAAATAGTATCTTGCATTACACAGTGCTTCACTTTGGATAGAAATGTGCAGCAATTTTATCTGAGCCTCTTGCAGAGTGAGATAAGAATGCACTTTCAAGGCGTGTCAGGTGGCTGCTATGTGAGTTGTTATTTGTATTATGGTAGCAAGAATGAATTCTCAGCAAGGACCAGAACTCCACTAAACTAAACATCAAATAGACAAAAACCAAAGAAGAGTTATGTTATGGAGGTCAGCAGTATCTATCATAAGACTCTAAAAGACTATTCTATCATTTAATTCTTAATATTTTATAGAGAACTAAGTTCCTATCAATGAACTCTTTCCAGTGATAATTTTTTAATGCAATGCAGAATTTTTGGTTGAACTTTAAAAATATATAGATATTGATTCTTGTAAATATGTTGTAAGTATTAAAAAAGCACATGTTAACACACTTTGTTTCTGAACAGAAAACCACAAAAAAATTCTACTCACTCTGCAAACATACTGACTTCGTGCTCCAGGTGAGAAGGTTTGTGATCGAACAATAGTGCTACTACGAACAAAAGCAGAACCACGGGGCCTGCGGCAGGTTCTCTCTTTTGGAAGAACAGTAACTTCTTCTGGAAAGAGATCTTCTGTGTTAGTCTCTTTATCCACCTAGAATCACAGCCAAAAACAGTACATTTACTCCAATTATCTCTTCTACAATAAAAGCAGAAAAACTTGCCGAGTTATGATCTAGTTTTAATTAATATGTCCAGTTCATGAATCATCTCTCAATTAAGAAACCATAATTCTAAAACCATACAATTCAAGATAGTGGGACTGGTTTGCAAGTGCTGACAGCCTTTCTGCTGGGCCTTAAACCATCAGGAGATTAACATGGAGCATCCTATAGCCACATCACCAAATAGCACAGGCACTCTGCTGGACTGGACAGCTGCCTAAGCTCTTATCTCAATGGACAGAGAGAACGAAATCACTTTTCAGAAAACTGTGCTGATTCTCATGAAGGGAGCAACTCCACAACTAAGTTATTACAAAAGTAGAGAGAAGTCAGTCACAGGGAACCAGGAAACTTTTTTGAGGATATCACAGAAAAACCTCAAAGCATTTGGAGAACCTGAACATATAAGCTTTCAACCAACTCTCCAAATTTTTAGATGGTTCACTTAACTATTCAGTATGGACCATTCACAATGTGACACTGAATAGCGTACCACACTCTGACAGGGCCAGATCCTCAGTAGGTGTAAATAAATGCAAAACTGCACTGATTTACACAACTGGGGACCTGTTCCATGTCTTAACTCCTTAAACAAAACATTTTAAATGACGTACAGCCTTCAATACATCAGATTTGGTCTGAAAACCAGCTATGTTTATTTTAACAAAGTGAAAGCAAGGTAACAAATTAACCTTGTCGCTTTTACATTTTAAAAATCTTGCATGAATGTGACGTTGGTACGAGTACTTGCATTTGGGGATGGCCTTCTCCACAACACTTCTAGGGAACACAGTCTCTACTCACTCATTATGCAGGAGCAAAAATATTTCATCTTTTGAGTTGACAAAGTGATTCTGTTCAAAAAGAAACTGGGCAAGTATCCAATAATAGGAAATAAAATTAAGAGAAAACATGCAGGTTTTCCCTCAAAAGTAACTAAAAAGAGTAAGTTTAACAACTTAATATAGATTATGATTTTCAGCATTGCAGACAACGTGTCAGGGTTTTCAATACAGCTCTGATTTTATTTTCTGATCACATGATAACATGAGTTCAGCTAGTGCAAGTAATGCGCAGTGTGCTAGGCATTTGCCAGTCTTCAAGAGGACAGTGTTTTCTCTACTTACCTTTAGGGGCGGAGGCTGCACTTTCCCAGAACTGTATTGATCTGCCTGAACTGCAAACGTATGTCCACGTAACGAATCTCCACAATATGCCTCTGGATAAGGTGGGCTGGTCTGAGTGCAATTACTACATCCACTGTCAACAGATTCTGCTTGCCAACTCCTAAGGACAGAACATTTCAAGGAACTCTAAGAAATGTGATGGAATTGTGAAAAATATGTGCCATGTTAATGAATTTCAAGGATAATTTGCCTTTTCAAAAATTTTGTTCCTGCAGTTCTGATTCATTCCACTTCAATGAGGTGATTATTCTATTTGGACCTCTAAGGTAAACAGACAAACAATCAATCAATCAATTTCAACTCTTTCAGGAAAGAACCAGCTTTTCTAGTCCTCCCAGAAAGTCACTTCCCAGCCTTAAAAAGAGCATTAAAATAAATAAAAGGACAAAATGCCTCTTACACACAACAAACTAACAGCAGGAAAAACAGTGATGTATAAAATAAAAGACTGCAAAGACTTGATTATTTAGCTTGTAAAACAGAAGAGCAAGAGGAGCACTAACTGAAGGTATTCAAAATTACGAAAACCATAAAGAAAGTGGCCAGTTCCTCTTTTTAAAATCTGTTATAACATGAAAAGAAAGGAACATGGTGTAATTAAAAGGCAGAAGAATACAGAACTCTTTAGTTATGCAGTTTATGAGGGCATTTTGTGATGTGATATTCAATATCAAGACTCTATAAAGTGGGCAATGGGAGGGTCGTATAAAATCTCGCTGTTGGTTTTCTATTCTACAAAGCAGTACCCGAGGAACTCATCACACCACGTAGCTGGTTTTGGAGAACACACTTATGTTTATTTTTTTAAATGGTTCAGGTCCACCTTTCTGGGACCTGCTCCTTTTCTTAAATAGATAGAGCTATACCAGATCAGGCTGTTGGTACAGTTAATCTGGTGTAACGCCTCCAGCAGCAGATCCTTAGCCAGCTGGAGGTTGGACCATTCCTGATGCTTGCAATGTACATCCGATAGTAGGAGATTTGGTTGCCCATGTCATTATCTTACCTTGAATAACTACAAATATTGTTACTAGACCTACAATTATGCAGTCACTTTTTAAAGTCCAGCCACGGTGTTTTTTGCTGAGACTTTCTGCATCAATACATACAGGTTGATCATACACTGCATAAAGAAGCGGCCTTCCTCATGCAACTTTTATCTAAGACAATGCAACCCTAACCTAAAAATATCTTTTGAATACAAGCCCAAGCAAAAAGAAAAATGGATAAGCAATATTTAAGGGCCTAAACTATTCTTGGCATCGGCAAAAGAGGTTTCTTTTCTTAAAAGTGGGTCATTCTAGGAAGTGAGACTAAAAAAGTACTTGCTTTACAAAAGGAGGTCCTAGTTTTGAAAATAAAGTTAAAGACTGACCTGTATGGCTAATTTGTTGGTAGGAAAGGCAAAAAAAATTGTTTCTGCAAGACAAAGCCAGTAACCTGCTTGCAGTAACCTGATGCAAAAACAGTAATACTAAAATAAGTTGTTCACTTACTGACTCTTGAGAAGATGCAGCTTTAAAACAGATCTAACTGGGATTCTCAGCCCATATGTCCCTAAAGAAACTAAAAGGGAAAAGAGCAAAGGTCTTGCAGACCCACTGACATCTCTCCTCCCATATTTCACAATGAGTTTCAAAAATGGACAACCCTGGAACTCATACCACCTATCAGCTATGTTGTTCACTCATATATAAAAGACAAAGATCAATGCATGTCAACATATTTAAGGTACTAACTGCTGAATTGCCCTTCTTTCAAAAGCCGGGGGAAAAAAGCAAAAATCTTCATTGTTGCATACAGCAAAGAAAGTCTGAATGCAGCCGCTAAAAGCATCTTTTCAGGATAGAGAAACTGTCTCTCTCTTTCATTTCTAGAATATCGAGGGAATGTGCCACAAGGGATTAAATCTTTTATGTGGAATTTGTCCGTGGACATGATGCCCCATTCTGAACACCTGAAGCAAAATGTTGAGACCCATACATCTGAATGAGAAGCAAATACTGTATCAAGTGCTAACAACAGAAAAAGCTATGTGAGCTTGTGGAACAGAAGCATGATTTCATGAGTTTGCCATTTGAAGTCCATGCCCAGATGAGTCACTCAAAATAGAGAGGAACTTGTTTTAGCCAATATAGTAGAGTCCAGGGATTCCACTATGTCCACTCTGGGCAAGTTCTGCCCTGTTAATAAAGTAAGTTTTGCTAATATGTGCTACCATACCAGACTGCATGTTGCACTTTAATTCTATTTAATTGCTTACCTTAATTTAGCAATGGTATGGGTTATGCAAAGACTCTATTCTGAGGACTATTAAATGCAGTTTAACTTTACTCCATAATAATCTTCTTGGTATTCCCCTGTTCCCCGAACAGCATAGTAAATTTTGTCCTCCACTGCAAAAAAAAATCTTACCACAATTTTTGAGTTGTGAGAAGTCCTCAGCACCAGATCTGGACAGATTATCTATTTCTAAAATGGGTTCTCTGGGAATTTCTAGGCTCCACGTCCTGCGTGTACTGATTTAGCAAAGTTGTGGGTGGCAGAGGGTGAAAGGCTCCTGCTATAGCAATATATGCCAGGAAAAAGAGTCGTGGTTTACTTTGGACACCTTTAACACTTTCTAGCGGCTGGTATCTCATTAGGACCACAAAAGAACTCAACAGATTAGTCTGCAATGATGTAAAAGCAGACTGGAACTGAAAAATAAAATAACTAACAGGTGAAGTAGCAAGTCTGGTATGAAGGTCCTTAAATCTGAATGGCTGTCTAAGAAACTGAGAGGATTAAAGTTGTAACAAACCTGCAGTCAAGAAAAGTGGTAACGATTCAAGAAAAAAGGTACTCTTTTTGTTAGAATAATTCAAAATTTTGGTCATATTTAATCTCTGATAATCTAGACATCTGATAGCAATGTTGTTTTCAGAAATATGCACAAGTTGATACACAGGCTTTCCACTTTTAGGTAATTTAGTTTACTAGATATGTGGATTAGAATTGTGTGTCCATTTTTAGGCTTCAACATTATTTAAATAAATAAATTTCCATACTGGACTCAGTAAAATTTTCAGAAGTGCTTAAGTGTTATAGGAGCCTAAATCCCACTGGCTTTCAATGAGGCGTAGGCTCATACGTGACAGTCATTTTTTAAAATGGAAAGTATGGTCAGTTACCTGCGGTAACTGGTTCTTCAGTATGGGTTGTTCACACAGATTCAACTCCTGGTGCACATGCACCCCATATGTGCAAGATCGGACTCTTTTGGCCACTGATCAATTGGAGCCATGCCTGCACCCTAGATACCCTTGTACCATCTGCAGCCTAAGCTTAAAGTGCCCTACAAATTTCATGTACAGGGACATTGTTCAAACAAGCAGCAGAACGTGCCTGAGCCCTAGTGGAATAAACTCTAATATGATCAGGCAGATCTAAGCTGGCTAACTCCTAGCATGTCCTTATACAGTTGGAGATCCACTTCGATTACCTTTGTAAGGATACAGGATATCCTTTAGCTCTACCTGCCGAGATGACAAATAGTCTAAGTATGTTCCTGAATGATTTTGTCCTGTCAATGTAAAGAGACAGTGCTCTTACTACAAGCGTGTGAAGGCTGGCTTCCTCTGGGGCTAAGTGAGGCTTGGGGAAAAAAATGGGAGGTGAATGGATTGGTTTATATGAAACACTGAGACAACTTTGGGCACTAACTTGGAATGACGCCTGACAGTGACCCTGTCCTTACGAAACACTGTACAAGGAGAACAGAATCCACTCTACCCTTTGAGCTGAGGTAAAGGCTATTAATAAGGCATTTTTAATTAACAGGTGCTACAAAATAGGATTGATAGGAACAGGTGGGCGGTGCTCCTTTCTGCCTGTCAGAGGATGCCAAGATAGTGATGGACACATGAAAACTCTGAGAAGATGGAGCCTGAGAGCTCAGGGTGGAATCTTGGCTCTCTGGGCACTAACAGAGAGAGACTGACCAAGTGGCTGAGGCCAGTAGTCTTCCATTCAATGTCTGAAGAGGTCTACGTTGCTCTCTTGAGGACTGCACTTGGAGAAAGATTGACAAATGGAACATTGCCGTGGAATGCGTCCCTCTCTTCTGCACAGTAGACGCTGGGAGTGCTGGTCAATAGACATCAAAATATTGTACAAGAGATAGGTCTTGAATCCTAGAGATTTCGCTTCTGCCACATTTCTATTACATATCGCTAGCCTAACTGAAGTTTTCTAGCATATGTGAATCTTATTTAAGAAGTAATTACTTTTATAGTATATATATTGCCAACAGGCAATTAACAAAGATAAATAACACTAGTTCAGTGTGCAGAGAAAAGGTGGACACTGCAGGGGTTCCATCTCACTGCCACAGGTAGTAAGAAAGAACTAAGGGATAGTTGGGCCCATTCTGCCCTTTATATCTCCAGATGGAGGGTGTGAGGACATCAGGCTAAATGGGCACTGCTGGCAAAAAGAATCCAATCTCATGTACATGGGGTATAAGCGTACTAACAGTGAAATCCATGTGGACAACATATCTTCAGTAAGAACTTAAACCTTTAGTCACTCAGGCACTTCTGAAAACATTACTCTATATATGAATAATTTCAGGATTAGCTGAGTATTTAAAAAAGGAATCCCCATAATAAGAAAACTCAGAAGCATGACAACACTCTGCTGACAAATGTAATCCACCCATGCTGCATTTTACAAGAGAGTTATGGGGTTTTATAAAATTCATTAAAATGCGCTGTGGAATCAGGGTTGTGAATGTCCTTAATTTTTGTACATTTCCTACCCTGTCCAGTTGATAGCACTGTTGTATCTCTAGTGTCCGAACTGGATCTTTTTGTTCTTATTGTAAGTGAGAGTAGTTAGGAGAATAGAACACTGTGGTACTGTTAACGTATAACAAAATCAATCCCTCCCTCCCTCTTCCATCAGAAAATGCATCCTTTTATAGTGTGAACTCATTTCTAATTTTTGTACAAGGTCATATATAAACAATTTAAACACAAATGTGTATGGCCCAATCCTGAACACACGTGTAGGTGTTTGCAAAGTCAGGACATGAACTGCCTACATTTCAATTTTGTTTCCTCTGCAACTTGCAGTTTTATTTAAACTTCCCTTCATGAATACAACGGAATTTTAATTAAAGCGCAAATTACATTCTAGAAAGTGACTGCAACAATGGCATTGCAGGGTTCCCTGCTTTCTGTTTCACAATATCTCCAGGTTATATGTACTCAGTTTGTAACAAAAAGACATTTTCCAACCCTTTCCTAGCTGCCATCACTGCAAATGCAACCTGGGATCTGAGAGGCAAGCTGGGTTCCTTCCTGCTTCCACGTGATGATAGGCCATAATGATCTTATACACTAAATACAGGCAGGGAGCAGAACTCAGAGTAAGGTCTGTTGTTTTTACAGTCATATCCGAGGACAGAACCACAGTGTAAACTTCAGCCAAGATCTTACAAGTTCTTTTTGATCAGGGTTTAACCTAATATTTTTACCTCTCTGATACAGCTTCTGCCTGATCTTCCTTTCTTTCAATCTCTAGGATTTCTTCCTCTGTGTACTCCAATTTCACTCTCTCTTCCGCCAGCTCTCTCTCCACTGCTTCCAGCTGAGCTGTGGTCCTAGCTAATAGGGCTGTCACTGCATCCTGAAAGAGAAAACGGGCTTCAAACAGAACAGCTTAAACCAGCACTTAGCTTTTATAGAATATTCAGAATAAAAGAAGTGTGACCTGAATCATGACTCTATATTCACTAGGTGACCAAAACATAAATGCTGTTCAGTTACTGGAACTCCCCAAAGAGATGGAAGCCTTTCATTGGGAAAGGGTGAATGTTTTATGTATATTTTAAATAGCAGTAATAGGATTAGGGTTGAGCACTCGCATAAGTGCTTGCAGGATCTGAGCCTGTATTCTAGCAAAGTGTGGAAAACTGGATAAGATTTGTGATTTCTTTTAAAGATACTGCAAAATGTAAGATATTTTCAGATTCTTGAGGAGTATCAACGTATACAACTGGAAGAAAACACAGCCTAATACTAATAGTCTTTCAGAGAAAGGAATTAACCAGTTACAATGTAGTGTTCCTTACACTGGAAAAAATAAGTTTAATACTTCTATTTTATAAAATACTTTCAAAATACTGGTTTTTAAATCATTAACAGAACACAAAGCACTCTCCCATATTGGAAAGCTATATTTTCTACTAAAATTCAGTGGTTCTGAAACTTTGTATGATGACTCTATTTTCTGTAGCCTAAATGCTGCAGATTAGTTGAACAATTTAGCAGGGAAAAATGAGACCTCTTTTCAAGACACACATTTCTTCTGCTTTGATTATCCGTGCACATATGATTTAGCATTCTATTATAATAGAAGAAAAATTCTGCTCCTTCCTGGTCATACCGATTTCACTGTAGCTGTATTTCCAGAACTCTGTGGAGTGCTTTCTTCACACTGGTTTTTGTCCTTCACCCTTTGTGGGTCTGAACCAGTGAATATCTGGAGAGGATACCAGTGAAGCTGCATCTCAGTGGAACTCTCATGATCAGCCAGGCTAATCTGAGCAATACCCTGTAAAAATGATAGGCCAAAATAAGCAAAGAAAACAATCTACCACTTCCCATCCACAGAACTGTCCCATTTAATAGAAATACTGCATCAAAATAGTGCACCTTATGGGTGACTTGCAATGGAAAAAAATTATAAAGTCTCCCTTGTTTTGCTCATTTATGATGTATAAAAAAATACTTTCTTCCCATCCTGCATCCTTACAAAAGAGAAGGGTTTTGTTTTTAAATTGACTCAAATTGCTAAGTTTGATGTTCCTGAGGTTTACTGGACACTATTAGCAATCTCAGCTCTTAATCTTTTACAAAGACAGCTTTTCGCTCCAGTGTTTAACTCAAATATATGAATGAATTGTCATTAATGAAAAAAATTACTCTGAATAAAAATCACTACTGTTCTCAGTTAATCAAGTTTCCTTTGCAAGATCTCTCTAATGTTATAATTCTACTGGTTTACAGGAAGGTGGTGGCGGGCGCAAATATTGCTATGTAAGGGCTTGGCTACACTTGAGAGTTACAGCGCTGGTGGTGGCTTTACAGCGCTGTAACTTACTCCTCGTCCACACTAGCAAGGCACATACAGCGCTGTATCTCCCTGGCTACAGCGCTGGTTGTACTCCACATGGACGAGAGAAATACAGAGAACAGCGCTGGTGCTGCAGCGCTGGAGTGCCAGTGTAAACAGTGATTAATCTTATTACGCTGTAACTGACCTCCGGAATTTTCCCATAATGCTTTTAACTAAAGAACTCTCTTTGTTTTGTTGTGAACTCGGGGCTCTGGGAGCTGCTTACCTAAAAAACACAAACAGCAATTGTTTGCTCGAGCAGGGGCAGGCAGGAAATGTCCACAGCTAGTGTTTGCTTGAGGAGAGAAACAGCAGGGCAAGGGGGCGGGGGGAGGAATCCATCGGAGCAGCTGCTTATCTGGTCTGAAGGCTATTTGCATTTAAGAGTGAATGAGAGAGGGGTGGGGGAAGGGGTCAAAACTTGCAAGGCAGGGAGCTGACACAGTATGGGCTCCAAAAAATCCACTCTCTCTGTCTCCCCCACGCTCCCTGTCACACTCCACCCCAACCCCCTCTTTTGAAAAGTACGTTGCAGCCGCTTGAACACTGGGATAACTGCCCATAATGCACCATTCCCAACAGCGCTAAAAATGCTGCAAATGTGGCCACAACAATGTGCTGGTAGCTGTCAGTGTGGCCACACTGCTGCGCTTTCCCTACACAGTTGTAGGGAGACAGCCTTAACTCCCAGCGCTGTACAGCTTCAAGTGTAGCCAAACCCTAAAAAACAAGTAGTCAAAACTTTCAAGCTTTCCTTATACATCATAAAGAAGCCAAATACAAAGGAAACAAATTTTGTTTATTCCCTAAGTCACCTTTGATGCCCCAAATTCAAGGGGGCAACAAAGAGGGATGAAGTGATTCTAACTAAATGTATGAGTTTTAATTATTTAGCCTAATTCATCCATCTACAACTTACGCGTTTATCTAGCTAGCAATGGGACTTTACATTTCTATGCTATGAACCTACCAGCAGGGGTCTCTTTCACTGAAATGAGTTTTGTAAAAAGTACGGCTTAGATCTCTCACAATACAGGTTGGCTGAAGAAGTGTCTCTAATAGTACAGTAAGCTAGTAAATGTGTTCAGAAATTGTAATTTAACTTTAAGCAGATTTAAAAAAAAGAATTAATTAGAAAACATGTAAAGTATTTATTTTATTGTGTTTCCATGCCAAAAGTTCCCCGGGGCTCTGTTTAAACAGATGGACAAAGCACAAGGGACAAATGACTTTGAAATGAACAAAAATAAAATATATTGGGAAATAAAATGGTTACATCTGCCATAATTTATGTCAATATTGAATACCATAAGGGAAGACACTATTCATTTGGTATATTTGTTGCATCATCAAAAAAAGGACTGCCTTGTTCCACAGCTGGTATTTATTTTGGCTCAATACCAGAGAAAAACATTTTTTGCAGATACTGACACTAAACATCAAAGGCAGAGGGTCGTATTAGAAACGTTTGTATTTTTAAAGGCACAAATATTCCTCCAGGAGAAAGCTCTGACAGTCAGAGACAGATTAGTTCAGTCAAACAAGGACTTCAAGATAGAAGCTATACAGTAACTTTCATACTTGTACTTCTTTCCTATATCCGTGAAGTCTAGGGCTACTTGGGAGAAAAGACAGTTAGAAAAGAACTGGTGTTCTTCGAGATGTGTTGCTCATGTCTATTCCACAATAGGGGTGTGTGCTCTCCACATGCACTGGTGTTGGAAGTTTTCCCCCTAGCAGTACCCATAGGGGAGTCCCCCTAGCTGTGCACTTAGCTGCGTGCTCCCCCCACGCTCAGTTCTTGACATGCTCCATGGATGGGGAGCGGCGCCGACTAATAGACGGCATTGCGGGGGTTGCCGCGCATCGACATCGCGGTGCCCGGTGCCGACTCAGAGCACAGAGTCGAGGTTAACACTGATTCCAGGAGGATAGCCTAGAGCCTAACGTGTCTCTCTCTCTCTCTTTGTCCGAGGCTTAAACAACTTTCAAATCTTACAGCGATTGCTGAGATGAGTTTCACCCAAACAGTGTAAACAGTCCACGTGCAGATCACTCACTGGCATCGGGCTCCTACAAGCGTCGCACAACTTAAAACCCGGGAGCGGGGCATGCCCTGGCCTGGGTGCACTAGCTAAACTAAACTAAAACTAATCGAGTACTAACTACAGGTCACATACACTGAACGAACAAGAGTTCTGGGGACAAGCTACAGCAAAGCTGGAGCAGAGCAGTTCCAAAGCACCTTCACTAGCAGCAAGAAGGAACTGAGGGTGGGGGGAGCACGCAGCATCCCTTATACCACGCTATGGAGACACCACTCTAGGGGTTGCTAGGGGCGCTCCCCTACAGGCACTGCTAGGGGAAAAACTTCCAACAAGGGTGCATGTGGCGAGCAGGCACACCTACTGTGGAATACACATGAGCAATCACTCGAAGAAGAACATTTCTTAGTTTCTCTCTCCATGGGATAAGAGAGAAGATCCTTTCAAGGACTGAGAACTGGTTAAAAGACAGGGAACAAAGGGTAGGAATAAATGGTAAATTTTCAGAATGGAGAGGGGTAACTAGTGGTGTTCCCCAAGGGTCAGTCCTAGGACCAAACCTATTCAACTTATTTATAAATGATCTGGAGGAAAGGGGTAAAAAGTGAGGTGGCAAAGTTTGCAGATGATACTAAACTGCTCAAGATAGTTAAGACCAAAGCAGACTGTGAAGAACTTCAAAAAGATCTCACAAAACTAAGTGACTGGGCAACAAAACGGCAAATGACATTTAATGTGGATAAATGTAAAGTAACACACATTGGGAAAAATAATCTCAACTATACAAACAATATGATGGGGGCTAGTTTAGCTACAACTAATCAGAAAAAGATCTTGGAGTCATCGTGGCTAGTTCTCTGAAGACGTCCACAAAGTTGCAGAGGGTCAAAAAGGAGCAGAATGTTTTAGGAATCATTAAGAGGGGATAGAGAATAAGATGGAGAAATATTTATTGTCTTATATAAATTGATGTTACGCCCACATCTTGAATACTGCATACAGCTGAGTCTCCGCTCTCAAAAAAGGAATAATAGCTAGCATTAGAAAAAGGTTCAGAGAAAGACCAACTAAAAATGATCAGGGGTTTTGGCACGGGTCCATCTGAGGAGAGATTAAAGAGCTAGGATTTTTTTCAAGCTAAGGAAAAGAGGAGACTTAATGCGGGATATGATAAAGGTATTAAAATCATGAGTACGTGGAGAAAGTGAATAAGGAAAAGTTTATTTACTTGTTTCATGATATAAGAACTAGGGCCACCAAATGAAATTAATGGGTGCAGTCAGTTTAAAAAACAATAAAGCAAAGTTCTTCCACACAGCGCACAGTCAACTTGTTGGAACTATTTGCCAGAGGAGGTTATGATGGCTAGACTATATCAGGTTTAAAACAGAACGGATAAATTCGTGGAGGTTAAGTCCATTAATGGCTATTAGCCAGGATGGGTAAGGAATGGTGTCCCAAGACTCTGTTTGTTTGTCAGAGGGTGGTGATGGACGGCAGGAGAGAGATCACTTGATCATTACCTGTTAGGTTCACTCCCTCTGGGGCACCTGGCACTGGCCACTGTCAGTAGACAGGATACTGGTCTGGATGGACCTTTGGTCTGACCCAGTATGGCTATTCTTATGTTCTCTCGTTTAATCAAGGCTGAATTGAGTTTTGAATTTTTTCTGTGGGAAAATCACTAGCTGGGGTGGTACAGGCATCAATGGTGAAAGAGAAAGATGAACATGATACATGGATAAAAAGCATGGAGAAAGAAGGCTGTGATCTTCTTCTTTGAACAGTTTTCGGAATGACAACACAGAAGGTCATCACTATGAGTATGAAGGGCAAGTTCACAACTGAAAGAGTATGTAAGAATATTCATTTTCAGGCCACTAAGAAAGGACGGTTTGTATACAACACTTTGAACTGTTCTTTGGTCAATCTTTGGTGGCAGCAGCAACTATATAATTCTTTTACCTTTTCCAATACAATAATTTTCTAAGTAATAATATATTATTAGTATTCTTAATCTACCAAGTCTCACAGGAATCGGTGTTACCAGCATTCTATTCATTTTAGCACGGCTCTGCATTAAAAAAGTGATGAAATATAGGCAGTCCTCAGACTTGTGACAAAATTGGTTCCTGAAAATTGCATTGGAAGTTGAAACATTGTAAATCGGAACCGCAACCCACTCCACTGCAGGACTGAGCATCGTAAAGTATTGTTGTAAATTGAATCAGGGTGTCAATTCAGAAGCACTGTAAGTGCCGTTCGTCATAAGTCGAACGTTGCAAAGTCGAGGACTGCCTGTAACACCACAAATATACAGCAAGTAATATTAAAATGCTGGCATTCTCCAAGACCAGTAACTCTTTCCTTTTAGCTCATTTCTTTTAAACATTTAAAGGGGGATTTTCACAAATTCTTAAGTGAACGAGGAGCACAAGCCCACTGACTTTGAAAAATGGCTTTTGAAAATCCCATCCTTAAATTATATTTAATTGCAGGCAGTCCTCGACTTTACAATATTTGCCTTATGACAAATGGCACTTATGATTGCTTCTAAATTGACACCCTGATTCAATTTATGACAACTGGTTTTGACTTTACGACGCTTGGTCCCGCAATGGAGCGGACTGTAGTTCTGAGTTATGACATTTAGACTTACGCCACAATTTTCAGGAAACAATTGTGTCATAAATCCGAGCACTGCCTGTACTTGTTGTTTATAAGACAGAGCTCAAACAAACAATTCTATCAGTTATTCTTGTTATCTACAAAGAAAAATAGCCCCGATTATGACTAATACAAAGAGATGCTCCGTATCACTCCCTTCAAATTCCAGCTACACTTCTCTTATGCTTAAGAAAAAAAATTAGTCCTTCTGGTGTCCTTTGCTGATACGTTACTGTTATTAACAATACCATACTATTTTTCAGGAAAAATGGACCACTTACCAAGAGTTCTTCTTGCTGCTGGTGGTCAATTGAACAAATATACAGCTGCAGTGATTTTAATTTCAATGCACTTGAATGCACAGGGATTCGGAAAACTTCATTAAATATTAACGGCGTTTGGAATTCCAAAGCTCTGGAGCAGTAAGTGGTTGGTGTGCCTGACTCCAATGGAGGTAAGTAAACTCGAACATGTCTGGGAACAGCAAAACAAGCCAAAAACAGCAGAAGTGAAATAAAGAAAGCTAGGTTCAAATTATTTTTTAAGTTTCTAAAAATCAAACTGAACAATAAAAAGAAATGTAATTTCTACATTCATGACACACACTTGCATCTCTTCATTAAGGGAGTTTAGTCTTGCATTCGTTAAATGAAAGAAACACAAAGCTGAGCAGTCCTTCCACTTTCCAACACTACTGATTAACCCGGAGACATTACAATATAGCTACTGTTATTATGTCTTGTTGAGCCCCCCCGGAGTTTTGCTTGAAAAGTTAGGTGGGAGGGAAAGAAAAAAAAAAGTCACAGAGAGTGCCTTACGATTGACAATCCATTACCTGCTTCTTTCACCAATGAAACTCCAAGCCCAAATTAGTAGTCACTACCTTTCTGGATGACTTTCACTATACATGGCTCTCTTCAGAGACTATCAAAACCTCTCTTATTACACAGGAGAATGCGTTGAACAATACAAGATGATCACCTTCTCTTTACCATCCCCTTCTATTCCCAAGAAAACCAAACCTTTGTATTCTATGTATGACACAGACTAACATTAGGACAATGACCCAACTTATTTTGAAATTATTTTTAGCTGTAGCTTTGGGGAGAGGGGCAAGAGGGGAAGGAACAAGCTTTATGATCAAGAGGCCTTATGTTATATCAAGAATCCCATTGGAATGATTTACTTTACAACAGTCATAACAATTCTACAGTACATCAACTTTCCAAAGTTTCCAGGTAAGTTCTTTGGGCAGAAATAAAACCAGACAACAGAATTTTCATGGTCCCTATTGTTTGTCATTAATTTAGAGAGATATTGTCAGCTAAGTTTCATCTGATGTTTAAAAACAGAAATATAATTTCTATATCACTGGGTAAGAAATATTGTAAATACACCTAATTATAAATGTAGGTATATGTTCTATATATTGTGGCAAAGAAATGGAAGGAAGGGATGAACTGTAATGCTATTAGACCAGATATAGAGAGACTATAATTCCTCATTCTGAAACTCTGTCAGATAATTTCTTTGTTTAAATTAGTTTATGGATTCTATCCCAAATGGTCTTTATAGCTGCAAAACCTACAGAAGTACACAGTGCTCCTGGGCTTTACAGCTGGATTATTACACTTAGTTAAGCGTCATAAATCCTTACTTATGCGAGTAAAGGTTGCCATGATTGGGCCTCCAAGAGAACTATTTCCTTAATGGTCACTTGTTAATGTCCCTGAATATTAACACAACCCTCCTCCACCCCTCAAACTAGATGGCTATCAAAATGTACCAAATTTTCATTCTTCCCCAAATACTCTACTATTTTATACAAACAGCATCTAGCCAGATTTATTACACATTTGTGGCTGGGGAACAAAATAAGCAACAATCTGTAATAAATCAGACCTTTGGTGATATTTGAGCTTACATTTTGCAGCCTTCTTTCACAACAGGACCAGTAAAGTTCTTCAACTCTAACACATGGACTAGGAGACATTCGCTTTCACCATCATGCCTGAAAAAATAAATTGGCTGAGCAAGTTAGCAGAACTCAGTATTTGGCTTGCCAAATTTGGATGGAAGAATAAAAGCGTTACAAGGAACAAAAACAGCTCTGTTTAGAATAAGATAAATCTTTTATGCTCATGGGGTTGAATGAAATTAGCTAAAACTCTGTTGATATGCAATCAACTCTGTTGATTCTGGGTATCACATTCTTATAAGAGAAACACAATTTTATTATAATACTACACTAAAGAATCTATTAGAACCAACAATATAAGAATCAAGTACTATTAAATTAAAAAAAAAAATCTCACCTCTGCTCCCACGCTGCCAACCCTCAGCTACAACTGGGGCTATCTATCCACCAAAGTTGTATTGCTTTCATTATATGGCTATAGTTAGAGCAGTACAACCACCTTAATGTAGATGAGGTTGAATCAGCATGAAGGTGTGTTATGCCACTAGAGTGATTTTCATATGAGAAGGGGAATGATCTAATACAGGGGCAAGGCACCTTTACACTGCTGTAACTGCATCCACACTAAGAGTTGCACCAGTGTAACTATGTTGATAAACGCATCTGAATGTCAGTTGCAGTTTGCCATGGTCTACATTCTTTCGCTAATTCACGCACTGTATAAATAAGAGTTAACTTTTGAAAACTGAACAAACAAGTTAAATCTATTAGATGAGATTCTGTGCTGCACCTCTTAGAGGCACAGAGCAGAACTCGCAGACTAGGTGGAGGACTGCCCTGGGGGCTGAGAGGCCTCAGACATAACAGACTTGGTGGCCTGTCTAGGTGCCCATGGCTGTCATATAGTGACAGTGAAATCCTTGCAGCAGTGTGTGCTGTGACCAGCCCTCCCTGCAGTACCAGGGCTTGCAAGGTAATACGTGGGAGGCAGCCTTAAACCTGTCTTCCACTGTGCTTTATGCCACACTAAGGGGCCAGAGAATGATCGCATGCACTGAGACAAATCTTCATCATCTTACTCACACAAGAATTGGAAACAGCTGGAAGGAGGAAAAAGTGCAGCAAACCAAGTGCTCCTTTGCCAACTAAGGTAGAGGGAACTGAATGGAACACCTGACGGTAGTATTAATATACTGCAGTGGTTGGTGCATGATGTCCAGTAAGGGCCTGGTTCATACCCACACCCAGCTACCACTGCCCTCAGTGTTCAAAGCTTAACAGATAAGACCCTAGAAGGAGAATCCTGCTGGGCAGTATCCACTGAAGAACCCAAGTATCATTACTTACAGGAATCCAACATGTATTTGTGGTTCTTCATTAGCAACAACCTCACTGTAAACAGGGTCTTCGACATCCTCATTCCTACACGGGGGGAAAAAAAAGCCAACTGTAAACCACACGCTGATTTAGAGGGGTTTATTTTATGAACAAAATGGCTATATCCATTTAACACGCAAAAAAATGGATACAAGCTTTGTGACCTGAAATATTGCAAATCAGAAAACATGGGAAAAGCTCATTAGGAAATCTAGGGTATGTCTAAATTGCAGGCAAACACCCACGGCTGGCCCACATCAGCAGAGAATTCTTTCCTGGGTGCTGGCAGGTGAGTCTTGCCCACTTGCTCAGGGTTTAACTGATTGCCATATTTGGGGTCGGGAAGGAATTTTCCTCCAGGGCAGATTGGCAGAGGCCCTGGAGGTTTTTCACCTTCCTCTGCAGCATGAGGCACGGATCACTTGCTGGAGGATTCTCTGCAGCTTGAGGTCTTCAAACCACAATTTGAGGACTTCAATAACTCAGACATAGGTTAGCGGGTTTGTTACAGGAGTGGGTGGGTGAGATTCTGTGGCCTGCATTGTGCAGGAGGTCAGACTAGATGATCATAATGGTCCCTTCTGACCTTAAAAGTCTGAGTCAGGCTAGCAGGGTTCAGCCTGCAGGACCATAAAAGCTCCAGCCCAGGCCCTGGGATCTTGTGAGGAGGAAAGGTTCCAGAGCCCGGGATCCAGCCCAAACCCAAACATATACACTGCAGTTTTATAGCTCTGCAGCCCAAGCCCAAGTCAGCTGACACAGGCCAGCCACAGGTGTATTACTGCCATGTAGACATACCCATAGCTAGGCTCCTGCCACTACAGGACATTCAGCTCTATGTTCTACAGTGGTTACACTAGACCAGTGTCAAATGATTCAAGGAATGGGCCTTCTACAGCTTCTCTGGAAAAACTATTCCACGAGATGTCACTTTTAAAATGATTTTTTCCCAGATATTCTTTCCTTGATTGCTGTTTTACAGTATTTACACACATATATATTGTTATACATCCTCCCCTTAATCATCATTTGGCCAAACTATTCATTTTAGTTTTACAATTCTCCACATAAGTCAATTATTCCTTCCCTTTAATCATTTTTGTTACCCTTCTGTTTCCAGAATTGTAAATAGTATTTTGTAAAATATTGTTTTCATGTTGATAAAATACAAATAAAATACATGATGATAGATGCTGAAGTCAGAAAGGTGTTAGGACAGGATGAAACAGCCAAAATAATTCAGTAAGAGGAAAAAGCAGCATTTTACAACTAAAAGGGAAAAAATCTTATAGGTTGTCAGGAGTGGTACAGAGGTGGAAGTGACGTACTAACACCTGTGAAAATGACAGTGGAATGGCACGTAGCCAGCCTCCATTCTTTCTAAAGCATTTTACCCTAATATTCTTACATTATAAAGTATTAGGCATTTCATGTATCCAATAAGAAAAAATAATACCTATTTTAGAAATTTACAAACTATTTTTGCAGACTTTATGTGGCAGAAAAAGGACATTTCCAATTTATTGTGCATTTATACACCTGACCTTTTGCTTAAAGCTTCAAACACGCCACTGTCACTAGCCAGTGAATAATCGGATAGACATGCTGAGACTCGCCTGGCTCGCCTGGCCGACCTTCTTGCACTGTCTTCGCGTAGAGTTACGGCTATAGCGGAGGGAAAAAATTAAAGAAAGTGTCAGGTTGAGGCAGTCCCTCACAATGCATTATATAAAAAGCAAATTTAATATCTCAAACTGCCCAAAAAACATACTGTTGATGTAAATACAATTATACATGCTGGAACATTATTGCAACTTAGAAAAATATGTAAAATGGATTGGAATTACTTTGCTGGAGAATTAAGGAAGCACGTTAATGGCTAATTTCTCCATAACAAGATAATATATAAACTGATCTCATCACTATGCAATGTATTTCTGAGAGAACTGCCATCACCAATGGGGTAAGCCTTAAACTGCCTCCACCCCAGCATATATATGCACACTATATCCTAATAGTAGGATTTACCTATTAACCATCCTTTTATAAATACATGACACACTGGAAATATCCATAATGCCTATTTCTTTTAGCCTAGCTAAAAAGGAAAGATTTAGGAAGTAATTTGCTGTTGGTAGTATGGGGTTCTTATTTGTTTTTTTTAAATATTAATTCTCCAACCACAAATCAAACTGGCTTAATCAGACCATAGCATCAGCTTCTACTTGCAGCATGAGGCACACTGTCAAAACGGATCTGAACCTGACAAGAAGAGCTGGATGACCATTTTTTTAAATTAAAAAAAAATTGAAAAATGATGAAAATGTAAAAAAAAAATTATGACATTTCCCTTTTCCCCACCCCTTATCAGCAAACTCAACAAACAAAAATAGTATGGACAATCACTTTCATATCATAAGATACACAACAGAATGTATGCAAAATAGTTTTGCATATACAAGTGAGGATTGCAGTGTAGAACCTCAAATGGGCATGCACAAGTGACAGTGCTCAAGAACTGAGTGCATATGCAAAGTTCCACACATTCAAAAGGCCCAATATGTTCTGAAATTCCATGTCTTGAGTCTGAGAGATATCAAACTATTTACTTAAGTGTTTCCTCATTGCACAGGTATCGCACATGATCTTTCCAAACTTAATTTCCTTTCCGTCAAAGGCAGAATTAAAACAGAAAGCAAGAAAGCAACTAAAAACTTTTTAAGGAAGGTGAGTAGTGAGATGTGCCATTCACAAGTGGGGGAAAATAGAAACATCATTCCCCTGTCTATCCATGCTGAGATATTTCAAGGGGTGGTTTTGAGGTGCATCAAACTGCAACAAACAACCCTTTAAGGCAACTGGTTTTTTTGCACATGCATGGATGGTAATGGACAGTATATTGGAAAAAAAATGATTAAAGCATACAGCCTATTACGATGAAGTACATAATGTATATCCAAGACAAACAAATAGCACAATTAATTAATAAGTGCATTCTAAGGATTATTTTAATGAATGCCAGTAAAACATTAATATTCATGAAGGATATTGTGTGCAAAGGGCTAGCACACCGCTGGGCATACATGATGCACAGGCCTTGGGCAGATCCTCTGCACTAAGGTGAATCTCAGCCCCTTTTGAGTGTAATATGAAGAGGGCCATAACGCCACGCTCACGAAAGCCTTCAAATTACTACTGCATGTGCGCAGCTACTGGTTTTCAAATATCAGTACCTGCTGTCACCAGAAAACTTTGGCTGGGATTAAATTAATCATGTTTTTCAAGCTTCTACTGGACAACTTCATGACAGCGTTGAGCTGTCACCTAGATCAATGGCTCTCAACCAGCACTACATGTACCAGTGCAGGTACACAGAGGTCTTCTAAAGGGTACATCAAGTCATCAAGATATTTGCCTAGTTTTACAACAGGCTATGTAACAAGCACTAGCTAAGTCAGTACAAACAAAAATTTCATATTGACAATGACTTGTTTGTATTGCTTTATATACTATACACTGAAATGTGAGTACAGTATTTATATTCCAACTGATTTCTTTTCCAATTGATTTCTTTTATAATTATATGGTAAAATGAGAAAGTAAACAATTTTTCAGTAATAGTGTGCTGTGAAACTTTTGTATTTTTATGTCTGGCTTCATAAGCAAGTAGTTTTTAAGTGAGATGAAACCTGGGGGTACAAAAGACATCACACTCCTGAAAAGGGTACAGTAACCTGGAAAGGTTGAGAGCCACTGACTTAGATGACTTACTTCATTGGAAGCCTGATATACGTTACAAACTCAAACGTTAAGAAAACAATGTATTTTGAGACTTGCAAAAGGTGAAAAGACCTGTGCAGAATATAGAATTCAATCAACTAGATCAGGGGTCAGCAACCTCTGGCACGCGGCTCGCCAGGGTAAGCACCCTGGCAGGCCGGGCCAGTTTATCTGCCGCATCCGCAGGTTTGGCCGATCGCAGCTCCCACTGGCTGAGGTCTGCTGTCCCAGGCCAATGGGGGCAGTGGGAAGCCATGGCCACCAAATCCTTCAGTCCACGCTGCTTCCCGCAGCCCTTTGGCGAGCCGCATGCCAGAGGTTGCCGACCCCTGAACTAGATGCAAGAGGATCCAAGTGTTTGCCTTTGTGGACTGATAACAAGCCATGTCTACCCTCCTCCAAATCTAATGTTTCTAGCTAGCTATATCTACCTGGGAAATTTTGACCTTCAATCAGGAGTGTCCCAATCTACTCCTAAATCAGCAAAAGTGGCTTTGAGCTTGAAGAAAGAATTAAGCTCTCCAGGATCATTGGTTCTCATCTCAATTGTCCAGTAGAGATCATTATGCAACACAATGCATTTCAACCTTACCAAAAATACAAGCAAACTTCTCAGCTCCAGTTAATTAGAGGAAGCAAAGGACTGAAGAAACGAAATTCAAACTATGATGATGTTTGCATAATACCCCACTATGAGGCCTTCAGGATGCTGCGTGACATTTTTTTTTTATGCTACTCATTTTATTTTTTGGTTTGTCTACATGAAAAAGTAGCATCAGCATAATTTGAGGTGTGAAATTAAAGTAGTACATTTTAACCAGTGCAAAAGGCTGAATGGACACTCTTATTTTAGTATAAGAACATCTTACTTTGGATTAGTTCAAATCAATAAGGAACAGTTTCAGCTGGATTGATATAAGCCACTTTTACAACACAATAAAGAGTCCAAAGAGCCTTTTGCACCCATGTAACTGTATCAGTTTAAACACCAACTCAAGTTACACTGGTGCAATTTTTCACTACATGGATGGCTTGTGTGGATATAGGAGATGAAAGTAAACCCTGTAACTATGATAGGAACTTTGCAAGGTCTCTGCTTTGGCTGTCATCTTTTGGAATCTGTCCAGAGCAAAAAATTGATCTCAAAATGCAACATGGTAAAGTCATGAAAAAGTGTTGTAACAACAATGTAGCAATTTACTAATGTTTTTCTTGCTATCTGGAGGCCACGGAAACACCTGATAATATTAGGAAAATCCCACAGAATTTGGGAGAGGTGGCAAATGTCAGAACATGCCTTTGACTAGAAAATCAACATGAAAAATAGCTTGACAACCAGAAAGTAACATCAGGTTTTGGATTTCATGTAATGGGATTTACCACAGGTTTTAGTCAAACAGAGTTGGAAACTGAAAAGTTTTATTTAAAATAAAATTTGGTATTTCTAGTGTAGAGGCAGCATCTTATCTCTTCTAATTTACTCCTTATCTTAGAAATTTGGATATGAAATACTGACCTACATTTTCAGAAATGACTCGATTTTGGGTCAGCTGATATGCCTTAAACGGACGTGGTTTCAGAAAGTTCTGAGAATCTACTATCTAAAAAAGTGGACTTTTTAAGGTGTCTCAAACTAGCTGTTAAATAACCAAGGAACGAAAATCACCAGCTATTTTTGAGAATGTAACCCGTGTTTCATGAACTTGGACTTTATGCATCAGCTCAAAATGCATTTTAATAGCAGAGTTAAACTGTCTCCAGAAAATAAACTTATAATGGGGACATAAATAGACTCTAATCTGCAATGGCACTGTTGGGCATTATCAAGATATAATAAAGCTGAAGCTTACAGAAAAGTTTTTCTGAGAAGTCATCCGCAGCCATAAATACAATGTTTAGCGGAAATAGCAAAAACTTAAGTATCCCATGATGATTAAACATATATATTGTGATACCTAAAATCAAATGTAGCTCAGCCACCCTCTTCTCCACATGCAAGTCATACAGAACATACACACTACACACAAAAACACGCTAAGCATTACAGGCAAAACCAGCATAAGTAATTCCAGGTTCACTTACAGTTAATTTTTCTGCAGTGCCGCATGAGAAACAAGATACAAAATGAAAAGCACATGGTGATAAATCAATTGTTCAATCTATGCCAATGCTTTTTATGCAAAAGATTATTTAGACATTAATAGAAACTATATACCTAAATAATTGTATTTGGATCTGAATTTTCCTCAAGTTTGGCAATGTTTGGAGCAAGGATTTTAACTTGGCCCATTGTAGAGATAAGGGCGAGCTGTGACTTTTGGATCTAAATCCAAACTTCCCCAAAGTTCAGGGTTGTAGATATGGATTCTCTCTTTGGATCCCTCTTTACAAGAAAGCAAAATATTCCCTCTATATTTAAATTATATAACTTAAACTAACAAAATTAGTGATGGAAATTCTTTAAATTAAAATTCACAGAAGAGGAGACAGGAAAAAATGTAAAAGTTGAAAAACAATGTTCTATTCAGATATGATTTCTTCCCCCCTGTGATCTTTGTAAGCCTCTTCCTGCAAGTGAGTTGAATTCCATGGCTCAGTCAGGTTTTGTACACATCATGAAGTCACCACATATTTTAGCACAATTCTTAGTATATTCTCAGGAGAGATGCCAGACTGGAGGAGCAGCAGAGGTGCTGGTCCACATTTTGGTGCATAAACAAGACATTGTGTGAAGAAATCTTGCACACTGGCTGCACACAGTAAACAAGGGACTGTTGGCTCCTCCCCCACTTCCATGAGTAATAAAGTTCATCAAAATTACTACACATTTTATTTTATTTGAATATTTAAGAAAGTTGTTTGCAGTGTTGTCAGAATTACAATTTGTTCCCTTTGCATTATGCCACGACACCAGTAGGTGGCAGCAACCAAACGCTTTGCACAAGAACTTAAAATCATAAAGCTAGCTCTAAGTCCCAGAGTTCCAATCTGTGGTATATGCTCCATCAGTTCACTTCATTGGTTCACATACCACCTGAAGAACTGTTGTGAACTTTGAGAAATGCTGCTTGAAAACAGCCGCTATGAAACAGAATGCAAACTATCCAAGCCAGTCAATTTACAGAGTGCAAAAGAGTCAAGAGCCTCGGCAAGAAATGTGAAAGGGGAACCATTTTTTACTAAATAATTGTTTTAAAATTCACACATTAAAAGCAGCTTAAATGAACACCACCAGAAATCTTCGGCCTTGTACTGTTTTTCTACTTCCAGTGTAAACACTGCACGCTATACAAAGAGAAAAAATAGGTGAACACAGTGCAACAGGAAGCACTCTAGTGACAAAAGCAGAAAAGAATGTTTAAATGAAAGAAAAGAGAAGACAGGAAAGAGAACTTCATGGGGTGGGAAGAAGAGTATAACTGAAGCAGCATCCCAGCTCCATTACAGCCTTCCTTATCTCAGCACTCAAATCAGGTCTTCATTTCTAAGAACTACGTATAGCTAGGGACTTACTAAATTCACAGCCATGAAAAATGCGTCATGGACCTTGAAATCTGGTCTTCCACACAAAATCTGGTCTTTTGTGTATTTGTACCTTATACTATACCATATACTTTTACCCTATGCCTTCAGAGCTGGACGATGAGAGAGTGCTGGCTGCTGGCTGGGCCCCCAGTTCTGAAGGCAGTGCAGCCGCCAGCAGCAGTGCAGAAGTAAGGATGGCATGGTATGAACGCATCTGCAAAATTTGTTATTTATGCAGTGACCAACCCATGAAAAATGTGTGATTTCTCTGCGATTTAATATAGCCCTACTCATATTCAATTTGTGATCCACTATAGCCTGCATTACCTTTTCACCAACGCTACCACCTAGCCAGTTATTCCCGATTTTGTGGTTGTGCATTTGATTTGTCTTTCCTAAGTAGTACTTTGCACTTGTCTCTATTGAATTTCAGACCAATACTCTAATTTGTCAAGGTTTTTTTCTATTCGAATTCTGTTCTCCAAAGTACTTGCAAACACTCAACATCTTGGTTTCATCTGCAAATTTTATAAGCAGTCCATTATCCAAGTGAGAAATAAAAATATGGAATAGTATCAGACCCAGGACTGACCCACACAGGACCTCACCAGATACGTCCTCCCAGTTTGATAGCAACCATTGATAACTACTCTTTGAATATGATCTTTTAACAAGTTCTATACCCACGTTATACCAATTTAATCTATACCATATTTCCCTAGTTTACTTAAGAGAATATCATGTAGGACTATGTCAAAAGCCTTATTAAAATCAAGGTAGACCATATCTACAACTCTCCCCTCTTTCCCCCCACAATTCACTAAGCCAGTAACTCTGTCAAAGAAAGAAATTAGGTTGGTTTGGTCTGACTTGTTCTTCACAAATCCATGATGACTTTTCCTTATAACCCTTGGACCCTTTAGGTATTTAATAAATTTGTTCCAGTATCTTTCCAGGTATTGAAGTTAGGCTAACTGGTCTATAATTCCTCAAGTGCTATTTGTTCCTCATTTTGAAGGCAGGTACTATGCACATCCTTCTCCAGTTCTCTGGCACCTCACCCATCCTCCATGAGTTCTCAAAGACAACGGGTAATGGTTTATATATGGGGAGCACCCATAATGAATGATCTATTGTGATCATTTGCAATACAAGTGGAATAGTACCTATTTCAGTACAAATGGTATATATTTCTGAAAGTGTGTTGTGGTAACCACAGATTTTAGAGTAGAGTTACTGTAAGAATAACTGCCGCTCCCCTCCTATACTTCAAGATCTGGAAATCCCTAATAGTCTCAACCAGCTCACTTGTTTGTCTTCCCCCTAAACTCCTGTATGTGTGTCAGTTCATGTAAACAGAATAGGTGCCGGGGAGCACCCATTCACCCCAATTCTGGCCGAAATAACATTCACATATAGACATTACATACCATGCACACACAAATCAAGGCATACAGTAACGCCATAGACTTACAAGCCAGTTGTGTTTGCCTGCCTCATACAGTTGCATGCAATCTGCACGAACCAGGCAGATTTAAAAGGGGTAGCTACTGCTGTTACTTGTGTTCTCTCATTGTTTGTTCCTAGTTCAGACAGTTCACGTTGCATCCCCTTGTCCCTCCATCAAACTTACTGCTATTACTAAGTGTGTTTGGCACACAGAGAGAAGTGATATCAGCTGGCACAGTCTAAGACTGTTCAGGTTCTCTCATTCAGGATTTTTCCTAAAAGGTAAATACGCAGGCCTTTTTTTTTTAACCAACAAAATTGGCATATTTTCAGAAAAGTACTGAAGTTTCCATTAATAATTTATGTTAAAGTCTAAAAAAATTACTACATATAAAACATTCTCTGCACTTCACCTTTGAACAAAAAAATATTTTAGTTAACATCAGCTGTATAATTGTTTAAAAAATTAAATTAAAAGAAGAAACTGAACTGATAGCAGATGTATATCTTCTATTATAATGCCATGCTTACATTTTTCCTGTGTTTTTCATTATCCCTTGAAGATTAGTGAGATAAAATGGTAATGAAGAAATCAAACTCACCTCCACCAGTTTGGATGTTTGCCAGCTGTGGTCCCATTTCTTGCAGTCCTTCATCATCCACGGGGTAAGCAGACACCTGTGATGAAGTTGTTCCTTGGGCATCATCACCCAAAACCGAGGCCTGAGCTCTGCGCATTTCTAGGGCTCCTACACCCGCTATCTCCTCAAATCCTTCTGACATCTGGGCAAGTGGAGAATCCCGAGAAGCAGAAAGGAAGGGGGTGTCCAGAGGGGAACTTGGAGGGGACAATGATGACAAGGAGGACCGTGATGACAGGGATGCCAGGGATTGAGGAGTATCCAAGGACCTCCTTTGTTTACTGAAGTTACAATGTCCAGTGGAATCAGAGTACTGCACATCTTTACTGAGTGAATCAAATGGAATCAGGTCAAAGCGCAGATGCTGTGCATAGTCAGTAACACTGTCTGATTTGTCATACTGTGGGAGGCCATAGATGTCCGTGAAGCTGACAGAGCTTAGAGACCCTCTGCTGGACGCCAGTGATCCTCGGCTGGATGCCAGTGATCCCCTACTGCTGCCAGAAGACATTGTGAGGGTGCTAGCAGATAAACTAAAACAGAAAAAGATCCAATAATATATGAATTATATAGCTAGGAACACAGCATAGATAGAAAAATAACAACTCACATTAAAGTAGAGGTTTTCACATGCATTCAGCATTGTAATACTTAGGTTAAGGGCCATCTTTCTTCTCCTCCCTTGCCTTTAGGCTAAAGGTGATGAAAGTATAAATGAGAACCAACTTAGGTCAGCATGTCTAAAAAGGAGAAGTGGAGCAAGAAAATCACATCCCTTTCCTCAAATCAGCAGATGGTTCTCTGTGGGTTTTGGTGGAAAAGTGGCCAGAGAGAGAGAGGACTGGTGAGGAAAAGTCATAGATTCATGGAGTTTAAAGCTAGAAGAGACCATTAGTTCTCTAGTCTGAACTCCTGTGTATCATAAGCCATTATATTTCAATCAGTTGCTTCTGAACTGAGTCCAATAACTTGGTTCAAGAGGTGGGGGACATCAGCAGAACAAGGGAACAGTCACTCTATACAGCTTTATATCCAAGCAAACTCACAGAATTCCCATTTGAAAAGCTTGTGGGAGCTTTCAAGTTGCAATTTCAGCACTAGCCCCATTCCTCTGCCACTCTCCAAATGTGGAGATAAGAGTATAGCAGCTGGTAAAGTGTGAACCAACAGGAGCTAGGCTCCTGCAGGTGGTGTGCTGGTGAGGTAAGGAGTCCTTAAGAGCCATCCCAAGAGGCTGATCCCTCGCGGAGATGCTCTCAACCCTGTAGGATTTTTCTGTAGATCTCAGAACATCTTCATGTTTAGAGGGTGACATCCTCTGTCTCCTCCATAGCATGCAAACCCCTACTCTGTGTAACTTGGAATGTCAGAGTAGCGAATCTCTTAGAACCTTCCAAGCACATTTTATCCTCTTGCATTTTCTCTCTCTCTCACTTCTGACTACTCCGTTTACCCTTTTATGCCAGAAATGGACCCTCTCTCTCTTCAGAGTTTGGGGGAGGGGGGGAGGTTGGTTGAACTGTGGGTAACAGTAGTGGTTGTCTTGCTGCTGTTGCCACTGTACTCATGTTTTTCCTCCAGCTGAAAATTGTAAGATTTGCATAAAACTGGCAGATTGGAAAGAGACAGTTCTGATAGTGGATGCTGGGAAGGTGCATCACTACCTTTTCTGTTTCTTCTTAGCCCAAACTCCAGTGCATCAAGTGCCTATTGTTTCTTCTTTGACATCCCTCCTCAAAATTACCTTCTCCCACAAAACATAGACCATGTTCGTAAAATGCTGCCTCCCTGATTATATATTGACTCTCCATTTACCTTCCTCTTGTCACCTAGGAGTTGCATGTCTGATTTGTACTGTCTATTTATCCTGTCTTCTGTGTTGTTTTCTGCTACAGCACCAGAGACCATCAATGCTTAAGAAACAAGCAATCACTAATATGGGCTTATGAATGACACCCTGAATATAACTGAATTTTCTGTCTTTTGTCATGCGTAGTTTAAAGGCTTAATCTTGTTTGTGTTTAATTTTTTATTTAAAAACAAAAACAATCATAAAACGGGTTCAGCTGTATTTCTCCTTTCCACATATTATACAGACAGATCTCTCTAACTTTCAAACCAGGCAGTCCTGATAGCTATTATTAAAAGTGAAAAATCCTTTTCTCCTTTTTAATAACACTCTATCCAAACCACTGAATTTACGACACATTAAATACTTTGCTGAACTGCAAGCTGTGAATGCCTTTCAGTGCCCAGAATGTACTTAAAGAAAACAGATCAACACAGTAGGAACCAATGCCCATCCTTTACTTATATTACAAGCATACAAAAGTAGTATGAAAAAGTAAAATGGTCTGTTCTGTTTGTATTTCTACTTTTTTCCTGTTGAATTCAAAATTTATTAAAATTTTTTAAAAATATTTTATCTAAAGAACTCACCTTTTTAACTGGGAATGTAAATAGGAAGCTAAACGAGTAGCTTCTTCCAGCTGCAAAAGCAAACAATTTCTCTTCTCCTGTAACAGTATCCTATAATTAAAAATTGCAATTATTATTTTTCTTCTTTTGTTTATATTGCAGTAGTGCTCAAAATGTGCTAAGAGCTTTCCAAACACAGAAGAAGAGACACTTCTTGTTGTATTGGGAGTAAACAATGACTCCTTTTTTAACAACAGAATTAGTTCACTTAGGGCAATACACAGTGTTGCCATGACAGAACTCCCATTGAGAGCACAGGAACTGAGAGCTTTATATAGCACTTAGAGAACTGCAGTAACCGAGGAATAAGGAACCAAAAGAAAACACAAGAGCTATGGTGGTGAAGGTATATAACAGAAATTGCCAAGGCCAACCATAAAGGTACCTAAGCTGACATGTAAGAGGCAGGAGCAGCTGATTAAAAACAGTAAGACTTCTTTTCTTCCTGGAGGAACTATCATAGCTCAAGTAAAACAGAGAAAACTGTCACTTAACTGTACTTTGCAGGAAAAAGTACGTGGAAGTACATCAAATACCCATACAGATTGAAAGTCAAACTTCAAGAGGAAAAATTTTTTTGGGGAACTTTTGTTCTGTTAAGCAGTTTAGCACCAAACTCTGTGATCCTGGCTTTCATTCAGATATACTGTGGCAGAAGTGGAGTAAGGAACCATGAGGAAAAAGGATAAGTATCGAACTGACCTTCAAGTAATGCACCAAGAGTGAATTTACTGTAGTAAACTGTAATTGTAATTTTTTAATGTTTGTTAATATATTTCTTGTATTGTTCTCCTTCAAACAGAAGTTAGTTTAACATTTTAAATGCTTCTATGATAAAAACTTCTTTCTTCTTGAGGAAAAAGTGACCATTATTGTTTCTTTACCAGACAAAAGCAAGTAGCCAAATTACTCAGCATTACTACCCGAACACAAACGGAGTCGTCATAACTTTGCCTGTACTATATGCTTGTAAGGTACCCTGATTACATTTTGAAACTATTAAACTTTAGTTTAAAAGTGTGCAGCATTTGTTCCAATCCCTCCATTTAGTCTCTACCAGTTCTCTATGTTTTTTCTGGAGTTTTAGTCGTTTACCTCCAAAATTAAAACCTTTCACTCCACAGATTAAAATCAGGGGGATAATTTGTTTTGTTTCTTGGCATATTATTAGCATAATATGTCTCCATGCTGCAGCCCAGACCTGATACTTCCTCAGTCCTCAAGGCTCCCAAGCTGGCTGATATTTGGAATGCAGGGAAACAAAGGGGTGGGTGTCCAGAGCTCTCTGACTTAGCCAAGGGCAGTGTTTCTGGCTCCAAAGAAAGTCCCATCAAACCCTCCTTGACTGGAAAAACAGTTAATAAGATGCAGGGGTTTTGACAGAGAGGGTAGTATAGGGGAATCTTTTGGATGAGTGAAATTAAAAATTAAATGTTAGCTATAATATGAGTAGTTAAGACTATTTAAGAAAAAAGAAAAAGCGACCTACTCTACACAGCATAATCTTGAAGCCCGTGTAGTTCTCTGTATGAGTTTTAAGTTATGCTAGCTCTTTGTGTGCTTAACATTACATTTTAAAACCAGTAACAACAGAACTCTTATTAAATGTGCTTAAACATCAACCCTTTTTTGCAAGCTGGGGGAAGAAGGGGGATATGGAAGGAGATCCTCCAATGATAAATGTTTTCTGTCTCCGACAGACAGAATAATTAGTCTAGTCCTGGTGGTGTTCTCTCTATTATAAAAAATACAGCATCCTTAAATATTGTGCTAACTTTTGCTCAATTTCTTGCTAGAATCTGAAATATCACATGTCACCCTGGAATGTTGGTTTCCACAGCACGGACTACGACATGGAAAAAGAGCTTGCTCTTTTTGCCAGCACAGTATGTGCTACCTAACATGAGATCCCAAAAACAACAAATAAAATTTACTACACTGCAGTGTAAAGTGAACTCCCTTCTCTGTCATTTTCTAGGCTGGAGTGCCAATATTGCAAAAATCACAAATAATGTCATACAAAACATCAACTGTATTTATTTAATCAGCTGTGAATTCTCTATCACCATTTGGATTTACTGCCTGAAGTAACCCTGTTCAAGCCAAATAGAGTTCTACAAACTCGGATATGGGGCCATTTTCAATTATTTATAAAGATCAACTTAATCAATGTAAGTGTTAATGTTTAGACAAGATTGTATTAATATTGCTCAGTGTAGTGCCCTCAAGTGTCAAAGTTGACTTTTTTTCCATTAATTCATGTCTCAACCTGTGACAAAAACCAAAAGAATGCACAGAAAATCTGGAAAAACCTCTCAGAGATGCTAGCTGCTTGCATGGAAGAACTAAGTGGGTAGAAATATTTTCTCTGATGTAAGAAAAAAGTTCACCATAAAGCTTAGCAGCATTATTAGAGTATTAGGAGAAATGAGTTTTAGACAGAAGCTCTGTCCCTAATTGGAGGCATTTTATAATATTGCACAGTTTATTGACATACTTGACCAGAATTCTAGTCTGTCCCTTAAATTCAGTGACAATTTATGGCACCTTGAAATGAACAATACTTCCCCCAAGTGAAGAATGTTTTCATTTTCTAATAACAGAGAGCTTCATATTGGTTTTAGATACACAAATTTTTTATATAATATACTCAACAAAATCTTAGGGCCACATTTGGGTCCAGCCAACTGTACACTGCACAGGTCAATGGGAAAGAGATGTGTACAACTGCAGCATAAAGGTCATCTTTAAACTTCTGAGTCCTGAGGCTACTGCTGTGTGCTGGGCTGGTCTCTGTGTTCTGATGTCTCTGCTGTTTCTGGGGACTGACCTCAATCACTCTAACTTAACCCCAGGTGCCAACCAGCTATCCCCATCATCTCGGGTCACCATTGTTTGGGTTCCCCTTCATCCTGAGTAGCTCAATGGCGTGTCTTTGCAGCTCAGAGCTTTTCCAAAGATAAGTGAAAAACTGACATGATTCTTATCAGTTCTGCTGCACTCTTGGGGTCTGAATAGGAAAAGGGAAAGTGACTAGTCTTGTCAATTTTACTCTAATACCGCTTACAGGAAAGCTTTCAGAAGATTGGATCTAAACAGTGGCATGGTCAGGAAGGGCTGATTGGGACCCCAATCCCTTTGTAGGCAAAGTGCACAAATAACCACTGTAGCGCTTTGATCTCATATAAAGCTGGTAAACTGCATCAGCTCTTCACTTGGAATCTATGCAGCTGCATCCTATGGTAGATAAGAAAATAATTTGTTAAGTCCTCAAACCTTTCAGTGGCCCCCTGAGCAGAACTGGCCCGAGCCTGCTGAATTTCATCCTCCAAGCGCCTTTTTTCTTCCTCCAAACGTGCAATGTATTCTGGGGATCGTCTCTGCTGACTGATGAGCTGCAGTTCCTGAAGGAGAGCTTCTTTCTCCTTGATGAGCTGAAGACGGTCCCTGTCCGCCTCAGCCATTCCTGGCCAAGATTCATTATCTAGCAAGGCCAGCTGCTGCTGTATATTGGAAACTCTTGGGGGGAAAAAATGAGAGCATGCATAAGAAATAGATAAGTAACACGGAAAAAAAAACCACTGTGGAATAACTGCTGAGGAAAATCACTCCCAGACCACTAGCACTTAGCTACTTTTATTCTTAAAACTATTTGTATATGTGAAATAAACCACAAAAACTTGCAAGCATACATTTATGGTCTCATATAAGTGAATATGTTCAGATCTATAGCTTAACATCCTTAACTTACACATACACCCCATTATGTTGGGCATTTAAAAGATACTTAATGACTTCTGCCACATGGTACTATATATGTTGCAGACAGATTCAAAAGATGCCGTAAGGATACAACTGGGGAGTTTACTCTCAGCTTCCTCTCTTTGTTGGCTTTAAATTAGATCCTAATTTACATCTGAATTTTTTTTAAATAGCAAACGAAGAATTAACAAAACTAATCATCACAACTATCATAATTAATTAGAGTTGACAATGTCTGCCATGATATTTTAGCAGTTTTGAGCTGCTACAATTCATATTATAAAGATATTATAAAGATGTGGGAATAACATTAATATTTTTAAGATGACTAGATGCAGTTAACATGAAACTCGTTGGCTGCTGTTACAAGGAAGCAGTGAGTGCTGTTTGTGTAGCCTAAGAAACTGCCTTCTATTCAGAAGGAAGTAGTCCCCTTTATTTCTTATTCTCCCCAGTCAGAATTTTGGGAATGCTTTGAGCCATCAACAAGTCCCACAATGTCTAGAGCCAAGCTTTTCTCCAAGTGACTGTATATCATTCAGCTAGGAAAAGTCTTTAAGGGGCAGAAAATATTTGGCACTCCATGACTGACAACTCAAGGACAGGAATGAATAAGTCAAGTCCAAAAAAAATATGGGGCTGGAGCAGAACAGTTGCCGCCAGGAGCAGCCATTATACAAGTACTACTGGGAAGAAGCCAAGCCCGCCCAGTCCCACCAATCCAACAACTTATTTCTTTTGTCTGAAAACAAAACACAAGCTGTAACAGCCCATCCGCAAACCAAGAATTATTCAGGAGAGTACCTCAGTCTTAGGGTGGTATGGTGACGGTCAGAAGTAGAAATGAACACACTTATCTCGAATATTAAGAGTTGAGGAATGCAGAAGTCATGGAGTTTATTTGCATAAACACTACTCCCCTCTACAGCGGAGTTCTTTTTGAGTTTCCTAACAAATCAAGTTTTCTTAAATTTAAACTCAGTTTGAACAGTTTCCTTTTTGCTTCTTTTTCACTCTGACATGCCTCTGAACATCCTCATTTTACCCAGGTCTGGAAGACCCAAATTCCCATGATCTCAAAGGCCTAAAGGGACAAAATCTGCCAACCACACTAAGTCTGTGGACAAAACTGTCAGCGTAAGCTGTGCTGGCCAACCTCCAGTGTAGATGCAGCTATATCAACAGAAGAATGCTTCTGTTAACATAGTTAGCTTTGTTTGGTAAGGTGGCATTCCTACACTATCCCTTCTGTCAGTGTAAGCTGCATCTACGCTCAGCGGTTGTGCCAACATAGCTATGCAGTGTAGATACAGCCTAGGGGTGGCAGAATCCGGTCCTAATTTTGTAAAGCCAAACAATTTTGATAGATAATTAAACAGAAAAATCTCCTGACACTGAGGTTTGTCCATCACTTCTGAAAACATGTCAGTTTTAAGTTTATGTATATGTAACTGGAGACGGCAGGAATACAGAATCAGGGTTAGTGCCCCTCAGTGGGACTATTTACCTACGCAGAGTTTCTAGGATATGACCTGAAAGTTAAAATTGAAAAAGTCTAGCCTATATTGTAAAAATAGCTTAAAATAATTAAGACACAAAAAAACCCAAGAGATCTTTTTATTTTAGAGTGTGAACAAAAATTCTTCAAAGCTATATGATAGTATTTGTTTTTTTTATATATATATATATACACACACACACACACACACACACGTGTGCGACTGGATAGCGTAGTGGTTAAGAGCGCCGCCCTTTGATACGGGAGACCGCCCTTTGATACGAGAGACCGGGGTTCAAATCCTGGTTGGTACCCAACTTTCCCGTAGGGGTCCTTGGGCAAAATGCAGAAAGTAGCCCCTCAACTCGCTTCCATCTGCACTCCTACCTCAATATCATGAGAGTGTGACACGCAACTAGAGAGCATGCCGCTCGATGAGTGCCCGGATAACGAAAGGTCCGCGCCAGATATTGAGGAACAGACAATCTGACGATAAGTGGGCTACTGGAACAACCATTTCATGACGAGACAAAGAGAACCTGGAAGTTGAGGAATCTATTACAACAGTAGACCTAATGAGAGGGATATATGAAACGTATGAGAGGGACTGATGGATCGGACAAAAGATCTTCAATGTCCACACTTACTGACAAAACAGCTAGTTGTACCCCAACTGCTTCAACATAGTAAAGCAGAGCTCTCTCACGCTGTAGATAGACCAACTCCACATACATCCAGACTCATGAAGACCTGGAAGAACAAGGGATGTGCAGCCCACACCTGAAGCTGAAACTTCACTGCCACCCCTCCGATGCAGAGCACAGCAGCTGATTGAGGCATAGAGATCATGGAAGAACTAGCTACAGTCAAATCCTCAAGACCGATACCAAGGCTCGTGGAATAGGATAGTATAAAGATGCCAATAGAGCCCTCATACAATCCCTACTACCACATAATCAAACAATGAATGGTATAGCTACAGATCCTCGTGTAATCCGAGAGCTGGCTAGCACATCAAGAGAACAACAGTATGTACCCACCTGGGAAAATGAGTTGGAGGATAGATCAAGGCAATCTTCGGAGAGAATAGTTCAGCTGGTGAAACTACAGAAGGGGTAAGATTAAGGATAAGACTCGCTACTGAAAAGAATACTCAAGGACGTGACTCCATCTGAAGCCCTAGAGACTGCTAACAAAGGCTACAGACTACAAGCTCCAGGCTACCTAGAGATACACTAGAGAGCAGAGCCAAAAAAGTAAATGTCCCTGTTCTCCAAAGAACCTCAAGTGTACCCCAATGCAGTGCACATAACACAACAACAGCAGAGCCACCAGCAGCACAGAAACTGACACGTACTGAAGAACATATGGGAGAGAGAAACTCATAACACCAGGTGCAAAGTGCTGCAGGACCTGAGAACGTAGCACAGCAATCTCCCAGAAAGAAACCAGTCACCATCACAGTAGAAGAGACATCACAGCGGGTCAAGAACATGAAGAGCTGGACAGCACCTGGACCAAGACATGATCTCACACCTAACTGGCTAAAGAAACTAACGCAGTGCATGAACGCTAGCAGCACAGATGAACCAGCTGCTAGCAGCAGCTCCCACCCAAATGGCTAACACAAGGAAGGCAGTGCTGATCAGAAACAACCCCTGCCAAGGGACAGACACGTCCAACTACCGGCCAATAACCTGTCCCTCCAAACTAGAAAGTTTTCCTATCAGCATCACAGCTGCCAAGCTACAGGATCCACATGGCCATACTATAGCATCAGCTCAAGAAGGCATTTGGGAAACAACACCAGAGGCTCAAAAACACGCAGTGCTGCATAGATAGGAGCGAGTCCACCCAGAGACTCAAAGTCCTAGACAGACCGAATCTGATCTCTACAGCACTGGGTTATTGGACTAGGTAAAGCTTACGAGCTCAAAGCCGCTATCACGTGGAATCTGTGAATGTCGTGTGCCGTTCAGCATGAGTCTGCACTAAATTGTTATATAAAGTCAACAGACACTTAAGGACCTTCCTCAAGAACTACCAATGTCAGGGTTATCACACCATATATTGAAGATAACTTCAGTAGCCGCTTGCACTAGATATCTCTATTCAGATGAGTAGAACCCACTGATCACCAGTGATGCACTGTCCCGCTTGCTGGTTCTTGCTAAAGCTTTATGAATCTCTCACCTCTCCTCTCAGGCCTAGTAATCACAAGGGATGATACGGGTACAGGTTCAGGAGTGGAACTACCATCTCAGCACCCGTCACTTTACATCGGATGACATCAACTTGTATGTAAAAGATATGACGTTGACATACACTCGTCTAATCACTCCGCCCGATCACGATGTGAGGATGAGCGGGTGATGTCATTCGACTTGGAGAACTGGCGGATGGTAGTACAAGAAGCGAAGTTACGTCAAGACTAGTGGGTGGACTCAGCTGCCGACCAACACAATCAGACATCACAGAGACCACCTTATCAAGTACCGTTATATGGCTGATCGACACAGTCATCATAGGATAACCATTGAGGAGGAAGGCGCAAGGTATAGAACTACGCAACATCCAGATTCATCACCAAGTGGTAATAAGACAGTTCCTCAAGAAGCATTCTCCAGTGGTGGCGTGAAGATACAAGATCCATGCATTCAGACTGCGCATTATCCGCCCTCCGTGTCACTCCAGTATACCCTGTCATCGAATTAGTGAGCCTGCCAATGGGTGTGGGACTATGGAGAGCTGCGATGTTGAAAACCCGGGAAGCCTCCTCACAACGGCCTCGGAGGTATCCACCCCAACTCTGATGTGACTCCAGAGACTGTATACCATGCCGGAATAAGCGGCGAGCTTGAGTACGTTAGTAGCGTCTCAAAGCCACTGTTCTCTGGACAGATATCAACCTGTACTACAATCCAGGAATGTTGTGTACATCAGTAAGATGCCCCCAAAATGAGCTGCTGAGGGATGATCTGGAGGCAGCACGTCAAGATCAATGTGAGTGACAAAGACCCAAGCGAAGTGCCTATGGCAAGATACATAGACTCGGGCATGGATGACATCGACAGATAGTGAGTGGCTGACCATTGGAAATCCGACCAGTGCTGGCGATGGACTGAGACTAAAGAGATCACACTGAAGAAGGCAACTGATATAGCATGACAGGAGAGACGCATGAGCACAGATCATTGAAGCAGGGTTACACCATATGAGGACCAAGTGCAGACTGTGCAGAAGGCCTCAGAGACAGGTCCAACACATAGGGCAGATGTAAGCATTGCGGCAACAGTATACCATACTTGAGCACAAGCAATTGGCTGGCCAAGTTGTTGTAACGAGAACATACTGACGACGTCGTATGGGCCTAACCTCTCCAAGACTAGATGGAGATTCCACATGTACGTTGTGTGGATATGCTAGGTCTAAGATTCTGTGGGACTCTCTGAGTCCCGACCGGACAGAGCAGGTACTGGCCAATGCAATCCAGACTTATGGTAATAGACTCAAATGAACGCAGAAGCGTACTAGCTGTTGGTGATATGATTGAGTATGCAGTGCAACATGTGACCAGCAACACTCAAGGAAGATGAATATGTAGGAAGATATACCATTAGTACGGGGC
>NC_133769.1:236669445-236870504 GCF_003597395.2 Chelonoidis abingdonii
CTGCGATGTTGCAAACCCGTAAGCTCCTCATCAATGCATGGAGGTTTTCACCAGTTCAACACCAGGACTGTTTAACCAGCCGGAAGAAGGGGGGGGCTTGCGTGAGGTCACGCACTTCCTGACGACCGGAAAATCAGGAGTACATCAGTTAGATGCCCCAAAATGAGCTGCTGAGGATGATGCCTGGGAGCAGTCAAGACAATGTGGAGGACAAAGCCAAGGAAGTGCATGGCAAGTCATGACTGGCATGATGACATGAAGATAGTGAGAGTGGCTACATTGGAAATCGTACAGTGGCTGGCGAAGGCTGAGACTAAAAGTCAGCACTGAGAGGCACTGATATAGCAGGACAGGAAGAGCAATGAGCACAGATCCATTGAAGCAGGTGTCTACACTAGAGAGGACCAAGGTGCAGACTGTGCAGAAGGCTCAGAGACAGTCCACACATAGTGGCGATGTAGATGCATGCAGGAACAGCATACACTGAACGCACAAGCAAAGTGGCTGGCATTGTGTACGGGAACATCTGACAGCGTATGGTAGACCCTCCAAGACCAGATGAGGAGATTCCACGATTGTTGTGGGAATGCAGGCTAAGATTCTGTGGGACTCTCAATCCCGACGGACAGGCAGGTACTGGCCAATCAACCAGACTTTGGTAATAGACAAGGGACCAGAAGACAGCGTGGGATAGACTATAGCAGAGTGCAAGTGCAGGCAACATCAGAAGAAGAATATAGAGTGCTGAGAATACAGGCCGAAAGAGAATAGAGAGTATTGGAGTGAAGGACAAGTGGTCCCAGTGGTGTAGGACACTGCGGCTGTGACCCTAAGCGGTGATGCTCCAACAATCCAGGAACAATATATCGAGCCTCTCTGTAGAAAGTGCAGTCAGTGCTAGGAACAGCTAAGATACTGCGCAGAACCCTCAAACTCCCAGGCCTCTGGTAGAGGACCCGAGGTTGAGGAAGACACATACCACCCATAGGGGTGAGAGGGGAATTTTTATATATATATATAAAATATATATATATATATAAAATTAAAAAAACATCCAGAAGTCTGTTTCAGTATGGTGTTCCCTAGCGAAAATCTGGAATGCAGGAGACCTGATGTAAACCACCACGTTCTTGTCAATCAATTACCAACACTCTGACAGCTCTTTCAGTACAAGTGGAAATATGCACAGGGAAGAAAGCTTTGTAGGTGCAATATAAAATTTGCCATAATTTTTCCTTGGTTCTTAGGAATGTTGGCAATTAATCAAGAATACTGCCATGCTGAATAACTTAAAAATGCTCAGTGGTTTCATTTCATTACAAATATTTTTAGTTTATATTTTTAAGTCATGTTCATAAAACATATTCAAATCTGAAAGCTGAAGAGGAACATATTCATTTTAATCAGTTTTAAAAAAAAATTCTATGTTCAGTCCTGATAAAATAAACAAACAGATTACATGCAATTTTATTAATTTGGCAATCAACCATATCAACCCTGCTCCTGAAATCCAGATTACTTCAGTGGTATTCTAAACATGCCCAGAAGTCCATCAGTGAAGATCCAATTGCAATACTGGTCTACCAAAGGATCTGAAATTCTGTCAGGTGAGTTTGCTGAAAGACTATTGACAGACAGCTGAAGAGTAGTAGTGACTGGGACAGTGATAAGATCTGAAGCAAGATTTTTTTTAAAATGTTAACTTACAATAAACTATTATTTAAAAAAACTCATTAATGAAGTGGGGTACAAAAACTGGCATGGAAACCTATAACTGCCATATGTACTCAATCATAAGCCGGTTCGTTTATAAGCCGACCCCCCATACCCAAGATGAATATAAAATTTTTCCATTTTTACTTAACCCGTTCATAAGCTGACACTATAATTTAGGGGTCAGCAAACTTTGGCTCTGGGCCGAGATGGTTTGTGTATCTAGAGTATCTGCAGGCACAGAGGTAAACCTGAGTAAACTAAGTGTCCCGGTGCGCCAGCTGCTTACCCTGACAGGCTGGGACAGCAAGTGGTGGGGAAAATTTGGGCGGGGGGGGGGAGAAGCTGGGACTCAGGGGAGTAACCCCTGTGACCACACCCCACATGACCCTACCCCAGCCCAGGACCCCCACACTCTCCCCATCCCATCCCTTCCCACCTTATCTGGGGAGGATGTCTTTGACCTGGCTGGAGCTGCTCCAACAGGTTGGACAGCACAGCTGCAGCCTGCTTTGGCGGGCCAGACCGGGCCGCGTGGCTGCAGCATGTTCCAGTGGGCTGGACAGGGTGGCACGGCTGCAGTGTGCTCCAGCGGCGCAGCCACAGCCTGCTCTGGGGGCGGGGGGAGGCTGAGCGGCATGGCTGCAGCCTGCCATCCCCAGAGCTGCAGCTGCTTCGGAGGCTGGGGGGAGAGCAGCATGACCAGAAGCTGAGAGACTCTGGCCCCGCCTCTTACCTTCTGTCTGTGCTGCCTCTCCTTGCTCCCTCTGTTGGGGGAAGGTGATGTGTCCCACCTCTCCCTCTCTATACCCATTCATAAACCAACCCCCTTCTCTGGTGCTTCCCCTTTTTACTAAAAAAAAATGCAGCTTACAAATGAGTATATACAGTAAATATTGCATATTTCAAGTCTAATATGCACCCAATTATATTCCACATGTACTTTCAAACACTGGACCAAGTGTCAAAAGGTGTATTAATTGCAATAAAATTATGACCAGCACATTAGGGGCAAGATCCATCTTTTAAATAGAAGAATTGCTTATCACAAACTATAGTTACACCAGTCCCAGGAAAAGTTTTTCAATAGATAGTAATTGCACTCCTTGCCATCCATCTCAGTCACTTTGAAAAGATTCCATTCATCCAGTTCTATAGTTTTGTTTGTTTGAATATAACTGAAATTAAGGTTTCCCTTGAGCTGGATGTTCCTCTTCATGGGAGCTAGCTAAAATGTTTCCTCCTTTTTTGTGCTGCTTTCTGTAGGTCACATTTCAAAAATGTGAAATTCCTACATCAGATTTTTCACATAACCATTGTTTTGATAGCCCTCAGGCAGAAGATTTAAGGTACCATTTAAACCAATTGTCTCCTTCTTGTGTTACTCAATGTTGACAATCGCGGCTTGTCTTGAAAAGGACCTCTAACTATTTGAAGACTGTTTATTTGAGAGTATAAAACTTTCTTGTGAAGCATTTAGGGTTGCTACACCCAATAAACCTGACACCCATGAAAACAAAGAAACGAAAAGTTAGGACATTTATCTTCTACTCCTCCACCCAGTGGAACATACCTTTCCATTACTAGACACTACAGGCCACACAGAACAGCCTTAACGCTACCGATGACAATTTGGTAAAGAAGTCTTCAGAAAAGTATTTTTCTTAAAGGCTGGTATCCTTAGGAAAGCAAAGTTAAAGTTATAATGCATGGCCTATATTGGATTATGGTAGCTGTAGTAACGGTTAGGTATGGCCTGTGGATAAAGAAGTTACTGTTAAGTTATTTAACTCTTCATTTCTTTGGTTTTGTGAGTGTGTCTCAAGTATGTTATGAGTGGAAACTTTAACACCTTCACAATGAAGTTCGTTAATTTCCTAGGTTTTTGGGTTATTTTAAATTCTTAAACAGGGCAAGCATGGGGCAGAGGAGAGGTAGAAATATTGCTGCAGCTGGAGAAGATTTTATCTGTCAGCAGCTGTGCATGAACCTTTGCGTGTCAGCAGCTATGTATGAAACTTTCTCTGTTGTGGGATAAAATCTAACAGAATGTGTAGCTCTTGACAGGAGAATGTGTGCTTCAATCAGGTTTCCCTGGCTTTGCTCAATTAGATTTAGTCTCACGGCACATAAACTAGCAGTATGATTATAGGCTAAAAATGACCCCTTCACATCCTCCCTCTTTTTTTTTTTCTTTTTTTTTTTTTTTTTAACAACAAAAACTACTTGTTGCATCACATCTACTGAAGACACACCTTTCTATCAAGTTTGGGGTATTAAGAATTTTTTTTTTTTTAAGATAGATATCAGTCAAAAAAGACAAGCAGAACTTCCCTAGAAAAATTACAGCCAGCCAGAGCCCAAATTCAAGACAACCTATTAAAAATGCATTAGCAGAAACCAAACAAACACCGTACAGAAAATTCAAGGGGAATAAAAACTAACCTCATACAGCATTTCACGCTAATTGGCCACATGCTTGGAAATGCAGGAATTTATGCCCCACTTCAAGCCCATTTCAAAACATAACCTAACTATGGGGTCGGTATTAGGCACCTCCTGATTATTTTTGGAGCACTCTTAGTGCTTGACCTTGCAACATAAATAATGTTCTTTTAACACAGTTTTTTGTAAGTGATAGTACATTAAAGACAAAAAACACACTTAGTGGTGAGATGAGAGATTTTTGTCTTATTCTCATTAGGGCTGTCGATTAATCGCAGTTAACTCATGCAATTAACTCAAAAACAATTAACTGTGATTAATCACAGTTTTAACTGCACTGTTAAACAATAGAATACCAATTGAAACGTATTAAATATTTTTGGAAGTTTTTCTACGTTATCAAATATATTGATTTAAATTACAACACAGAATATAACTTGTACAGTGCTCACTTTATTTTTATTACAAATATTTCCACTGTAAAAATAATAGTATTTTTCAATTCACCTCATAGTGCAACCTCTTTATTGTGAAAGTGTCACTTATAAACGTAGATTTTTGTTACATAATTGCACTCAAAAACAAAACAATGTAAAACTTCAGCGCTTACAAGTCCACTCAGTCCTACTTCTTGTTCAGCCAATCCCTAAGACAAACAAGTCTGTTTACATTTATAGGAGATAATGCTACCCACTTCTCATTTAAAATGTCATCTGAAAATAAGAACAGGCGTTCACACGGCACTTTTGTAGCTGGCATTGCAAGTGTTTACACTCCAGACATGCTGAACATTAGTATGCCCCTTCATGCTTCAGTCACCATTCCAGAGGACATGCTTCCAAGCTGATGACACTCAAAAAAAACGTGTTAATTAAATTTGTGACCAAACTCCTTGGGGGAGAGTTATGTGTCTCCTGCACTGTGTTTGACCGGTATTCTGCCATATAATTCACGTTATATCAGTCTCAGATGATGACCCAGTATATGTTGTTCATTTTAAAAACACTTTCACTGAAGATTTGGCAAAATGCAAATAAGGAAATCTCACATTGGTACTAAAGATACCTACAGCACTCAACCCAAGGTTTAAGAATCTGAAGTGCCTTCCAAAATCTGAGAGGGACGAGGTGTGGAACATGCTTTCAGAAGTCTTAAAAGAGCAACACTCCAATGCAGAAACTACAGAATCCAAAGGACCAAAAAAGAAAATCATCCTTCTGCTGGTGGCATTTGACACAGATGATGAAAATCAAACATGCGTCAATCTGCACTGCTTCGGATCGTTATCGAGCAGAACCCATAATCAGCATGGACACACATCCTCTGGAATGGTGGTTGAAGCACGAAGGTACATATGAATCTTTAGCACGTCTGGCACGTAAACATCTTGGAACGCTGGCTACAACAGTGCCGTGCAAATGCCTGTTCTCACTTTCAGGTGACACTGTAAACCAGAAACAGTCAGCATTATCTCCTGCACACGTAAATAAACTTGTTTGTCTGAGCGACTGGCTGAACAAGAAGTGGGACTGGGTGAACTTGAAGGCTCTAAAGTTTGACATTGTTTTATTTTTGAATGCAGTTATTTTTTTGTGCATAATTATACATTTGTAAATTCAACTTTCACGATAAAGAGATTGCACTAAAGTACTTGCTTAACTGAACTGAAAAATACTATTTCTTTTGTTTTTACAGTAAAAATATTCATAATAAAAATAAATATAAAGTGAGCACTGTGCACTTTGTATTCTGTGTTGAAATGTGGAAAATATCCAAAAAAATTTAAATAAATAGTATTCTATTATTGTTTAACAGAGTGATTCATCACTCAACAGCCCTAATTTTCACTACTATTTGAATGTACAGATACTCTTCTTTCTCAGCTGAACGTTTCTTGAACTCAGTGGCAGCATTCCATTCAGTGCTGTTTCAAACTCCACCGTTGGAAAATGGTTGTCCTATCTGCATCAGGCTCAAGGTACCTGTTCCACACATTTGCAATGTTTTCTTGTTGGAGACTTTATGCAGGGATAAAATGATCTCATATCTGGTGTATACTGGAGGTTTTTTGTACTGATGAAGCTACACCAGTGCATGGTCAGTTACTGGTGCCCCATTTTGCACCAATGCAGTAGGTCTACACTATGTGGGATTGCACCAGTGTATTTATACCCCATTACCAATGGTTACTTAAATGCAAATTTCCCTAATCAAGAAAAGCCGAAAACCGTATTTAAATCCCCCTTTGGTATTTTCCCTGTGAAATTCCTTTTTGCTTTACTGAATGTGACAAACATTCTGAGATGTACAATAAATTCAAATAAAGGTTGTAACACAGCAGTACACTTATATTATGTAAAGGAGTAACAGCAGTAATTCTATACCTAATAGTGAATAGCAGTTACTTTATTGGAAGGTGTATGCTGCCATCTTAAATCTATGTTCACTTATTAACTACAGTGCAAGTTTTGTTATTTCCTCTGTGAACCTCCTTCCTCTGCACTTTACAGGAGCACTTAAATTTTTTCAAATTTTGATATTCAAATAAGCAGCAGCCAGCCTGTTGACCCAGAAAGCAATAATCTGATACCACCTACTGGAGTGTGGAATGCAAGTCCATCAGTACTTGTTATTTATGGATGGGAATGGGCAAAATGCCTAGAACACTGTTCGATGTTTCAGAAATTTAGTTTTTTCAGAAAAATGTTCAATTACTACATCAATAGAGACTTCCGTTTTTGGAATACAGCCTAATGAAAGTATTACTTTTTAAGTGTAGTCACTGTAAAATATATATCCCCCAAAGCCTGTAGTAGGAAGAAAAACAATTTATGAAAAACAGAGGTTTTACACAAGACTTTAAAACGTGCATTTTGTAAGTTACATCTCTGTCAATACATTCATTGATTTTAAGAAGTTTGGGAAACCTCTTGTAAGAGGTGGTTAGGGAAAGCAAATGTATGCTCTGACCCCGAAAAACAAAACAAAACAAAACAAAACACACACTCTTTTTGGAACAGGCCAAAAGTAAAAAATGGCTGAAGTTTAGAGGCTGAAAGCTGGCATATGCACATTCAATAGGGAACACAGACTTAATAACAGAAGGGTTTGAGAAGTGTAGGATGAAAGAGGACTACTACAGGCAATTAAAACACCACTTCTGAGCATGATCAGTACACTGAGCATAAAGGTCAGCTTTGAGAAGAGCTGAATGTACTGCCCAGCCTCACATGCACAAGTGCAGCTGCTCTCAGATTTGCTTGAGGGAGAATGCAAATATGCCCATGAAATATAAACAAAAATGCTCCAAAAACCCTACAGGGGCCAGAGAAAATATAAACTACTGAGGTTGTGATTTTTACAGTCTCATCACAATATGCAACATTATGCAAGTTTTAAGTTTTTCTTTTTTAAAAAATGTGCAGTTCTTATGACTGAAGCAATATTTTAATTAATTTAATTTTTATCATAATAAAAGTCTCATTTGGGAATTAGTGCCTTTTTTTAAAAAAATGTTATTCTCTGCCTTCCAGCCTCTCTCTTTACTCTGTAGTTGAAGGCAGACCAGTGGCTGCTGCTCTGGGGTCATGAATAGGATCCTGAAAACAGTATCAGGGAGCGACAAGGCAAGCTTAGCAAATGACAGTTATTTACCTGTAACTGGAGGTTCTTCGAGAAGTGTTATCTCTATCTATATTCCGCATGTGGGATATACATGCGCACCACATGACTCAGTCCAAAGTTTCTTGCAAGTAGTGTCTGTGGGCCCGCACATGCATGGTACTTCTCCTTGTGCTCCCAACCAACGGCATAAAGGCTGGGGTGGGCCAACATCTCCCGTTTCCCACTCTTACCGCATGTGGGTAGCAGAACACAGATAAGGACCACTCATCTTAAAGAATCATTAGTTTCAGGTAAGTATCCTCCATTTCTTCAAGTGATGATCCCTATGTCTTTTCCGCACATGGAAGATTAACAAGAGGTCATCAAACAGGTGATGACTGTGAGGATGAGGAAGTGATAGCTAACTGTAGTACTGCTGTCCCCAAAGCCACAGCTGACTACTGTACAAAGTCATAATGGCTTGGGAAGGTACGCAAACAGTTCCAAGTAGCTGCCTTACATATCTGTAGTATGGGTACGTCTCTCAGAGATGCAGCTGAAGTGGCTTGCCCCCTGTTGAATCAGCCTTTACCCCTTCCAGGGACAGCAGGGGATGCCAAATATCTGGTAAGAAAAAGGTAATACAACCCGAGATCCATTTTGAAAGTCTCTCCAATGATACAGGTTGATGACCTGATATCTCTGCTATGGAAACAAATAGCTTAAGGTGTCTCTCGTATGTCCTTTGCTCATTGCAGACGAAAGGCCAAAGCCCTCTGGGCGTCCAGAGAATGCAGTTCTCTCTCCTTGTCCAAGACATGTGGTTTAGGAAAAAATAAAGATACACCTCTATCCCGATAGAACGCGACCCGATATAACATGAATTCGGATAGAACGTGGTAAAGCAGCACTCCGGGGGGAGGGGGTTGGCGGGGGGAGGGCTGTGCGCTCTGGTGGATCAAACCAAGTTCGATATAACACGGTTTCACCTATAACGCGATAAGATTTTTTGGCTCCCGAGGACAGTGTTATATCAGGGTAGAGGTGTATGTAGATGACCTGATTCGTAGGAAACGGAGAAACTATCTTGAGTATGACTCAAGGGTGGGGGCAAAGCAAGACCTTTTGTTTATAGAAGACTGTACATAGTGAGCCCACCATAGGCACTCCCAGTTCACTAACTCTTCTGGCTGACCTTGTAGCTATCAGAAAGGCCATTTTCATGGAGAGATGGGACATGGAGCATGTAGCCAAGCAGCTCAAAGGGAGCATCCCCTTCAAAAATCTAGTTGCAACAGGGTGCATGAAGATCATACGGTTAGCCACTGGAAGATCGAAAGAGTTGACTGCTGCTAAATGCAACCATAGGGAACTGAACACAAGACCTGAAGACTTAGGGGTAAGTAGATACTCTAAAGCATCAGGGATTCTGGCAGACTCTGGAAACCAATTGCATTGATGAGCCCAAGCAGATAAATGTTTCCATTTAGCTGAGTAACAGCTTCGTGTAGAAGTCTTTTTAACTTTGGATTACACCCTCCCGGAACATGACCACTCTCTCTCTCTCATGGTCATCCAAATACACAGCTTTGAGTTGCTGTACCTCTGAATTGCAGTGTGTGACCTTGTCCATGTTGTATTAGCAGGTCCAGCAACAAGGGGATGCTCACAGGTGATTGCACTGAGAGTTTCAACAGATCTGTGAACCAGAACTGTCTCGGTCAGTTGAGCATGATGAGGATGACTCAAGTTCTGTCTCAGCAGATCTTCCATACAACTTGCGTGATCAAAGGAATTGGAGGGAAGACATACCCCAAGTGACCCTCTGTGACATCAAGGAGCAATGAGCCTTTGCCAAGACCTGCTCTAAAACAGTATCGAGGAAGCATCCTGTTTGCCTGAGAGGCAAAACGGTCCCAAGGTAGCATTCACCATTAAGCAAAGAATGGAATCATGACTCCTCCATTCAGGATTCACAGAAAAGTGTCTGCTCAGGCAGTCCAGTAAGGAATTTTGAATCCCTGGTAAGTAAGCTATGATAAGGCTATGTGATGTTTGATGCACCAGTTACAGAGCCTGACTGTGTCTATGCACAAAGGGTTCTTGTTCTCCTTTGCTTGCTTATATAAAATACTATTACATTGTCCAGCGTTAACCAAACATGTTTGGATTGGATGAGTAGGAGGAAAGCATTGCAGGCCTGGTGGACAGCCGTGGATTCTAGTAAGTTGATGTGCATTCTGGACTCCCAGGAGATCCAGCTGCCCTGTGCCACGTGACTGACCATGTGCACACCACAACCTGTTCCTCCTCCTCCTCTTCTAAGCATGCAGCATCCACGCTGTGAGATGCGGGGACATGAATGCTGGAAGCAAAACCTGACTGTGATACTGAGTCAGAAGATAAGGATGAAGAGGAAAGGATAGGGGAGGCCGTACCAGTACCATGAAGAGGTCAGAGAACCAGCATTGTCTTGGCCCCACTGAAGCAATAAGAATGACCTTGGCACAATCCAGTTTAAGCTTGAGACTGACTTGTGGGATGCATTGGAGTAGAAACCGTCAACTCTTGCGTGGCAATAAAGCACTGTTTCTCTGAGCGTTTCACCGTACGGGGCAACGAAGCTTGGGTATTCTAGAGGGTCTTTGACGGCTCCAGCGAAAGTCTCATTTATCAGGATGGCTACTCTCTCCTGGAGCTGGTGATTGGAGAACATCCAGCATCTTATGGATATTCTCCTACAGGAATAATCTGACTGGATACCAAATGTAGCAGCCATACACCTCAGGAGGCCCTAATGCAACTTAAAATCCTTGGATACTGAGGGAGAGAAAGATTCCAGCACAGAAGAGTCATCCAGTGTGGACAAAGAGGCAGTTAGCTGTGCCAACAATGGATCTTGTTCTTGTACCAAAGGATTCAGCTGGAAGAGCCCTGTAGGTCCTGGGGAATGGACTAAGTAGTTGACTGCAGTTGAGAAGTACAGCAGCAGAAGCTACTATTGGGACTGGTGATCTCACTCTGAAATGAGTCAAGGAACAGAACCTCAGGGACCAAGGAGCATTTCAGTGATTCCACGGAGGCCACTGGGCATAAGGACAAGGTTTTGGTAGCCAGTAGGCACTGGTCTAAGAGCCCCTTGTTCCAGCTGTGGGACAGATGCTGATCTTGGTATCGATAATGATCTGAGTGCAATCTCTGGCGCCTACCCGGGAGGACAATCCAGAGGTTCTGTACCGACAACAGGAGAGCCAACCCTGACAGGGCAAACAACTGATCAGACTCATCTGAAGCCAAGTAAGGAGGCAGCATTGGTGCTGAAGAGAAGTGGAGAGTTGGCCCTGGTAGCATCAAATGGGACATACTCCCACCCACTACCAGGAAAGGTGTTGTCACCCAGACCAGTACCAAACTCCAGGATGGGATCTGCCGCCACGATGATGACAGCGCCGAAGAATGCACCAGCATCAAAGGGGTCTTCAGTGCTGGACCTGGCCTCAACTCCAAAATCTACAACTCAGATGGTTCGAGCTGCAGTGCCAATGAACCTGACAGTTTGTGACACGACCAGAAATTGTCCAGGGCACTATGGAGGACGAGCCGGCAGAAGCCATAGCACCAGAGAACCCCTGAACTAGCTGAGAGTCTGGGACTGAGAGATAAGGTAGGTCTGATGCCAGCTAGTATGCCATCAGCGTGGCGACAGCTGGCACTGGTGCCAGCCTCCTGGGTACTGGACTCAATGGACACCCCAGTGCTGGAACCAGAGTTGACAGTACAGGCCCTTGCTGCTCACAACACGGTGCCAGGAGCAGCTAGATGGACCTGCTCCATCCCACGTGCCAGAGGGAATACAGTGCCAGTCAGCACTCCCCTTCAAAGAGGAGTCTTCCTGAGCCCTGGAATGGTCTCAACTCATTTAATGGGTCCTCTTCTTCATTGCACCAGAAGAAGTTGAATGACCCCTTTTCCTCTTGGGGGAAACATCAGAGCTTGAGTGTGCAGCAGCATCACCTGCCAGATCCAAAGAGTACTGCTAGACAAAGTTCTCCAACTCTAGTGCTTGGGGCACACCCATACTCACATGCAATACATGGCTTTATCTACTCAAAGAAGAAACTTAAGGTTCCACAACAATATAAACTCTGCCACGCTGCACATACAGTATTTTATTCCTAATTTTCTTTTATGTGTAGTTTAATATATTATCTGTTTCTGCTGTAAAATGTGCCCATAAACTAACAAAACTGGGGATCAATATGACCCAATTATTGATTTGTGTTTTGAAACTGTAGCATTTCTTTATTTTCATGGGTCTTTTTTTAACTCTGACCATGATGTTGCATCAGCACAATTTTTTTCCCACTGAACGTGTATTATTGGTTCATTTATTTCTCTAACACAGCTACATCAGTGGTGGAATCAGACAGCTTTCTCACAGCAGCTCGGAAAGCATTAGTATTTATTATGCCCCAAACCCCTCACATAATGTACAACTGCTGTGATTAGATGAGATGCAAAACAATGCGAGTTTGTAAGTCACCCATGTGTGCTAACTATGGAAAGTGCTTAGATATCACAGTGAGACATACAAGATCCTGAATGCAACCGATCATCATAGGGTTGCCAACTTTCTACATGCACAAAACTGAACACTCTTGCCCCTCCCCTCCTCCAAGGCCTCGCCCCTCCTTCCCGGCCAATGGGAGCTGCGGAGCTGGTGCTTGGGGTTGAGGCAGTATGCGGAGCCCCCTGGCTGCCCCTACACCTAACAGCTGGAGGGGAGACATGCCACTGCTTCTGTGAGCCTGCTTTAGCCCCGCTGACCAGACTTTTAACAGCCTGGTCAACAGTGCAGACTGGAGCCACCACAGTCCCTTTTCGACCGGGCATTCCAGTCAAAAACCAGACACCTGGCAACCCTAGTTCATCAGCTCACAGCACTCCTGTGGAATAGTTATGGGCAGGTTGTGAATAATAGCTTGTTGAAACTTCAGGAGAAGTTAAGTAGTCAAAATGTAAATACCCAAACTGAAATTTGGCTGTGAAACTGTGACACATGGTCTTATGTTCATGTTAAAACTAAAAAAAAAAAAGTGGGCTTGTCTACACTGCAAATTTTTTCAGTTATACCACTATAGTTATGCTAGTATAACTCCCCTCTTCCAAAGCACTATAAGCTACCCCTGAAAAACCCATACTTATACTATACTTATACTAGAATAAGGCCATGTCTAGACTACGCGCCGTATCGGCGCGTTAAAATCGATTGCTCAGGGATCGATATATTGCATCTAATCTAGACAGGATATATCGATCCCTGAGCGCGCTTACATCGATTCCGGAACTCCACCAACCCCAACGCAGTTCCAGAATCGACATGGCGAGCAGCAGACATCGATCCCGCGCGGTGAGGACGAGTGAGTAAATCGATTTTAGATATTCGACTTCAGCTACGTTATTCACATAGCTGAAACTGCGTATCTAAAATCGATTTTACCCCGTAGTGTAGACCAGCCCTAAGACTGCTCACATGGGTGTTACACTGTTATAACTACAGCCATTTAAAGCCACCCTACGTTATAGTAGTATAATCTCTGTGCATCAACAAATCCTAAAAGATTATGGGCCTGTTTCTAACAGCTGCTGAGCCCCTGAAGTTCCTATATAGCTTCATCTGGCATTTCTGGTGCTTGAAAATTGAGCTGCATGTATCACTAATAAACACTAATTTTGTGATTGCTCCTGGTTCTGACATTTCACTTAATGGTCTAGATGTTCTTCAGGAAACCACAGCTGGAATACACGCACAATAGCTGAAGCACAAAGTATGTAAACTATACAATACCAATTCATAAGTGTGCTTTCATTTGTATTGCATTCACATTAAAAAGGAGGAAATACTATTGACTGGCTCAGTAAAATATCATATTTCATTTGTGCATGGAACATTTTGGTATGAAACTTATTACCTGCATTAAAATGAAAGCTACAAAAAAATGATCATTTCCCATTACAAAAAACTCTGAAATGGTATTGTTTAAAAAAGGTAAATGTCATGCTATATCATATCGTGGGTACAGGGCTTGTAATACGACTTACACTGATACTTGATTTTATTTTTTTCCCCCACCTGATATTGCAGATGACCCAATTTTTTCCAGATGGCAATATGAAATAAGCTTTACACTGGGTATTGTTTCTGTTGGGAGAAGTCCTTCCTGGCCATACTTAGTACTGTTTTTTCTCAGGAAGCTGAGAAATGTTATAATATAGTGATTAATGCTGGCCGTGGAGCTGCTGTTTCCTTGCCAATAAAGGGCAGAGTCTTTAAAAACACTCCATTCATTTTTAGCCTCCCTTGTGTTCCTTTTTAGGTTCCTTTCCCCACTCCTGATCTACGTTATGAAAATATTGTTATTTAAAGAGACTTTTAATTGTAATGTGCGATGAATGCATACAGTGGTTTATGGTCTGCTTTGAAAATGCTGTGATTTTTAAAAACAAATACCCATATTATTAATGCATTTCAAACACTAACAAAACCAAACGAAACACTTGGTGAAGATAAAGATAAAGCTGCAAATACGTATTTATTAATTATATCACTCATTACTTTAGTTATAACAAAAGAACAGATGTTTGAATGTCAGGAAACTAGAAGGTTATAGTTCAAAACAAACAAATGTCAGAAAATCTCAAGTGCCTGTACCAAATCATTTTTTGAGATGGCAAGAATGCATTAGAGGACGTCACTAAAAATGAAATATTCTCTCTCAATGAACATGTCTCAGACACTCTGTGTTATACACCCAGACTTTGCCAAAATGATTCTTTTGGCAGGAAGAATCATTTGTGAAATGTCAAGCTATAGGATCTTTACTATGAAATTTAGGAGAGCTCAAAATTGCCCTATAATGAAAAGTTTCTTACAACCTCAACTGTGGAGTCACAGCTGTGCCGCCATAATACTGCTGCTCTGAGTGTTTCAACACACTGAGTCTTCACAAAATGCCAGGATTGCTCTCTTAATTGCCTGACTGAGGCAATGAAAATGGAACAATCTGAACCCACCTGCAGGATACAACTAATGTCCTTTGCATATATACAAACTCCAGGTTCTGAATTGTCTGTTGACAGCTAATCTAAGCTTTTGGAGTTTGGTCTAATGTTTCCTTGGAAAGTAGTTGGAAAAATGATGCTGTCTGACCTCAGACTAGAGAAGAAAGGTACAAGTTATTGCTTGCGCCTTCGTATGAGGATACCTCCAGGTAAGGAAGCAGAGATTTGTTAATTAAGTTTGAGTTAAAAAATCAGCTGGCATCAGAATAGTTTAAAATAACTGGGCAAAATTCTTTTCCATTTTATTTAAGGTAACATCTATCTACAATAAACTAATGTCATCTTGATCACAGGCAATAGTGCAGAAGTGCACACTCACAAATACTCAGCAGTAGTAAAAACAGATTTTTCATATGCATTTTTTACTTGCATTAGTTTAGACTTTCACAAAGCAAGATTTCAAATTTAAAGCTCCTCAGCATTACCCATGTTACTATTTTAAATCTCACTATTTCTTTCTGTGGAAAATGAATAATTTCTCTCTCTACAGCTCTTGGATTTGTTTCTTCATTCTGGCATACATACAACAGTTAAATCATTTTTGCACCTTTTGACCTTAAAGCTAGCCACACGATCATGTATTTCACTGAAACTCTTTCACTAGTGCTATGATCAATTCAGCTGTAGATTCATGCCAATCTCATTACAGTTAAGCAGTGTTACTATTAAAATTGCATTTGACCAACAGTACAGGATAAGAAAATTGACCATTTTTATTCCTGTTTTAAAGCTTAAATAGCTTTTTCCTATTCTCTCTGCCAAAAACCAGACTTGCCCAGGTTATGGTACCACAAATAAGCACTGTAATGAGAGATCACTTTCTTTTGATGTGTACTTGGGTCTATGACTTCTTAGATTATTAGCTGAAAAAAAGGCAAAATGCACTATTTTTAATTTGCATCTTGGAAAGATACTATGTGCTTTCTTCAGTAAAGAAACAGCTAGCGAACAGGAGCGGCTAACAGGAGCTTTGCGAGGGAGCTCTCCAGGTGAAGGAGGAGCGATTATGTGACCCATGGAGTAAGTTTGTCTGTAGTGTGTGTGTGTCTGTGTTGCGCTTGCTGCTTGACTGAAATATACCATGTGGTCTGTTTGTTTGGGGGACCGTGTGCTGAGCCTAGTAGCCTGCCAGGCAAGGCTGAGAACTTCTTAATACGGCTTTGATCCCTAAGCCCTTTAGCACCCATCAACCCTTAACCATGGGGTGGGGCTACTCGGGAAGACCAAGGCTTTCAAAAACCCGTTCCTAAGCGATTAGAGGACCTAGCAAACAGGAGAGGCTAACGGAGGAGTTTTGCGATGTAGTTCTCGAGGTAAAGGAGGAGCGAGTACATGACCCTTGGGGTAGAGTTTGCCGTCTGCGGTGTGTGTGTTTGTGGTGTGCCTGCTGCTTTACTGAAATATACTGTGCGATCTGTTTGTTTGTGGGACCATGTGCTGAGCCAGAGGAGCTAGTGAACAGGAGTGGCTAACGAGAGTTTTGCAAGGGAATTTAGAGGGGGAGTGTGTGTGTGTGTGTGTGTGTCTGTGAGTGCGCACGCGTTTGGTGGTGGGGGTGGCGGCTAAATACACTTAACATTCTTTAAACTTAAAGCCAAAAACACCCCCTGGTAAAACCAAATCAACTACCAAGGAAGGAGCTGCAGGTGTAGAAAGAGAATTCAGGCAGAAGTCCAAACAACCAACCAACCAACAACAGAGTACCCACTTTATTGTACCCAATGCAGCATGTATGATTTCCTGCCCTTTGGGCGGGTGGCGTAGGTGTGCATTCAGTGCAAGGAGCTCCTGGTCCTCAGAGTCCATGTACGGGCTTTGGAGACCAGAGTGGCTGAACTGGAGGAGCTAAGGGAAACAGAGAGGTACATAGATGAGGCTTTCTGGGACACAGTAGAACGATTCCATCCCCAATCTGACAGCCTCTGTGCAGTTGAGGGGATGAAAGTCTCATGGAAGGAGAATATCTAACTGGAACAGAGGGAAACAATCCCATAGTTGGGATCCTCCTTCCAGATGGTGTTGTGGTATAATCGTGGACTGAGAATACCTCTCCGCTTGAGGGAACTCCAGTTACTAGGAAGAGACAGGTAACAGTGATGGAGGATTTGATCATTAGAAACAGATTGCTGGATTTGCAATGACTGGGAGAACTCCATGGTGACTTGTCTGCCTGGTGCAAAGGTTGCAGATCTCTTGAGACATCTAGATAGACCTGTGTGGTGCCGGAAAGGAGCTGGTGGTCATGTAGTTACCAATGACACAGAAGGTCCTGTGGGCCAAATTTAGGCTGCTAGGTAAGAGGTTAAAGTCCAGGACCTCCATGGTACTATTCTCCGAAATGCTTCCAGTTCCACACAGGGCCAGATAGACAGGCAGAGCTGCAGCATCTCAATGCGTGGATGAGATGACTGTGTAAGGAGGAGGGGTTTAGATTTATTAGGAACTGGGGAAACTTTTGGGAAAGGGGGAGCCTATACAGGAAGGATGGGCTCCACATAAACCAAAATGGAACCAGATTGCTGGCACTTAACATTAAAAAGGTTGTAGAGCAGTTTTTAAACTAAGGGTTGGAGAAAGCTGACAGGTGGGGAGGAGCACCTGGTTTGGATAGAGACATTCCTTAGGGGAGAATCTATTAATAGAGATTCTCTATGTCCCAGTAAGGAGGAGAGGATGGAAAATGATAAAATATGAATAGGATCTGATGAGAAACAGTCACATAAAAAAGAATCCCATTTAATTACATCATGTAATGGCAGACAGCTAAAGAGTGACAAGTTTTTAAAGTGCTTATATACCAGGGATTGGCAACCTTTGGCATGCGGCTCACCAGGGTAAGCACTCTGGTGGGCCAGGCCAGTGTGTTTACCTGCCGCGTCCACAGGTTTGGCTGATTGCAGCTCCTACTGGCCATGGTTCGCCACTCCAAGCCAATGGGGGCCGCAGGAAGCGGCGTGGGCCGAGGGATGTCCTGGCCATGGCTTCCCACAGCCCTCATTGACCTGGAGCAGCAAACCGCAGCCAGTGGGAGCTGTGATCAGCCGAACCTGCAGACACTGCAGGTAAACAAACTGGCCCGGTCTGCCAGAGTGCTTACCCTGGCGAGCCATGCGCCAGAAGTTGCCGACCCGTTACACAAATGCTAGAAGTCTAAATAATAAGATGGGTGAATTCAAGTGCCTCACATTAAATGAGGATATTGATACAATAGGCATCACAGAAACTTGGTGGAATGAAGATAATCAATGGGACACAGTAATACCAGAGTACAAAATATATAGGAAGGACAGAATAGGTCGTGCTGGTGGGGGAGTGGCACTATATGTGAAAAAAAACAATCAAATGACTTAAAAATTTTACATGAACCAAACTGTACCACAGAATCTCAAGGGATAATAATTCCAAGCTCCAATAATAACAGTAGGAATATATTACTGACCACCTGACAAGGATGGTGATAATGACTGGTAAATGCTCAAGGAGATTAGAGAGGCTATTAAAATAAAAAACTCAATAATAATAATAATAAATAATGATAATAATGGGGAAATTCAACTATCCCTGTATTGACTGAGTACATGTTACCTCAGGACAGGATGCAGAGATAAAGTTTCTTGACAACTTAAATGACTGCTTCTTGGAGCAGCTAGTCCTGGAACCCACAAGAGGAGAGGCAATTCTTGATTAGTCCTAAGCAGAGCCCAGTATCTGGGTCAAGAGGTGAATATAGCTGGACCACTTGTTAATAATGACCATAATATAATGAAATTTAACATCCCTGTGGTGGGCAAAACACTACAGCAGCCTAACAATGTAGCATTTAATTTCAGAAAGGGGAACTACCCAAAAATGAGGAAGTTAGACAGAAATTAAAAAGGTACAGTGCCAAAAGTGAAATCCCTGCAAGCTGCGTGGAAATTTTTTAAAGCCACCTAAGAGAGGCTCAACTTCAATGTATTCCCCAAATTAAAAAACACAGTAAGAAAACAAAAGTGCCACCATGGCTAAACAACAAAGTAAAAGAAGCAGTGACAGACAAAAAGGCATCCTTTAAAAAGTGGAAGTTAAATCTTAGTGAGGAAAATAGAAAGGAGCATAAATTCTGGCAAATGAAGTGTAAAAATATAATTAGGAAGGCCAAAAAAGAACTTGAAGAACAGCTAGCCAAACACTCAAAAAGTAATAGCAAAAAAAAAAAATAAATGTAAGTACATCAGAAGCAGGAAACCTGCTAAACAACCAGTGGGGACACTGGACAATCGAGATGCTAAAGGAGCACTCAAGTATGATACGGCCATTGCAGAGAAACTAAATGAATTATTTGCATCAGTCTTCACGGCTGAATATGTGAGGGCAATTCCCAAACCTGAGCCATTCTGTTTAGATGACAAATCTGCAGAACTCTTGCAGATTGAGGTGTCATTAAAGGAGGTTTTGGAACAAATTGATAAACTAAACCATAATAATTTATCAGACCCAGATGGTATTCACTTAAGAGTTCTGAAGGAGTTCAAATGTGAAATTGCACGATTATCAGTTCAATCAGCTTCTGTATCAAATGACTGGAGGATAGTTAATGTAACGCCAATTTTTTTAAAAGGGCTCCAGAGGTAACCCCGACAATTACAGGCCGGTAAGCCTGTAGATTTCAGTTCTGGTCAAACTGGTTGAAACTATAGTAAAGAACAAAATTGTCAGACACATAGATAAACATAATTTGTTGGGAAGAGTCAACATGGTTTTTGTAAAGGGAAATCATGCCTCACCAATCTACTAGAATTCTTTGAGGTCGTCAACAAGCATGTGGACAAGGGGGATCCAGTGGATATATTTAGATTTTCAGAAAGCCTTTGACAAGGTCCCTCACCAAAGGCTCTTAAGCAAAGTAACCTGTCATGGGATAAGAGGGACAATCCTCTCACGGATTGGTAACTGATTAAAAGATAGGAAACAGAGCAGGAATAAATGGTCAAGTTTCAGAATGCAGGGAGGTAAATAGTGCTGTCCACAGTCCTATTCAACATATTCATAAATGATCTGAAAAGAGGGGTAAACAGTGAAGTGGCAAAATTTGAAGATGATACAAAACTACTCACGATAGTTAAGTCCAAAACAGACTGCGAAAAGCTACAAAGATCACACAAAGCTGGGTGACTAGACAACAAAAATGGTTGATGAAATTCAATATTGATAAATGCAAAGTAATGCACATTGGAAAACATAATCCCAACTATACATATAAAATGGCGGGGTCTAAATTAGCTGTTACCACTCAAGAAAGATCTTGAAGTCATTGTGGATAGTTCTCTGAAAACATCCACTCAGTATGCAGTGGCAGGCAAAAAAGAATGCAGAATGTGGGGAATAATTAAGAAAGAGATAGATAATAAGACAGAAAATATATTGCCTCTATATAAATCCATGGTACGTCCACATACTGTGTGCAGATGTGGTCAGTCCCATCTCAAAAAAGATATACTGGAATTGGAAAAGGTACAGAAAAGGGCAACAAAAATGATTAGGGGTGTGGAATGGCTTCCATATGAAGAGATTAAGAAAACTGGGACTTTTGAGCTTAAGGGGAGGATATGACAGAGGTCTGTAAAATCATGAGTGGTGTGGAGATAGTAAGTAAGGAAGGAAGTGTTATTTACTCCTTCTCCTAACACATGAACTAAGGGTCACCAAATAAAATTGACAGTCAGCAGGTTTAACACAAACAAAAGGAAGTACTTTTTCATACAACGCACAGTCAACCCATGGAAGTCCATGCCAGAGCATGTTGTGAAGGCCAAGACCATAATCGGGTTCAAAAAAGAACTAGATGGGTTCACAGAAGATAGGTCCTTCAATGGCTATTAGTCAGGATGGGTAGGGATGGTGTCCCTAGCCTATTTGCCAGAAGCTTGGAATGGACAACAGAGGATGGATCATCTGATGATTACCTGTTCTGTTCATTCTCTCTGGGGTACCTGGCACTGGCCACTGTCGGAAGACAGAATTCTGGACTAGATGGACCTTTGGTCTGACCCAGTATGGTCGGTCTTATGTTCAGAAGTATAATCATATACTTCATGGGAGATGTGGCATAGTTACTAGAATATTTCAGAATGGGTTTTGCTGATGGAAGCTCATATAAGGCATTAAACTACTAGCATCACTAAGAGTTGTGAAAGCAGCAGTTTTGCTTTTGCTTTTTCTTGCTATGCAACAGCAGTCAGAGCAGTGGTCTGTGGTGGCCTTTCCAGCTTCCACCAACTACTTTCTGAAGAGGTGGGCTCTCACTGATATAGCAACTGAAGCCAATATCAGTGCTCCAAGAAGGTCCTTGAGTCACTGCTCCAAGTGAGATTGTATTAATGTGACCATACCTCCTCCTTCCAATTCTGTAGGGTGAGACTGGCAGGGTTCACAGACAAATAGTAAATCCCATGGAGGTAGCATTCAACTGATATTTTTTAAAAGGTGGGGGAGGGAAGAGTTAGAGGTGGAAGGAAACAGATGTAGCCTCCCAGTGAGCTGGACTGAACAATAACACATGAATTCTGAGTTTCTGCCCAGAGCAATGGATTCAATGTGCAAGAATCCCCAACTCCATCCAGCAGAAGCTGTTCACAAGAAGAGGCAAATTATCCAATATGGGAAACTGTAGAAAATCTCTGTGCATGTCTTAATTTACGTAAATATCGAGTCACTCAGGATGGTACAGGATGAGAATTTTTGAAGGCAGGATTTCAACTCAGATCATCTTCAATGGGAAGGGAGCGAGGGAAATTTTTCTACTACTACTGAGTCTTTTCTCCTGTAGGGAGCTCAGTCTGAACTCTCATACTTGCATTTCTCTGTCAAGAGGCTATGCACAAAAGTAGTAAATCGAACAGAAAATCATTTATTTTTCTTTACACATGGCAAAGCCAAAAAGTTACTGCTATCTGAAGCTGCTCTATCTTCCTGACTCTGCAGGAGTACAGGTAGGCTATGGCATGCCATATATTATCACTTTTACTTTTTTCCATTTTTTTTAGAAAGCGAAAAGGGAGGTGGTTTCCACTTTACATTGAGTATATTTTAAATTTTCTGTTAACTTGTTTGTTTTTTTCCCCAAAAAGAAGGATTTATATAGTGTACTGATTTGCTGTGTGCTACCAGCATAACAGATTGAATCCATGTTACATTTAAGAAGTAAGGAGTCATGGTAAAATGTTTTACAATTATTATATACTGCAGCATTTTAATTTTCTATTTTGTAGATTTTAATCCAACACAGCACATTCCTGCACCCACGCTGTGCAGTTACAGTAGATGTTTCATCAGCCAAGCAAGGCTGAAGACAAAAATATTTAATGGAGACAAAAGCTCCACAGAAATGCCAGCAAGCTAAAGTGAAGGAATGCATGATAAATGGAGAATGTAACCAGAGATAACTGGTAGGGGCAAATTGAGCTTTGTGCAGTTCCACTCAAAACTTAAAATGCCGATTACTACTATACATTATACTGGGCAAAATAAAGACTTTTTTTAAAGCAACTAACACTTCTGTTGAACAATAGTTCATTGTCAAAGCTGTTATCCCTGGATAGCAAAATTCTACCCTAGTGGCAATTTTAGAAAAATATTTTTAATACAGAGGGCCTTTTTATTCAACAAAAAAATGTCTAAATGTAGTTCGTAGAGAAAGGTTTTAACCAGATCACTTCTTGATGTTCAGATAACACAAGTACTTCACACTTAGTGAAATGCTCAGCATTTCCCCTGTATTTATGCTTGTGCTACATCCTACACCACAAAGCAGCAACCAACATGTTTTTCCAAACATCAAACAAAAAAATTTCTCGGAAGGACATGTAGAATATCTGATTGTACCTTGGAAAATCTAACTAACACCCCATCCCACATGATTTACACAGTAAGATACAAATAACCCCTATTATATTATATTACATAAACCTCACTTCTCTCCTGCATCCTTAATCAATGTCACATCTCTCCAAGACTGTAAATGTGGGGCAAGGTCTTTGACCAATTTCTCTGTAGCATGTCATATGGCACTATATCTATAGTAGGGGCAGGCAACCTATGGCATATGTGCTGAAGGCAGCACATGAGCTGATTTTCAGTGGCACTCACGCTGCTGCCTGTGTCCTGGCCTCCCGCTCGGGGAGCTCTGCATTTAAGTTTAATTTTAAATGACGCTTCTTAAACATTTTAAAAACCTTATTTACTTTACATACAACAATAGTTTAGTTATATATTATAGACTTATAGAAAGAGACCTTCTAAAAATGTTAAAATGTATTACTGGCAAACGAAACATTAAATTAGAGTGAATAAATGAAGACTTAGCACACCACTTCTGAAAGGTTGCCGACCTCATATCTATAGAGTGCATTTACAGAAGTTATGAAGTGCAGACAATGTACGATGCAAAGCAACGCTGGGCAGGTCATGTAGACTACAGGCAAGACAATAGGTGGACAACCTGCATCAGTGACCGGATCCCCAGAGACCTCAAGTGACCACTGGGGAGACCGAAAATGTACTGGGCCGATCCCATGATAAAACTCTTTGGCCATAAGTGAAAAGAACGTGCTTGCAACAAAATGGAGTGGTGTGGCGTTGACTTGCATTTGTGGAGGGACAGATGAGGAAAATCTGGACAAAGGTGGTTTACAGAAGTTGACTGTTTCAGCATGTTCTTTCATTGCTGCCCAAACCAAGACTCTTTCTAATTCCTATGGCCTTCCCTCTAGGTTTATGATCGCAGTGAGCTGCACTATTCAGAGCACCAATGGGCCAGTGTTTTTAACAGGTTTGTAACCAGTGTGTTAAAACATTGTACATTATAAATGTCTACATCTTCTCAATCATTCCTCAGTCATGTTTTCCCAATTATATAAAAAGTAATATTAGTTTTTTTCCTTCCCTCCCAACTCACAATCACAGTTGGAAATTAAGCGGCATACATGTTGGCCCTAACGAACAAAACGGGATTCCTTAACTCTTTGAAGTAGATGAAAAGGAGCAACAACTTCAAAAAACTTTTAACCAAGAGTTAAATTGCTAGCTTCCCTCAAATTTTCAGATTAAATTAGGTTTTATAAAACAAAGTAAAACACAGTGCTTTTTTTTAATTAAATAAAAGTTCTTCCAACTCCCAGCCTTGAAACAAGTGACTTGACTAGCATCACACAGGGCTTATGTGACAGGGGCAGGGTAGAATTCTGTTCTCCAGGGCAGCATTTAACTGCCTTAACAATGACACCCTCCATTCTCTTCCTGCATGCCACTGTTTAATTCACTACACCCCTCCCAATTTCTGGTACACGTGAAACGGGTCCTGGAGACTATAGCCTCCCTTTCACTACAGGAAAAAAATGTGTGAGATTATGTAATTAAAGATTGTATCACATTGCTTGTATGCACAAAGGGTGCATAGACAGCCTTAATTCTGGCATTTCCTAACTTCTAAATGCTTGACTTTGCAACTGTAATGGTGTTCTTTTAACATGGGTTTTGTGTAAATTCCTTGCTTTTTAAAAAAACAAACTGAAAAAACAAAAATTCTATCAAATAGCATCATACTGACACCTACATGCATGATTAGTATCGTTGGAACCTTTAGATCTCCCACACAGACTTCTGCCATTTGAACTAAGGGGTCCTCAAACTGTGGGGTGTGCCCCATAGGGAGGCCTGAGGAATATTCACGGAGTCTACCAGGATCGGAGGGGCAAGGGATGGGTAGGAAGCACCACCCAGTCCCACTCTGCCCCAGCCCAGTTCTGGCCCCAGCCATAGCTCCACTCCACCCCCTGCTCTGACCCTAGTCCAGCTCTGGTTGCAGCCACAGCTCTACTCCATCCCCTGTTCATCACCCAGCCCAGTTCTGCCCTCATTACCTCTCTGCCCCCACGTCAACTCCGCTTCTGCCCCAATTCCTCGCCCATCCACAATTCTGCCCCCAGCTCCACATCAACTCAAGCTTCTTCATTATTGGTATGGAGCATGACAGGAAAAATTTGGGCACCACTGCTCTGTGTGGTCCGGCAGGAGAGAGGGATGAAACACACACACTGACAGTGGGTTTCAATGATATTTACTGGCAGCAGAGGAAGCTCAGGAATCTTAAATTCCACTCTAGCCTTTGGAGGGAGTGTCTCTGGTGGACACAGACTTCTTCTGCTCCATGCCTTGCAACATGTCCGTCTCCTTCCCACCCCTCGCTCTTCGTCCTAGTGCCATTCTCCTCACCTAGCCAGTCCCAGCCTCCACTCCTCAGGCTTCTAACCCTGATCCCAATCTCACTGCCCAACAAATCCTTGTCTCACCCCCTGGACACCGCCTCCCATACTCCTTGTTCAGCTATTCCCAGTTCCTCCTCACCCCCTGGCTTCTTGCCCACCCAGTTCCCTCTCTCTCAGAACCGTGTCTAATCTGTTTTCCCTTGTTTTCCCCAGCCTCCAGTCCCATTCTCCACTACCCAGGTTCTCCATCCTCACTGGCTTTCAGTCTCAGTCTCTCTCCCTAGGTTCCTTGCAATCTGTCTCCCAGTTCCAGTCTCTCTGCCCAACCAATCCCAGTCACCCCTGATGAATTCTTTGCCCCAATCTACTTCTTCCCTTTCCCTTCCTCCTACATCCAGCTCTTGTGCCCTCTGCATTCACAGACAGCTTCCTGCTGCTCACTTCCTGGGTCCAGTAGCAGTGCACTGAGAACATGAGAGTCAGCCTCCCTGCTTTCAGTCCTGGTGCCCAACTGTGGCCGCATCAGCAATTACAGGGCAAGTCTTGCTCAGCATGGACAGAATCTTCAAAGAATTTAGCTGTGAAGTTCTGGCAAGTCATCATCAAACAAGTGTGAAATGCAATTATTCAAAGTTGGCCAAGATCATTCTGATTTTAACAGACATGGAGAAAAGCAAATCCCTGACACAGTGTTACCCCCACCCCCTGCCAAATGTCAAGACTCTGCTTCAAAGCATGGGGGTGCTATAGCTTCCAAAAGAAAAGGTCTCTAGAATTTTTTATCATGAGCAAAAACTCTATTTTTTCTAGCCTCATTTCAGAAATGCCTGAACCACTTTGCTTGAAATGTTGAAAAATGTTGGGTAAGGCAGACACCTGACTTGGAACATGTCAGACCCAAAGGTTAAGTTTTGGCAAAATTATATGCTAATGAACATGTGGTTGTGGGAGGTGTCGGGCAATCTTAATAATGGTGCTACCAATGTTGCCTATAAAAAACACTTGTACAGCAATGCAATCTTATTGTCCTCAAATTACCATTTATACTAGTAATACCCTATCAGCTTCAACGGAATTGAACAGGTGTAACTGAGAACATAATTTGAGGAGGATGGAGCTGCTAAGGAGCACTGCAGACAGAAATTAGTTAACAATGTTCTTGATGCATAAACCAGAAGAGTGTCCAATTTACTTTTAACAGAGTTATGTTGGTTCTGCAGGATTGATACACTAGCAAACAAAACAAAAAAACATAGCAAGTCAAATCATTAAGTAGGCAAATATGACCGAAGGAATTAGTGAAGGATGAAACAATTTTCAAACATTTTGTTATTAAAAATAAAGAACACCCTTTGTTAATTAAAGATCTTAAAAGTTTAAAAGCACTGCTATCCAGTTAAGAAAGTTTTGTTTTCACATGCTTGTTTTGAATTTTAAGCCTTATCTACACTGATTTAGTTAAACTAGCGCAAACCTTTATTAAGTCATACGTATATTGACTTAAAAACTGCTTATACGGGTTTAGCTTGCCCTGTAAATTTACCAACATGAGCTAAACAGATATAAAGTGGATTTAAATTAATTTAAGAGTGTCCATACAGGATTTTGCAATGGTTTAACAAAACCACTTTCAAACCACAGTTTTAAACGAGTGCAAGTTTGTGTGTACATGGGGCTTCTGATATGTCTGACACTTGGATTTTCCCCTGAAAACAAATATTGTAATCTTACTGATAATGTTATGCTACAGTAAACCTCAACTACCTATGGACTAAGTACTGGCAAATACAGTTAATCTCTCTTTCAAGAGGTACACTGAAAGTGATATTATTACTTGGTTTCAAATCTATTTCCAAAGTTTCCGTCACAAAGAACAGAAAATAGGCTTAAGTTTACTTACCTCTTTTTGGCCTCTTCATATTGCCAGCTCAGTCTTACTTTGTCCACAAGTCTCGTTTTATCATCAAAGCAAAACTTTTTTTTTGGAGTTGAGGACCAGGAAGAGAAGGAAAGGTGGCAAAACACAACACACATTAGTAACAAACATTGTAAAAAGAATATAAATAAAATGTTATCTCCCCACCCAAGCGTACCAAAAAACTATCAATGTTTCAAATAAAAATGTGTCTGCAAGAGATAGTTTGGATTCTTAAGATATGAAATTGTGTTCTTAATAAATTACCTAAAAAGTGCAGTAACTGTAAAGTTAGCCCTCTCAGTAAACTGGCGTTATGGAAATAAAATGAGTTAGTAACACTTAATTATGCATTGTTAAGACCTTCCTAAATCAGAGCTCAAAATGTAAAGAATAGGATGAATCAAATGAGTGCAATATTTAATTGCTTATTACAGTAATATTCTTATTTTATGGGAAAAGTCAGTGCAAAGTCATTGGGGTTTTCCTTTCAAAGCAAAAAGAAAGATGTTCCCTATATGTTGAAGCATTACTCAGTATTTTAGTCCCTGAAATCCATGACTCTTTGCCTTAAATTTATCTAGAAATAAACAACAAATTAAACAGTTTTATTCCAACCTGCCACAACTGCTTCTTGAATCAAAAGGTTGCAACACTGTTGCCATGCCGCAATTCTTACTGTAGCAAAGCAAGCTCTCTTCTGCAAACCCTCCTTGGGCAATATGCTCCATCACCTGCAGCTTTAGTTCCTCCCTAAGCCAGCCACATATAGCTTAATAGCTATAACTTCTCTGGATCCCCATACACACCAGATCACTGAGTTTTTAGTCCCTTATCAGTTCCCTGTCCTACTCTATGCATCTTCAGGCACAGGTAACACAATCCACCAGTTTCCCACTCACAACCACCAGCTAATACTAATTCCCCCACTGCAGAATATTTTTCAAATTCAAGAGTGCAAGGTTTATCCCTATGCAAATATACATTTATATTTTCTAACCAAATGTATACTATACAAACAGTCTTCAAAATATACCATAGTTGGTTTGTCGTGGATGGTATTCAATGTGCATTCGGCAGCAAAGAACATGGCTATGACCCTTTGGTAAACTAGGATTCTGCAATCTGATCCACCACCAGTTTCAACAAATGACTTTCCGATTGTACCACACGACTCTCACTTTGGACCATGTGAGAAAAATTTAGTGCCAGATCAGTTTCTTCAAACTCTTCACAGACCATAATCACATGTCATATTTATAAAAATTTCCCTTTCTACTCACCCATCACACATAGTTGAAAGGGACTTGAGGGAAAACAGACCAAAGAAAAAATGCATGGTATACAACACTCAGAAAAAACAGTTAACTTAAAGCTCTTGAATTGTAACAAGGTCTGTATGTGAAGTAACATTCAAATTCTTAAACTATCTCACTGTGAATGAGCTCTCAACTCCACTTCAAATTTCCTCAGAAGCAGTTGCTTACGTTTTGCCCACGAAAACCTAATTCAAATGACCAAAGTAACAGTGCATTCAAATGACCACTTTAACAGGCACGCACATGACAATGTAATTCACATTGGGTTGTTTAAGTGTGGTGCTCTTTTACTTTTCCTGAACATGTTTTAAAGAAGGGTTTGAAGGAAATTACAGCGAAAGCCTGACCAACCAGCTCAAGAAAGAAGTGGATTCTTATTTAAAAAAAATATTAGAGCCCTAATTTAAATTGTAAATTTCCCTTTATTTTGGAAGAAAAGAGTAGAGATCAATTTAGATCTTGAACCTTTTAATCCATATGCAAAGATGAAACCAAGTGTGGGTAAAAAAAACTTGACAGGTCAGGGGGTAACAGGTCCTTGAGGCAAATGTAAAACTGGGTGCTTACAATCCTTTATTTTTTACCCTCCAGCAAGGCTGTAATACTAGTAAAAGTTTGATGCTTGGTGCCAACAGCTGGCAACAATTGCACTTTAAACAGGCAAAACCACAGACTGGGAGGCTTGTGAACATGCCCATGGGGAACTATTATTCAGGGTCTACTTTGCCATCTGCCCATTAGTCATGGCGATGGTAAGAAAGTGATTGCTTCAGCCCAGACCGATGGAACTGAGGAGCAGATTCCTTTGTAAACATTTCACAAAGGCCTTTTGCATGTTGGAGGATTAGAATCACAAAGCACATAACTAGTGAACATTATTTGCACACTATTAAACCAAAATGGACTCTTTTAAAAATGGAGAGAAAAAAACCAGAGTATTTTCTTCCAAGCATCCATTCCACTGCAGCCAAAACATCTTTGAATTAAAATGGAAAATAAACCATAATCATGTGACTTACACAAAAGCAGCTTATTTTCCACAGCAAACATCTTGCATTGGAACACATACCTGTCCAGTGATGTCAGTTTGAGAACAAGCATCACAGTGTTGTTGAGGTAAACAGGAATCACTCAGTGAACTAGAATTGTGCTGGAGACCTTGTAGAGAGTCTGTAATACAACAGCTATTCCTGAATCCATCTGTTAGCTTTGCCAGGCTCTAAAAAAGAACATTAAAAAGGTGATCTAATAGAATCTAATTCTGGTTGTCCATTTTCAAAAAAAAAAAAAATAGTAAAATTACTCCACCTACTACTTTTTCTATTATTGGGATGTAACAGGATGTTTATTTAAAAAGCTACCTGTAAGAAAGTCAAATTTATCATTTCATTCTGTGAAATGGGAACTTTGTTTTGAAAAAACTCCATTTCCAAAACCCCCCAATGATTGTATACTGTATGTAAGTGTACATTAAAACTAATGTAGTTTAAATCCAAGAACAAACAAATAATTAAGAAATATCTGTCAAAGTTTCAGTTTTCAGAGCTGTGAATAGCTCTGACTTTTACACGGCAGCTGCCAGCTTCCAGGACAGACAGCAGAGAAGGCCATGTCTTACCTGCCCCTGCCTCAAACACAGGACACTCCTCAGTGACTAATCCCTCACTCATCCTGAAAAAATATCACCCGTTGCTTCAATTTTAATCACAGTTAATTTCACCCCTAGATTCTACAATCCCAAGGTCCATGCAGCCAGAGAGGTTTTTCCACTTGGATTGCAGGAAGGGCAGCACTATGAAATCTGTGGATCTGAGCAGACTATGTAGGTAAGGGTGTAGAACAGCACAGAGGGAGAAGGGCAGGTAAGACACAATCATGCAAAATAGCAACTGCCATATAGAAGGCAAGTTTTCAATTTCTTAAATGAAATGTTAATTAAAAGAAGAAAGCCAATATCATGATTTTTATACAAGCTTAGACAACAGGATTTGGGGTTTTTAAAGTTCCCATTAAGCAGAGTTTCTCTTCAAGACAAATAGCCAACTTTTAATTTTATGATTTGACTTCTTGATTATTCACCCTCTCCTGCAACCAAATCTTGTCAAAAGATTTTTTTTCTTTTGTGACAATTAAAACAAAAACCATACTCTGGCATGCATGAGAGAGACCAGTGGCATCCTCCACCGCAAAAAATTTAAACATAAAATATTTAAATAAACTTCTCCCACAAATTCCCAAAAAGAGATAACTCACACTAAGAAATCCCATCAAAAATTAAGTTAACCTACTATAACCATACTGACCAGCATCAGGTAGAAGACTGTTACTTAACAAAGAACTAACCTGATTCTAAACTACAGAGGCTCAGTGCCAGTGAAACAGAGTTTGCTGATTTTAGGTCCTATGGGGATTGCTAATTTGCAACAACCTGCAATTTATTAAGAAAAAAAGGACATAATATAGCTCAGTGGTTCTCAAACCGTAGCTCACAAAGAACTGTAGACAACATGGTACTACTGGCATCTCCCCCTTGCTTACAACTGGACAACTACAGAAGCAAGAAAAAAGCCCTTTCTGAAAGCTAATAGAGGAGAGGGGCTTGGTGCCCTCTGATTTCCACACATGCTCTACCACATTGTGTGGTCCCACTTTCATCTGCACTGCCCTGCTCAAAGCCATTCATCTCCACGAGGTACAGGGGAAATATAGCTGTGCTGGGTGTAGGGCAATGGGGGTCTTCTGCCTGAAACTTCTCTCACTTCATAGCTCTATCCTGGGGACACTATGGCAAATACACACACTATCAGATACAATTTTGGGGCAACATGTACTTCACGTTAGATAGAAACAACTCTTCCACTTCAATATTTCCTACTCAATTTCCCAACCCAGTAAAAAAAAGAAAATCTCCCCAGGGCTGTAGATGGATGTTAAAATTACAAAAGAAAACACACACTGGAGCAGACAACAAAATCAATATGAACGTATACTTGGGAGGCACGCGGGAAGAGCAGCTCTCAGAAGTCTAACTACGCACACAAACCTTTATAAACATTCCCTCATCTTTTTGGAGCAATGACACCACATATATGGCATTATTTCTAACCACAGCACCCAGTTTAAACCTGTCCACCTCTTCCTTCCTTTCCTCAGACTCTTCTCCCACATATCCTCATCCAATTATCATATTTCTACAACAGCCACAGCTTTCTGAGCACATACAGAAGACTGAGTCACCTCTGCTATGTTTAGGTCCGCTGCCTACACCTTACAGATTTAGATTAAGAGGTAGTTATGAAGTTTTCTATTTCCTCTTTCTGGAAAAAAGTAAAATAGTTTACGAAGTGTTTACACAAAACTCTCAACTCCTCCATAACCACTGCTTTTTCCAAAATGTGTTTATTGTGAGAGATTTTTTTCCTTTGCCTGCTAAGCAGATTTTAAAATGTAAGAGTAACATGGAAAATTTTAAACAGACTTCATGCTGGTTCTACATAACTGAGATACTCATTTTGAAATACTGTTATTTCGTTAAATCTTAAAATTGGATCAGGATTGTAAAGTATGCCGAAATTGAATAGAATATGTAACTAATTTTGAAACAAATCAATATTAAAGACTATTGCACCACAAAATGCACTGCAAGAAATATACAATTGTGACAACTTCAATTCTCATCAGTAAAACAGATCTAAAACCAACAACCAATATCATCCTAAATTTCTCATTTGTTCTATATGACTTATATTCCAGGCTTGCCAGAGGACACATTTCAGTCCATGGCATTTAACGCGATACTAGATTTGTAATTACTTAATAGTACTTTTCAGGCCACTGCTATCACACTTAAAGTTTGGTTTAAAGGTGCAATTCTCAAGACTTCTCAGTCTGTCAGGTGGACACTGTGTTGCTGGGTTAAGACATAAGAATAAATAAAATAGTCTAGTGGGAGAGTTAAAAAAAGGCCAGTAGTTGAGCTGATCCAAGATTTCTTACACACAAGTCTTTAAACTGCCAGTTACTTTCCCCAAACGTGCATTATGGAATCCAGGAAGAATTGCTTTTCTAATCATTCTCACTAGCCATGGCATGTGGAAGGCTGAAAACCATTTTAAAAGTTGGCCAATACAAAATAGCAAATATAGTGAAAGTTGCCACAGAAGGTTGACATTTTTAATAGTGACTTCACTGTTCTGCCTACTTAGACAATGTTTTGTAGTCCATCAGCTGACCTTTGGGTAATGCTTCAGAGATTGAATAATTTTTAAACTATGGAAACATAATATAAGATTACAAGATACTCAGATAATTAAAAAAAGCTAACAGAACATGATGAAACTACTGCAGAGAGAGATGAAAGATACATTTGAAAGGCTATGTTCATTTACTAGGCTCCTAAAAGATATTGCCTTTCACATACAGCAGAGCTGATTTAACAGACTATCCTTGTCATCTTTCCAAGCCCACAGGCTCTCTGGGTTTTTTAATAAGGTGTATAAAGCTAACGTATGATATGAAGTTGAGACTTAAAAAAAGGAAAGTGGGAGGTTAATGCCTAATGGTAGTGAGATAGGGATGAAGAGGCTTCATGCAACCATATGCGATTACATTCCAGTTATCTGGACTAGTACATCATAGTACTGGTATTCCTCCGCTGGCTCTTGAAGACAAAAAGGTGGATCATTGAATTTTTAAAAGGCCATTAGCACAAACTACAATGGTCAAGAGAGGCAAAAATATTATCAGAGGCCTGGATAGATTCTAAATGAAGATCAGTTAATAAAATAAACACTTCATAGTTTAAAGAAGATAGGAGGAAAGATAGTATATATATATATAAAATAATAAGTGGATTAGCACATTCCCTTCTTTACCCTCTTTCATTTTATAAACAACAAGAGAAAACAAAATGAAATTAAAGACAAGTAACATAAAACCGATCAAAGAATATATTTTCTTATGTAACATAATTACTCTGTGGAACTCAAGGTATCCGTGAAGTCAAGAGTGTAAATGGATTCATAGAAAGAGGAGACATTTATATGAATAAGAAGAAGATTTAGTTATACTATCTAGGGTATAAATGATCCAGGGATATGAACTCTCAGGCTCAGGACACAGGCCAACCACTAACTGATAGGGATTAGGAAGAAACTTTCCAGATAAGCAGGTCACTGCATAAACTGTCCAAGATGTGTGTTTTGCACCTCTCCTCTACTTCTGATCTATGTCAGACAGAATATCAGACTAGATCACATCACTAGTCTGATTCTGTTTAGCAATTCCTATGCACCTACAAAAAAGGGAAAACAGCAGAGACCAGGGGAAGTTACATTTTCATAGATTCATAGACTCTAGGACTGGAAGGGACCTCGAGAGGTCATCGAGTCCAGTCCCCTGCCCTCATGGCAGGACCATTACTGTTTAGACCATCCCTGATAGACATTTATCTAACCTACTCTTAAATATCTCCAGAGATGGAGATTCCACAACCTCCCTAGGCAATTTATTCCAGTATTTAACTACCCTGACAGTTAGGAACTTTTTCCTAATGTCCAACCTAAATCTCCCTTGCTGCAGTTTAAGCCCATTGCTTCTTGTTCTATCATTAGAGGCTAAGGTGAACAAGTTTTCTCCCTCCTCCTGATGACACCCTTTTAGATACCTGAAAACTGCTATCATGTCCCCTCTCAGTCTTCTCTTTTCCAAACTAAATAAACCCAATTCTTTCAGCCTTCCTTCATAGGTCATGTTCTCAAGACCTTTAATCATTCTTGTTGCTCTTCTCTGGACCCTCTCCAATTTCTCCACATCTTTCTTGAAATGCGGTGCCCAGAACTGGACACAATACTCCAGTTGAGGCCTAACCAGCGCAGAGTAGAGCGGAAGAATGACTTCTCGTGTCTTGTTTACAACACACCTGTTAATGCATCCCAGAATCACGTTTGCTTTTTTTGCAACAGTATCACACTGTTGACTCATATTTAGCTTGTGGTCCACTATGACCCCTAGATCTCTTTCTGCCATACTCCTTCCTAGACAGTCTCTTCCCAGTCTGTATGTGTGAAACTGATTGTTCCTTCCTAAGTGGAGCACTTTGCATTTGTCTTTATTGAACTTCATCCGGTTTACCTCAGACCATTTCTCCAATTTGTCCAGATCATTTTGGACATACATGTTACATGCATACAAGTCCACATACTGTCAATGGATGTGCATTTGTTTTTTTGACACATGAATTCATCAGGAAGAACAGCTAGAAAAGATTCCCCTTAAAATTAACTATTTCTAAAATGAAAAGACTTTTGGAAATAGAATTCAAAGCCTTGTGCAAGAACTATTAATGAGCTGCATCTTTCTTATTTCTATTGTTCTTCAAAAACAAACTAATACTACATCTCAACCACAAATTGCTGTGAAATACATAATATCTACAATTACAATAAATCGTTTCTCTAAAAGACAGAGATGGAAAAGACTGACTTGTCCAGGATAACAAGCATACCTGTAGATATATGGATGCCCAGGAAAAAGAAAACTATCGCTCCTTCCCCAGAAAGGAAGGAGAAGTCAAGGAACACCTGTGTATGGTTAGAGTAAGACAAACCCGCAGAAGAGTACTGGGAGCATCTCTGCTCTCACTCTGTCTCCTAACTTATTTCCAGTCTTGCCCTTCTCCATGCCAATAGGCACAACTCTCCCAAATGTTACTGGGTAGGTAAGAGGCAAGCTTCTCCATATTTCAGCATGGGCCTGCAGAGGCAGCGTTGTAAGTACCACAGACCAATCAAGAGGGTGTAGCCTCTCCTCGTGAAGAGAATCCTAGCTCAGCTTACTGGAAAGAAGAGCTTGGCAGGCAGCAACCACTATATATAGTGGTGAAGAGAAGCCCGATAAGATATGCATGAAAAGGAGAGGGAAACTGATATAGTCTGCATGGAAATAACAACTGAGGAATGGCTTTAGGAAGGCTATTTCAGACAAGATATTTCAAACAGGCTAGCTGGTTAAGTGTTCAGGCTACTAGAAATCAGTGAAGTTTTGCAAACCCTGACTCATTCTTGGAGATAAACTGAATGGTCAAGAAAGGTGCAAGTTTGACAGTCCTGGAGAGTTAGGTGTTCAATTTTATTTAGTAATCAGAGGATGTGATTTTGAGTTTGAGAATTTTGCCATAGATCAGGAGTAAAAATGCAAAAAAAAATTTTGTAGCTATTCATCCAGTACAAAGTTTCTTACCTGCATAAGGTCCTGCCTTTCTTTCTCACCCATACAAATAGCCTTTTTTATGGTTCGGAGCTCATTCATTATGGCCTGGGCTTCATCCAGTTTATAATTTGTATGAGCGCTTGACATCTTACGATCAATCCTGTTGGCAAAAATTCAGAGACATTTAAAAGTTAACTAATTATGCAAAGGTTCCGAAAGTATTGGTTGCTAATATGCCACTTCATTTCTATGAATAAAATGGTATATTTACTTTGACTTAACAAACACCAAGTATTTATAACATTCTAAAGTTATCTGACTATAAACCAGGAAACTGAAAAGGCAATGCAGTTGTCCCAACTCAGCTTCCCCAGAACTGACAAGTTTCCTGTTTTTAACCTCCGGAACCAGAGTTCACAGTTCATGCAACATAAATGTACACTCTAAAGGCAGTTTTATGTAATAAAAATACAATTAACTTACAAAGTAGTATCACAGATGGTGAAGTTGAAATAGACCCCTTAGTGTAAGCTGCTCCAATTCCCTGCCAATGCAGCATTGATTCATAGATTCCAAAGCCAGAAGGGACCATTGTGATCTAGTCTGACCTCCTGTATAACACAATCCATAGAACTCTTCCCACATAATTCCTTTTGATCTAGAGCATCTCTTTTAAAGGAACATCCAGTCTTGATTTTAAAATTGTCAGTGATAGGGAATCCGCCACAGCCACCAGTAACTGGTTCAAATAGTTCATTACCCTCACTGTTAAAAATTTACACCTTATTTCCAACATGAATGTGTCTAACTTTCAGTCACTGGATCTTGTTATACCTTAGTCTGCTAGACCGAAGAGTCCATTATCAAATATCTGTTCCCCATGTCGGTAATTCTAGACTGAGATCAAGTCATCCCTTAACCTTCTCTTTGTTACGTGGAGAGAGCTTCTTGAGTCTACCACTATAAGGCATGTTTTTTAAGACTGTACTATAATCATTTTTGTGGCTCTTCTCTGAACCCTCTCCAATTAATCACCATCCTTGCTCTTTACAGAATTTTTCTAGGACAGGGGTCAACAACCTTTGGCACATTGCTCACCAGGGTAAGCACCCTGGTGGCCCAGGCCGGTTTGTTTAGCTGCAGCGTCCACAGGTTCAGCTGATCGCGGCTCCCACTGGCCGGGGTTCACCGCTCCAGGCCAATGGGGGCGGCAGGAAGCGGTGCATGTCAAGGGATGTTCTGGCCACCCTTCCTGCAGCCCCCATTGGCCTGGGACAGCGAATTACGGCCAGTGGGAGTTGGGATTGAACGAACCTCCGGACGCGGCAGAGAAACAAACCAGCCTGGCCTGCCAGGGTAAGCTGCGTGCCAAAGGTTGTCAACCCCGTCCTAGAACTTTGTTCAGTCTTGTTTTAAAAGTGACTCGTGATGGGACTCTCAATTTTCCTTGGGAGACATTTGTAAAGACTCAGGTTTTATTGACAAGAAGTTCTGATTGACATCCAGCCTAACTAGGAATAATCAATACTTATTCCTTCTGCTGGATTTCAGTGTTCACATCAAAATGGGATTTCATGGCCAGCTTGAAATCACAGGACTGTCCCACAAAATTTCCAACTCAATTCACAGTAGGACACAGTCTGGATCTTATCTTTGGTCTGGGAGTGTGAAGATAACATCTTTATTATAGCCAGACCACTTCTTGCTCCAGGTTAAGGACAGCTTCTTTCAGGGGCAAGATCTGTTAGGGGACTGACAGACCTAGTGCAGGTCCAGATATATCTGATGGGTTCTGCTGCTCAACCATTAAATCATTCTGTCAACAGCTGGCTGATTATAACTTGTTATCAGTAATCATTGACAGACAACACCTACAAACCCTCTCCCATTACCTCATCCTCACCACTCTCCTGAAGATATCAATTAAAAATAAGACCAGAGTCCCTACCAAACTTTCTAGAATAAACACTCAGATTCAGATTTCAAAGCTGACTGGGGGATTTAGCCAGCCACTCACTGAAGTTAATGTTAATCTCAACTTCTATGCCTACAGTAGTATAAAAGAAAGTGTGTTTAGGGGGAGAAAGCGTGCATAGGAAGAGAACTAGTAAGAATACTGTTATGGGCTATATGCCACAGCTAATAAAGGAAATTTGTCAGCAGATCTCTAATTCAATACAAAGATTCAGTAATACAAAGTGAGAATACTCACAAACTGTATTTACTTGACAGTACTATGGATACTAAGAGCTCAAAAATATTCTTTATGGTAAGCTGACGAGTATTGTCAAAGCCGCAAAAGTATTATAATTTTATTTATATATTTTAAAAAAGGACAAGGAATTGTGGCTTAGATAGAACGCAAATTATGACAAAAATATCAAAGTGTGAACAAATATTTATGATAGGGAACAAGCATACCACAAGAAATTACCTTTCATATTCCAGCAGAATGATACAAGATAAATACAGAGAGAAGATTTATAGCCACCGTGAGGCTGACAGACCAGGTGCCAGCTGATGCCAAAGCCTCAGGCCTCCCTGAACACTTACAAGTGCATAGTTGGAAACCAGTCTTGCTTATCTGTGTGTTAGCATTATCAAAATAAATAGTACATGTTAAGATAAGAAGAATGTGGTTTATAAAATGCTTGTAGGATGCTGCATATATTATTCTCGCTCAACTATATGCCAAGTCAGAACATAACAGCAAACATCTGCATTGTATATATCCCTATAACTAAGTAACCCATCAAACAACAAAGAATGCAAATGATGGCTTCTTAAAACCTGTTCGTTAACCAAAAAATTAGCCATTGTGCGAGATCAAGGATCAAAGACTTTGTTAAGTGAATCCCTCCCGACCCTTCAGAAGAAGAGGCCTGTGTGGGAACCGTTGCCGTCAGCTAGGTTTGTGTGAGAAGAAGCTATAAATACGGACACAAGGAAGAATTCTTCATTTCTGCACTGTTTGGATTCAAACTGAAAGAGAAGACTAAGGTCCCCAGAGTTACTCCGTGTAGCCCTAAAAAACTTTTGTGAACTGGCAGATTACTACATCTCTGCCACCTTTCAAAGTTATAGACTCTGACTCATCTATTACATATATTTTCACCTGCTTTAACCTCTGAACAACTCCTTTTTTCTCAATTAATACACCTTTACTTAGTTTACTACAGAACTGGCTGCCAGCATTGTATTTAGTGTGAGATCTGGGGCGCAAATCGACCCAGGTGAGTGACTGGTCTCTTTGGACTGGGTGCAACTGGAATATTTTATGATTTTTTTTGTTGTTGTTGTTGTAAATGACCACTTATCACATAGTCCAGTTTGCCTGGGTGACAAAATAGACTGGAGTGTCTTCAGGGACTGGCTGTGACTCCATGTAAGACTATTGTACTACTTTGGGAGTTCACATTTGTTACTACATTGGTAAAACCCAATTACAGAACATACCACCAGTTTGCGATGTCTGCCCTAAGGTAGGCATTCATGGTCATGCGCCACTCCAGACAGCGTGACAGCCACCACAAAAAGAGGACAACTAGCTGCACAGCGTCAATTAACAAAGATTTACTTTTGATGTCCTATCTAGCAAGATGTCATTAAGCTACTCCATGCTAGCAGAACCCTGACACAATCTTGAGCTACTCAGTGCTAACTAGCAGAAACTCAAACTTTATTGAAGGAGAGAGGCTGTTGAATTGCAATATGGAGGGAGGAAAATGACAATTAAATGATAATTTGCCAAATACACTGAAAATACTAAAATATGATACTGAATATACCAAGGTATAAAAATAACTTTACATATAGCCTGAAGAGACAAGTCTCTTGCCCCGTCATATAGCACGTGCTACCACCACCCACCTTCCATAAACTAGTCTGATGAAACTCCATTTTCAATGGAGTCTTATCACCTTAAATACAAAATAAATTGGAGAAAAAAACCCGAAAGGAAACCTATTACCTGTAAATAAGCTATCAATAAGTTTAGCAATTTTGCTAATTCTGGTGATTTTATTGAGTCTTTACTGAAAGATCCAGCTCCTGGAGTCATGTCACTAACCTCTTGGTTGCAAAGAACAGGTGGGAAACATGAATCCTAAAATTTCAAACACCAGAGAGGACGTAAAGGTGTTACTTTAAAAAAAATCTCATGATTCTTTTGGGCCTGACTCATGATTTTTGAATGCTAGGAGCTGGCAGCTCTGGTTTAAGATTCTGACAAGATTAGACCAAGCCACAGTAGGAAAAGTGACCTTAACTCACTAAGAATTTCATATGATACAGAAAGTAGTTGGCTTTAACCCAAGGTCACATTAATGTCAAGAACTTGGATTCAACCCAGGTATTAAACCAGATGGCCCCCTTCTACCTTCCTGTTGCTTGACATCTAGAGAAAAGAAAGATATTTAACTTCAAGTGGAATTTTCTACAGGTAAGTATCTGCTAATTCATGTTCTTGGAGGAGGGTTGGAGGCTGACTAGTGAGTTTTTATTTTCTCAGATAAAAGGTCATTGTCAATCATACTGTTTAAAGTATGATCGGCTGTCATACAGTCAATCCAAACTGACCTAATATTCTAAGGCTGTGGTCCCAAACTTTTTACTAAGGTGACCCACCAGGGACCTACCTATTATTCATCTCCCTCCACTACAAACACACACACACACACCCCCCACTAACAGGCTGCTAAATGTTCATTCACTAGCTCTCACCACTTCCTCCACGTTGCTACTGCAGGTGACCAGATCTTGCTCCCCACATCACTGCCTGCTGCCACGGCCCAGCAGAAGTGAGAAGCTGGGGTTAGTGCTTCGGGGCACACATGGAGGCGGGGACTGATTGGATGGGTGACAGGTGACACACCTAGACCCTTCCTGGAAGACACCAATGGCTTAAGACCAATCATTTGGGAAACACTGTTCTAAAGAATGCACAAAGTTACTATTAATTAATATTCTTCCAAAGTCATATGCCCATTCATAAATTGCTAGTTTTGAAGACAACACTAAGAAGATATTTCCATTTATTAAAAAAGTAGCAGCATTCAAATAAATAATGTATATATATGAATAGTAAGAACATTCACATATATATATTAATAGTAAGAACCTTAGATACAATAAAAAATGTATAAGGCACAAACTATCAAGCCACTAAATAACAGGAGATAGACAAACTTCCCCTTTGAGTACATTATTATTGTCCATTATGTAGACTGTTTCATCTTTCTTTGAAATATCTGGTATCAGCCACTATCAGAGACAAGATCCTGGACTGGATGGACCATAATTCTGATCCTTTATAGCAATTTCTCTGATCCTAACTTAATTTTTCTTCATATTCCTTCAAATGCTTGAAAGACCAAGGAGCAGTTCAAAAACAGGCTGAGCAAGTGCAGAATGACTACAGAGAGCTAGCGCTGCCTATATAGGAGGCTGGATCTGGCTGATGACAATATTCCTATGCTTATAGCCGTGTGCTGTACGCTTTATAATATTTGTGAAAGGAAAGGTGAAAGCTTCACTCAGATCTGGACCACTGAGGCTCAGCGCCAAGAGGCTGAATTTGAACCACCAGAGACCAGAACTATTAGAGGAGCGCTACGCGAGGCCATAAGGATCAGGGATACCTTGAGGCAGCAATTTGAAGCTGAAAGCCACTAATATTTGTTGCTATGCTCAGGAGTGCAGTGCTTGAAATGCTAGGAGGTGATTGTAATTAGTGCAGATGATGCACTATGAAGGTTTAAGAAAATCGCCTGTTGCTTTGAAGAGCTCTGTTTGCTTTCCATTAATGGAATGAAGATTGCTTTCAAACCAACACAATTCTTTTATTTAAAAAACCACCGCAGGAGAAAGAAACAAAAAAACATCAGCACCGTGGAGGATGGGGGAAGGGAGGGTCTCAAGAGGAGAGGGGGTCCTGGGATGGTTAAAGATTTGTGTATGTCCAGGTATCATATCCAACCATCTCCTCTGGAGTACAGTACAGAGAATACTGTATTTCAGCAGGGCTAAACTGCAGAGGGACAGGCATGGAGTGCAGTGGGTACTAAGAGTCCGCAGTGCTGGACTGTGATGGGACACGAGTGGAATGCAGTGGGTACAGACTGGAGCCAGAAGGTTGATAAGAGTGTGTTGGCGGTGTCTTGGGGGGCGGGGGGGCACATGGGAAAGAGTTTTGTGACAATGGTTGTAGGGGAGGGCGGGTGCAGAGATGCTCAGTTTGCAGTGGTAGTAGCGCCTGGAGCATGTGCGCTTGGTGCTCCATAACATTTAAGAGTCACTCCACGGCTTCATTCTGGCATGCTGCATTTTCCTTTCAGTCCCTCTTCTCACTGTTCCGCCACTCCTTCAATTCCTGTTTTTCAGCCACAGAGTGCATCATGACATCATGCAGAAAGTCCTCTTTATTTCTTCATGGCCGCTTTCTAATTCCACGCAGACATTCAGCTGGCGATAACAAAGAGGGAGGCTGGGCTCCCAAGGTCATATCTGTGAAACCAAAATGCAACATTTTAAAGAAGCGGAACTGTTTGCCACACACAGACCACGGATGCAGTGATTTAAAACATAATCACTATTCACATAACTATCACTAACTGGCTGATCCCAGGCAAGCACACATGAACCAAAGACCCCCAAAATGGTGGTGAGTAACCACAGGGGAAGAGGAAATCAGTGTTCCAGGACCTTACTGTACACTGAGCTCTTGTGGAGAGCCAGCACTGTGGGGGGGGGGGGGGCTTATAATCATTACTGTCCCCATATTTTCCACAGGCTGTGTTCATTATGGAAGATATCGCGCTGCTGAGGGTGAGCAGGGAATCAAGGGAGGGTCTTCTTGAAGACTGCAGTTTCCACCCTGGCCCTTATGTGACTCGCCTGTGTGCAGTAATGGCCATCCCTCCCACCTCACCCCACCCTCAGTAATGGCAGAGTAGCACAGGAAAGTTACCCTTAATGGGGCAAGAGACAAAACAGCTCTGCCAAAGAACCTGCAGCAGTGGATTGCCCTGTATCTCTATGAGTTTCGTGGACATCGCTGAGGCAGATTCCCGTGAAGTGAGGGAGTCAATCAAATCCTGTTCCACCACTCAGACTAGGTACGCGGTGATAAGCACATCATACAGACAGAAGTCTGCTTTCTGCAACCCTTCTGCCCCCAACAACTTGCTTCAGCAATTCCCAAAATCAAAGCCACTCACCAGGGGCCTCCTTTCCTGTTTGCAATTCACCAAGTTCTGACAGCTGTGACTGGCTAGCCTCCTCTGGGGTAAAGAAGAGCTCCTGGTTGAATGCATCTCTGAGCTCCGAGTCGTCTTCTGCCTCTAAGTCCCCCTCCACATCCTCGTCCAAGATTCCCCCTCCTGGTTCATTCCACTCTCTCCTGGCACGTGAGCCACCGAAGTATCCACAGTGGCCTTCACAGGGGGGTCGCATCCAGCTCTTTGTAGAACCAGCAGCTCGTGGGCACAGCATAGGAGCGGTGCTTTGCCTCCCCCTGCCTTGTAGTAGGCTTTCCGCAGCTCCTTCATTTTGACGCTGCACTGCAGTGTGTTCCAGTCATGGCCCCTTTCTGTCATGCATCATGAAATCTATCCATAAGTATCATAATTCCTATGGCTGGAGTGCAGCTAGGACTGGACAGCCTCCTCTCCCCAAATGCTCATGAGGTTCAGTAGCTCGACAATGCCCCAAGCGGGGGATTGCCTGGTGCATGTAGCAGACATGGTCACCTGCAAAGAGGCGCAGAGACCACTGCATATATCACTGAGCAAACAGGAAGAGGACTTTCAAAATTCCCAAGAAATTTAAGGCGTGGGACTCGTGGTTGGTCACCTGAAGGTAGGACAGTAGAGTTCAAACTGATGACCAGAGAGGCAAGAACAGGCATTGTAGGACACCTCCCAGAGGCCAATGACAGCGCTGTATTTGACCAGGGTGTCTACACTGGCACCACAGCACAGTAGCCCCAGCACAGAAAGCTCTACGCCTCTCGCTAGGGTGGGTTTTTTTATAGCATTGTAACTGTATAGTTAAGCACTAAGTGGCTTGGCAGTGTGTAAATCTCGAGAGCTACACCACAGAAAGCTGCATTACTGCGCAAAAACTTGCCAGTGTAGACAAGGCCTTATACTACAATGCTAACTGCATCTTTAAATAAAAACATCGCCCCTTCTTTTGGGTCAGTAAGCTACAGAGCTATCCAGGTTAGGCATTTGGGGAATCATCTGACCCTAAGAGAATTCAATTGTATGAGCCCTCATTTGGGAATTAACAGTAGGATTTTCAAAAGCCCTCAACACTTTCCTAATTCTGCTCTTATTTAAAATCAATGGGACTGACTTCAACAGAAGCAGAGTTAGACCAATGCTGAGAACTTGAAAATCCCACCCTAATTGCCTTTTCTTTGCAGTAAGACTTTTCATTTTGACTTTTGAGGCACAGCACAGAGAACTGTGCTATGACTGACTTAAAGTGACTGGATTCTGCATGGAAGACTTCTTCATTTGTAACTTGAGCTGTACTTGGACACCTCCTCTCCAATCCTTGTTCTCACTTCTACATCTCATATATTAATTATCTATTCTTTATTATGTACCATTTATAATTTAGTAACACCTAGAGGCCACAACAAGATCAGGCGCTTCTGTGTTAGACTCTGCAAAAAAAATGCTCTCTTACTTTCCCCTCTTGTTTTTATCTGCTGTTCTTCTGTCCTCAAGTTTTACTTTTTTATGCATTTGGTGATTTTTTTTCTTCCCACTAGCTCTCTGAGTGCTGTCCTACTTTCCTCTGCCTCTTTCTTCCAGTCTCTGCCCGCTGTGAAGCCCCCAGCTCTTAGCGTCGCAGTGTTGTCTCCCACATTTTCATTCTTTATCAGTTTGTCTCCCTTTCTCTCTCCTATTCCCCTTGCATTTTTCCCCTCCCAGATCCTTCACAGTCATTCTTTTCCATTTCCTTCCCCACAGCTTTTCTCCACACTTCCCCCCCACCCCCACCCACTGTTGCTATACTTTTTTCTCTTCTCTACCCCACTCTCCTGGAGTTGGCAACAATTCTCCAAAACAGCAGGAACCCAGGCACTGCCAGACCCCCAGCCGGAGGACATATTTGTGTAACCTCTGAGCAGGTTATTTTCTTCATACAACATGAGAAAAAAAGAAAAGAGAAATCCTCTCAGAATCAGCAGAGTGCACATGGAACACTCCAGTAGTTCCCAGACCACTGGCTGATTTAAAATATCATACCCTGAAAATAACACTGCTCTGATTTCTTCCCTCCTGTCCATAACCTCCCCATACAACTTGTGACATCTATCCCCTGCTGACTATTTTTGCTCCCCAAAAAGTATGGAGGCTTCTTTCTGTGTTGCTCAGTGGACTACTACCTACAGCACATGTCTCTCTTCAGTGTAAAAACCTGGCCTCCAGCTCCTTGTTCAGCTGGGCACAGCTCCACAGGCACCTGCAGGAAGCCAGAGCTAGGAGTCTGCACCTAAGAGAAGCAAGCTGGCGAGAAAAAAGGTATGGGCTTTTGAATAGCTGCTTGCCACAGTCTGGGAGCTGCAGCTTCTCAGAAGAAGTTTTCAGAATCTGGGAATGTTCCAAACAAATAATGACTATTAACAGGCATGCACTAGTGGCTTTCTTTCTCTGTCCTTTGCTCCCATTTACCAGAGGAATAATGGCAGGGTCCCTTGATGCACGTGTTCTTCTGTGGGAGCACAGCACAGAACGGACATCTGTTTTAAACAAAGAAGCTTAAAAGGAACCAGTCACCACTCTTCTGTTTCAGCTTTCAAGATAGTGAGCAGGTCTGCAGTACACCAAGAATCTGGGAGCTTCCCAGTTACCACAGCTCCTCCACTCTAGTATCTTTTCACCCGGCACATCCTTCCATCTCCACAGTTAAACAGGCCCATCAAAATTGGGTAGGAACACAGACAGACCTTACAGTTAACAGCCACCATGTTTATTTTTTTGTTCTACCACCTGTACTGCAGTACAATAAACATGACCACATACCTCCATGACCACATACATGTCTGTTGCATCTTACGCGCATTTAACATGCGCGATTCCAGCTTTGCGCGGTCGGGAGAAAGAAAAAAAATGGACGATTCCACCAGCGTGAGACGCAAATCTGCTGTTCCCACTAAAGTATTTTGGGGGGGCGGACTTGACAGCAACAGCTTGTCTTTAGGCCTGTGATAAGGGTTTCCTCTATAGTAACCCTGGAGGGTTGGGGAAAAAAAAAGTTTAAATAGTGTGTCTGCCCCGGAGTGAGTGTGAGAAGCAAATCTGCTGTTCCCATTACAGTACTCAGCCCCCCTGTGCCTCTCATATTGTGTGCATCTCGCCGTGCTAAGTGAGATTCTGCTGTGCCTGTACTGTTTAAAAAGACAGTATGTATTTTTTGTACTGTATAACATGGCCCCTAAACGCAAGGCACCTACTTCATCTGCTGCTCAACCCAAGAAACAGCGATGTGTTCCAATGCTGGAGGAAAAACTGGCCGTGTTGGACTTACTGAGAGACGGTATGTCCATCCCCAACGTGGCATGTAAATACGGTCGCAACAGATCTAGCATCCGTGCCATCAAGATTCGAGAGACAGAAATTCGTCAAGCCATGGCATCAAGTGCTCCAGTAACTGCTAAGGTGATGAGCCAAGTGCGTGATAAGACCTTAGTGAAGACTGAAAAGGCATTAAACTTATGGCTGGAAGACAGGAACTGTAAACGTGTGTCTATTGATGGCAACATGTTGAGAGAAAAGGCTCTTAGCATCCATGACTACAGACTACTGGTGAAGCTGCATGAGGACGCAGCAAAAGCCTACCCCGAACAATTAAAGAAAATCATAGAGGAAAGGGGCTATCTTCCAGAACAAGTTTTTAAAGCTGACGAGACTGGGCTCTTCTGGAAAAAAAATGCCCACCCGCACTTACATTTCAAAATCAGAAAGACAAGCCCCTGGCTTCAAAGCAGCTAAAGACCATGTGACTGTGTTGCTTTGTCGCAATGCAGCTGGGCATTTAATAAAGCCGGGCTTGTTCTACAGGATTTTGGGGCCGGAGCTTCTTGCCCATGCCGTTCCCTCTCGTTCACAGATTGAACGACGAGGGAACATGGGGCTGGATGTACATACAGATACTCGTATCCCTTCGAGGGGACCATATATTTGCGCTCCACACCCCGAGCAGCGGAGGGAACGGAAGCCGATGACTGCCAGATGGTGGTGGCGTTGGCTTGTATGGTCTTTATGAAGGGTTATTGTTCCAAGGGTGGTTGTGTTGAGGCCCCTGGAATTCAGTTGGAGGCACCCTAGGTTTAGTAGTCCCTGAGAATGCGTTTTTGGGGGCCCTGGGGTTAGGTGCCCCTGGAAATGGGTGGGTTCGGGCCCCCAGGGTTAGGAGGCCCCTGGAAATGGGGTTTTTGGGCCCCTTAGGGTTAGGGGCGCGCATATGAATAGCGGTTTTGGGCCATTGGAGTTTTAGCTTCGCCCTGGACTATTGCTGCGGGTGTCAGTTCAGCGGGTGGGCGGACTGTTCCTCTGCAGGGGATGGTGGGGGGGCGTGAAACAGTAGCCTCCAGAGCCCTACGCTCGGAGCCAGACGACGTGGTGAAATTGCTGATCCCCTGGTGCTTGCTGATATGCCCAGGGTCCAGAATCCCACTTGCTTGCAGACATTTCACTGGTGACCCTCAGAAAGAGGGCAGGCGGCCTTTCAACGTCCGGTAGACACGTCCGCCCTGAAGAGACTGAAACCCTGTCGAGAGGGCCCGGGGGGCGGAACGCGAGTTAGTGACGAGTCCAGCGCCCTTTGATTGGCGACGCCTCCTCGTGCGGGGGGGTGCCGTGAGCTGTACCCGGTGCCGGGACTTCTGGACTGGGACCTGCCACCAGCCGGGTGCCGGGAGGTCCGGATCTGGACCTTCGGTGCCGTGAATTGGGCTCCTCGAGTCACACGTGCCGGTAGCGGTGGCTGGAGCTGGAGCGGTGCCGGGAGTATCAGGGACCGACGTGAAGACGATCGGCGCGGCGAGTACGACCGGTGCCGCCCGGGGAGAGCGGTGCCGGGACTGCGAGGCGGCGCCTCGAACCAGACCTCCCTCGGGAATCGGGATTGGTGCCGTGACCGGGATCAGTGCCGGGAGCGTGCTCGGTGCCGGACCCGGAGAAACTCCGGGACGGTGCTTGCATTCCGGAGGTCGGTTTGCCCTGTGGAAAAGTACAACCCGCAACCGCGGTGCCGGGGGTTGGGAGCAGCCAGGCTCCGTCAAGGCAATAAGGTCCCTTGCCGACGAGAATGATCTCAGGTGTGGAACGGGACTGATGAGCTGTACGCCAGATCTTGTGGCGGGGAGCTAAGAGGGATCGGACTCGAACGGACCCTCGGGCCCGGAGTCAACGAAGCCCCTGGCATGGCCAGCGGCGGCCCGGCGTCGGCATCGGGTGCTCCTTCCGGGGCTGTCTTAGCCGGGGTAAGAGGATGACAAGGGCCTCTTCCCAAGGAGCCAGGGTGCCGGAGAGGGTGGTGCCGCTGCATTTTTCGCGGTGCTGGAAAGGATCGCGGTGCCGGAGCCGCGGCTCGGTGCCCGAGGGCGCGGGTGAAGTTGCCACTTCCAGTAAGGAGCGTATCCGGAGCCGCTGGTCTTCGCTGCCTTCTTAGTTCGCAGGCCGGAGGCCTTTGCGCCGATGCGGCACTTCTCCGAGTACCGTGTGATTCCCCAGCACTTTTAAGCAGGCGCGGGGGATTCACTGTGGGGACATCGGCTTTTTACCAAGCCGGAGCACGCTTTGAATCCCGGCGAACCAAGGCATCCAGGCCCGGCGCTTTGAGGGCGGAAAGGGCTAGAGGCCGAACCCACTAACTAAACTAACTATATATATACACAAGAACTTATAACTATAACTAACAACTATATTTACTAAGTAAACTACAACTACACCTAACACAGCTAGAACTGTAAGAGATGAACAAGAGAAGCTGTAGGGACGTGGAGGTCAGCTATGCGCGCTTCCACAGTTCCAACGACCGACACGGCGGCGAAGAAGGAACTGAGGAGCGGCCAGGCGGCAGGTGTACTATATCACCCGCCATGGCGGCGCCAACTTGCGCAGGGACGTGAGCCTAGCCAGCGCTGCGATTGAGTGCACAAGGAAGTAACAAGTTACTTCATACTGATACGTAACAACTGCTAGCATGCTAAAGAAGGTTTTGAATTTTTTAAGACAGCGGTTAACACCTTATCTTGAGGATGAGGTATATCGTTTTAGCCGAGTCCTCAGAGAGCTCCTTGTAGACGATAGACATTTATTATGATATTCTCTCATGGGGCGTCATGGCTTTCATCCATCACTACATACACTGAGTAAGAGATTGTGAACTTCACAAACATCTCTAATTAATTTACTGTAAGCCGCTACAGGGCATATAGTGAACACAGCTCTCACTCTGAGGTGATGTTACTATGTTGTACATGCTGGCGGAGCTGGGAGCCTTGTCAAGAGTAGCTGAAGTCAGGAAGAGCAGATATAATAGACACATTTTGGCAGGCCGGCAGGGGTATATATCACCCGCCATGGCGGCGCCACTCTAGGGGGCGACCTGCCAGCCCACTGGAGTTGCTAGGGTAAAAGTTCTCCAACGAACGTGCACGCGCGGCGCGTACACCTACTGGAATGGATACGAGCAAGCACTTGAAGAAGAATTATTGATTTCCTCATGGGCTTCCTCCAGCACTCATCACTATAAGATTTGTGTACTTCACAAACATTTATTAATTTACTTGCACAACACCCCTCTGAGGTGATGGTCATTTTACAGGCGGAGGGAGCTGAGGCACAGAAAGATAACATTTAAGTTTCCACTAAATTTGGATGCTCAATTTTAAACACTTCGGGTCTAATTTTGCAGTCCTTAGCTCTTTATAACTTCAAAGCACAGTTCTCATTGACTTCAGCGGCAGCTTCGAGAGCTCAGCACTTCTGTAAATCAGACCCCCAAGGTCTCAAGTCAGGCAACCAGAAAATGAGTGACCACCTGTGAAAACCAGGACTAGAGAGGGATGAAACACACACACACACACACTTTGCCAGTGGGCCCATTCCATCCAAGCCTGACCCCTTTTGCTCTGTCACTGCCAACCTGCCTCTTTTCTGTCCCTTTCCCACCCCCGGCTCCTTGCCCCAGTCTCCATTCCTCAGGCTTCTCATAATAATCCCAGTCTCTCTGGGTTCATGTCCAAGTCTCAGTCACCCCCTCCCCACGCGCTATTCTCTAGTTTTTTTTCTCTTTCCTAGGCAGCCCCACTTCCCCATTCTTGGTTCTTCCTCCTATGTGTCCCTCCCCTCATCCACCACTGGCTCTTTCTCATATAGTCAGTGTCCTTCCTCACCCCTTGCCTAGTGCCAAAGCCCAGTTTCTGCCTTTCTTGGCTCCTGGTCCTAATCTCTTTGCCTCACCAGTCCCAATTCTCCTCTCATGCCTCAGCTCCTTGTCAGATCCATCTCCCCTCCCTCTGCCCCTTCTACCTTTGTTCCTAGTCTCAGCCTCCTTGTCCAGCCAGTACCAGTCTCCCTGCTCCCCCAGATCCTGGTTCTCTCTGCATTCCCTCCAACCAACTGATCTGGCTTTTGTCCTCTCTGCATTCAGATCAGATGGCTTACTCCTCCACGCTGCCTTGGTGCCAGAAGGGGGATCCCTGAGAGCACAGGAGAGAGAGCCTCACCGCCCTCAGGTCCATTATCTGGCCCCACTCTAGCATGGAGCAGCTCAGAGCAGCCATTAAAAGGAAAGTTAAGCTTTGTCACTGAAGCCCTGAGCTGCGGCGTGATCAGTCACGCTGTGGAGATGAGCCATGCGCAGTCTAGGCAGCACAAGGAGCTCTGATGGACCAAAACATGGAATCTACAGAGAAGTTACTTGCTAAAATCAAAATCTTTACTGAGCATTCAAGAAATGTGTTTTTTCAAGGGCTTATAACTTGGCCAGGTGTGGGCAGATTTTCACAGGGATGGCAAAATGAATCTCTCTCACACAAAGGACCCCCACTGCCTCATCCTGCCCCTATCCAGACAAATTTCAAGTCCCTGCTCTGTAGGACGGGGTTACTGGAGCTATTCAAAGAAAAGGTCAGATTTTTTTTTTAATATAGGCAAAACAATGTATTGTCCCCAGCCTCATTATCCAAAACATCTGAACCATTTTGGCTGAAACTAACAAATAAATCAATATATAGCTCAGCCTGAGATGGACACCTAGTAGGGAAAATTTCAGCCCAAACAGTGTAAGTTTGGCAAAGTTATAATAAATTGAAAACAGGGTCTTATAATGGGAAGCGTCAGGCAATCTTAACAACAGGCAGCACTACCAGCCCCACCTATAATAAAATTTGCCTGATCTCCTAGGTCTCAGTCCAGGACCACTGAAGTCAACAGGAGCTATAACAGTGACTTTAGTAGTAATAGATTCAGGCCCCTAACTGCTCACAATATTTTGCTGTTTGGAAACCATGCAAGGGTTTTAAAGACCTAACATTCATCCATATGCAAAGCTCAAAATACAATTCCTAACATTGCTTAAAGTAACACTTAAAAAATGAAAGGAAACATGATTGCAAACCAAACAATTAAGACTCCACTCCTATTTTATACTTCTACAGCAGGAGAGGAATTAACAAGGTGACTGAGCCTAAAGCACCTGCAAAAAAAGTAAGTTTTCCCATTTAAAAAGGTTGGGGGAGATGATCTACTTGGCTGCCTCTTTTGTGACAATGCACTCTCTCTGTATGGATAGATACAACAAAATATCAGATTCACACATGATTCAAAAAATATATCCAAAAAACAAGCCTTTCCAGAGCAACCTTTTTAAAAAACACAAATCTCCTGGCCCATAAGTCAAGAAGTCACTGTGGAGAACATACAGAGATCAGCAAAGCAAGAATGCTCTACAGAAATTCTTGAAGAAAATTCCATCACAACTTCAAATAACACACTAACAGACATATGGCTGCCTTCAATAAACAATAAGGATGAAAAATGAGACAAAGCAGGAGCAATATCATGACTTCAATGTCAGCTACAAACAAGCAAAGCACAGAACAGTCATGTCTGAACTTTTAAACTGTCTCATCAGAGGTATCTAAAAAACTATTAATTGATCAGATTCACAAAATGCTAAAGTAATCTTAATTCCCCCCCTCCCAAATGTAAGCAATTTAACTTAGACTAAAATCTTGGACATTAATATTTAGGTTCAAAACTACTTCTCAGGCTTTTTTTTCACAAAACCATACAAGAGAAAGCTTTAAAATTGCCTTCAAATCACTTTTTTTATTCCTGGATCTTCCTAGGGAGGTGATTAATCCTTCACAGAAACAGCAGAACACAGCCTTAAATCAGAACCCTATCATCCTCATTTTAAATTAACCTCATGCTGTCATGGGAAAGAAAGGAAAGGCAGAAATATGTTTTATCTAGTTTTAAAAATTAATATTGATATAGATATTAAGTCACTGTGTAAGGCGTAAATGTTTGCGTGTGTATGTGCTACCTGTCATGTGAATACAACAGCATTCTGAATTATTGCTTGTCTTCAAACAGCCAAGATCTTTTCGCTATATTAAATAGTTTCTTCATGTGTTACTATATCTTTTCCATTACTTTAGTATATTCATAATTGGTCTTCTATCATATACCTCTGACTGGCCTCTCAGTTACCTGATGTAGTCAATTTCAAAGACATTTGTGTATGAGGATATCTAGTTAATATTTGCCAGTTAAGTACTTTGGCCTGACAAAAGTTTTCTTCTCTTAAACTTTTAAGCATGAACTGCATCTTTCATGTGTATTTGTTGATATTTACTAAGTACCATGTTTAGCAAATGGAAAAGAAAGCAGCTGCCTGTTTTTAGATTGCTGCCTGAAAGTCAGAAATTAAGGACAACCATCAGTTGCAAAAGTAAGCAAACATCACCTCTACACTAAGCTCAAAAGGGAATTCTGTAACCTAAAATACAAAAATTGCTCAATTTTTGCATATTTTGCCCGTTTTTCATAAACTTGTTGGCACATTAATCAATGGAATCATCATCCAAAATAATTTCAGCCAATCTTGCTTACATCAGTTTGCCTTATGATCAATGAAACACATTGTTAGCACCATCCATAGTTGTCTAAGTAGGGACACTTGTTAAAATAAATAAATTAAATAAATAAATAAGAAAGAAAAAACAATTCAAAAATAAAAACTTGCAGCAGGAGTCTGTGCATTAAATCAAGCTTTGTAACACTTCCAGTTAAGTAACAAGAACGTACACCAACAGGAAGAAGAGAAAGAAAAATTCCCCCCTCCCACAACCTCCCAACTCACTCTTGTAGTGTTTCCACTCCTTTTTCTTTATACTGCAGTTCTTCCTTCATATGTGCCAACTCTCGTTTTAGTCTAGAAAGCTTAAAACAAAATATTTTTTAAGCAAAAATATGTTATGGCAGCAAATCACTGAGTAACTTTATTCTTCTTTCAAATAATTCTTAAAATAATTGTTCTTTCAAGAATTTAAAATTACTGTGCATTGTATTTTCAAAGACAAAAGTGATAATCTGTTTGGTTTTTAATCTACAGAAAAACAAAATCAACAAATGCTTTATAGAAATAATAAAAACCTACCCAACAATGGTCACAAAGTAACAACATTGAAAAATGTACAAGGTAGCTGCCTCTTTGTATAATCTTCTACTATATTATCTGCTATCATTTGTTCTATTGGCCAAGTCTCTGTCCGCAAGTGATTTCCCATTTCCCGTCTCCCCCAGAACAGTGATTTCCCATCTAACTTTGTAGCAGACAGCCACCCAAAGACCTGCCCAACTATATTTAACTATATTGCAAACAGCCAGCTCAGACAGCCAGAAAGGGGAAGAGGTTCAGTACTATGGCCTTTTGAATGGCAAGAATGTTCGTTTAAAGTCACTAGAGATTGTGATGATTCATCTGCCCATTTTTATTATAAAAGACAAGTACAAAGTGACCCTTCAGCAGCAGTAAATAGTGAAAGTTGCCTGGCAGATCATTTATTTAATGTGATAATAAGCAGTTGTTCGTTATAATCTCCCCAAAATTTGGTGTGTGTCTGCAGTGATGTTTACTACCAGGTTTCACTATTTTAATAAAGTTGCTCCTTAACTGATGCTTATTGTAACAGATACACAGAATTATGTCTGGTTCCGTGTGCATGTTTTATATTTTTGGTTAAAAAGTCACATATGTTTTGGGATAGGCACTCCTTTGTTTGTATATTTATTTCAATAAATGCCATCAACTTTCAGCCACAGAAAAAAAAATGAAAATGTGAGTTTCATAAACAGAAAACAAACTGAGTTTCCTAGAGATTTAGTAGATTTTCTACGATGTAGCCGAAACACTGATAAGACATATGTAAATCAGTGACAAAATGATTAACACATCTCCCTCACGCCCTGCAAAACCAGAAGTCACTACATCTTCATAACAAAACAGGAATATATAGTGACTTCTCGGATTATCTAGTCCAACCCTTATAAAATACACTCCACTAAAATAAGAAAATATATCACTAATAGCTTCCATGTTTATACACCTCTACCTCGATATGACACTTTCCTTGGGAGCCAAAAAAATATTACTGTGTTATAGGTGAAACTGTGTTATATTGAACTTGCTTTGATACACCCGAGTGCGCAGCCCTGTCCTTTCCCCCTCCCACCGTGAAGCACTGCTTTACCACGTTCTATCCAAATTCGTGTTATATCAGGTCAGCGGTGTATATTCAATGGTGTATAGTATAGTATAGTATGCACTCTTTATGTTAATTCAATATACATGAGCGTGCATAACACAGAGGTTCACCCTATGTACAGAAATAGAAAGGTGTATTTCATGGTCACTTTATTATTGGACTACAGGGGGTGGGGGACAGAGACGGGTAATCCCTATGCAAATAGAAAAGTCACTTATTTTCTTTAAACCTTGTTTAGAGAAATTGAGTGAAATTTTAACTTGCTACATTTTCTTGTTTGGTTTTGCATTTAACTTGCTGCATTTTCCAAACATTAGCTCTACTATATACAGTATGTTGTAAATGCATGCTAACAGAATACATGCCTTTGATAGGTGGTAAACAATTTATTTTCCAGAGGCACTCCTGTGAAAAGTGGTCACTAAATCATGAAGTCATAAACAGGAACACCATCCTTCAAAGATATGTATTTTATTTATTTCATGAATTGAGCATCTGGCATGCTAAGTCCATTTTATCCATTAATAAAATGAATATGCAGTTTAGATATATGGTGGGCCTTAAGTTATAAGCTGCTTTATTAGTTGTGGGCATCTAACTAGCTTCCATTAAATGTGTAGAATTTTACTGTTCATTAGGAACACTTACAAGCAGATTTGGAAAGATAAGCATAACTTTCCCCTCTACCACTGTAACTACTTCAGACAAGACAATATTCAAAGTATGGCTCTAACCTAAAAACGGTTAAATAAAAATGGTACTTTCTTATACAACAGATGTGGTCCATATGTGTTCAGAGTTCTATATTCTTACCATAGTATATGGAGAAGTGTTTGGGGGGGGGGGGGGGGATCATTTGTCACTTTTAAATGCAGCCCTGGGCAAGTGATCTATTCTGGTCTGTGCATCAACTAAACTGAGTTCTCAACACAAAGCCACATCCTGACCTCAGTTACATCTACAGAACCCTATGGAACCCAAGAGCAAAATTTAATGACAACTGGTTTGGACAGGTGTTGCTGGGGACAGAATTTGACTTGCAGAATATTTGCTACTAGTGGTGATGCTCGAGACAGAAAGGAAATGATTTTTAAAATACAAGTTGAGTTGTGTGTCAGTCATTCAGAAAAAAAATTCTTTACACTTATAAACAGAAAAAAATCTTTGGAATCATTGAGACATAGTATAGATGGAATCACACTGCTATTTTTATTAAATAATTGTTCAAGAGTAGAAGGACACTTTAAACATGTGCAGTTTTAGAAAGCATACACAACTTCTAAGCTTAATGGTGAGTGGGTGTGTACAGCACTGTTTTAATCACATAACATCAAAAAAAGATTACTCACTCTGTCACGACGGCTTGCTATTTCTGCTTTAATCTGATATGGGTCATACTTGGTATTAGTTGAAAATCCAGAGAATGCTAAACAGATGGAAAACAATGGTATTTTATAATACATTTTTCACATTTTCAATGTGTTAAATGATAGTGTGTGCAGGTTGTATGCCATGTAAATTGTAAATAGGTTAGCCTGTCTACATGTTTCTAAAACTTCAAAGCCACAACTCAGCAAATCACTTAAGCATGTGCTTAACTGTTTTGCAGGACTGTGGCCAGAAAGAGTACACACTTGTCAAAGTGTGGCTACACGTCATTCTGAGTTCCCAAAGTTGAGTCATTCTATTTCAAAGATGGAACAAGCTTATTTGTCTACAACTTCAAGACATGTCTTTGTAGGATATGATAATCACTTGTGACAAGACATACTCAGTGTAATTATTTCTGAGTACAACACAGGAATGCATGTAGCCAAAATGATTTCTTCTAAACAGTACAGTCTAAAAACTGACAGTACATTTAATGGATTTTTTTAAATTTATTTTTCTTGCAGTTTAGGAACTTTCATAGGATTGTAACAAATTTAATGTTCCTCTGGTAACACAGATTTTAATTTACAACCTCCTCAACATGATTACAGATAGTCATTTTTGGCTGTTAGTTAAGTTTATGGAATTTATATGCAATAAATAGAAGAATTTATTTAGATTGACAAAATTTGAACTGAACCATCTAATAGAATGTGAATCAATCTGCTATCAAATACATACAAAGGAAGTAAAATCACATCACAAATTTCAATTTCTAAAAACAGAAAACTAGGAAAAATTGTTCCACATCAATATCAGTTTCCAGCTCAATCACTGATGAAATTAGGTCTGCTTGCAACTCAGTGCATACAGTAACCACATGCAAGTTTACAGTTCAAAAAATTCCTCACAGCCCCTCAACAGTGAGTGTTTTAATAATCTCATCACAGCTTCTCTTAAGACAGAGTTTCAATTTAAAGACACCTTTGCGTTTTCTCTTTTGGTAGACTGAGGTTTTCCAGGAGGCAACATACTTTTGTACACCAACATATTCTTTCCTTTATAAGGTACAAGATTTCAAAAGTCAATTTGGGCTGAATTCCAACTGGGAAGTTATTATGTGTGTACCTAAAGTTATTCACTATCTATCCTGTATTGCTACAGAGCAGCACTGTCTGTTGATTAAAAGCTGATACCTTTCCATTCCAGTGTAACTGTCAGGATCATCTCCGGAGCCTTTTTTAAAAAACGTCACTACATTAACACCCTTCCAGTTATTTAGCATGCAGATTTGTTTAAATGTTTATTATTTAATTTATCGATTTATTCCAAAACCTCCCTTTATTGACACCTCAGTCTGGGACAGTTCCTAGATTTGTTGTCCAAAAAGGACTGCTCTGATGTGGGTATCTCCCCCAAATCCTCTGCAGTGAAGACGGATGCAAAGAATTCATTTAGTTTCTTTGAAACAGCCTTGTCTTGCTTGACTACTCTTAACACTTTGGTCAGCTATTGGCCTCCCTCCCTTTTTGGCAGGATTCCGATGTACTTAAATTCTTATTGTTAGTTTTTGCATTGTTAGCAAGTTGCTTCCCAAATTCTTTCATGGCCTGCCTTCTGATACTTTCACACACAGCCTTCCAGAGATCATGCACCTTCTTATTTCCTTATAGGATCTGACTTCCAAATTTTAAAGATGCCTTTTTGCCTGTTCAGTCTCCATTACTCTGCTGTTTAGCCAGAGTGGCATTCTTTTAGTCTTCTTATCTTTCCTGATTTGGAGCACGCATTTAATCTGAACCTCTATTATGCTGCAGCTCCTTTTAATTTCCATCTACCAAGCATCTTCACTCTTGTGTAGTTCCCCTTTTCAAAGTTAAATGTTACTGCAGTGGGATTTTTGGGTATTATCCCGCTACAAGGACATGACACACGTCTCTTCATGCTGTAGGAAAAAGAGAACTTTATGTGTGCAGTTTAATGCAATGCTGAAGGGTAACATAATGGCCTATATGGCAAGTAATTGGAGAGTTGGGAAAGAATTAAAATGGAGAGTTGGGAAAGAATTATTTTCCATCATCATCCAAGGAAAAAAATGAGTAATAATGGCCTTAAATGATAACAAGAAATATTTAATTTTAAATGCCCCTTCATCCACTCCCTGATGTGGATCTGATCAGAATGCCTGGTTTGGGATTAGAAAGCATTTTTTCTTTTTGTGCCAAATTAGCAAGGTGTCCGGGGAAGGAGGTCTGGGTTTTACCATGGAAGTCCTGCCGGTTTAAAGGAAAGGAATAGTTAATGTTAAGCAGTAATACAAGAATACCTAATTTGTAGCAATTAGCAGCCAGTGTCTAATGGGGATAAAAGGCTAAAAGGGCCAGCTCCCAGAAGTAAATATGCTTAAGAGTCCCAGAAAATGGCTGGTGGACCTGTTAGAGTGTAGAGAAAAGAGGAGACCTGAAGCCCTTGCAGACTGAGGTGGATTCTGAAGTGGGCTAAGTTCAAGAGGATAGATTGGAGACTGCTAACTCTAATTTGCTAGGTTTATTGTATGAAGCCATTTAGCTCACCACCAGGCCCAATAAAAAGCCTGGTATTTCAGGGAAGTAGGATGAGGGGAGAGTCCTCTCTACCCATCGTTAATAAAGTTGTGGCCTGACACTTTATAAGCCAGCTCAGCATTTCATTCTGCTGTGTGTCTTGAACAATTGTGGAAAGAACTTTAACACTGAATAAACCATGCTGTAACTTGCCAAAAGAGGTTGTGCAATTGCTATCATCGCATGGACTGAAATTCTCTAATCCAGAATTTCATAATTTTTTTCATGGTATTGATCACAAGTTAGTAATGAAAGAGTTTCATGGCCACCTCTGCTTCCACCTGCAAACATACAGATCTCATCTTCCCTGCTCATGAACACATAGTCTTCATGAACTTAGAGGAAATGCATAGATAGAAAAGTCTATGTATTTTTAACTGCCTTTTAATCCGATTTGACAGATGAGAACAAGAAGATCGTTCAACAAACCAGCTCTCCACAGATCTAGAACTGCTCTAGCTGGTCAGAGACCAATATTTAGAAATGTTTACAAATACTGAAAATATTTTTACTGGTCTAAAATGTTTCTAGATCTTAAAGCACAAGTGAAACAGTTTATTACAAATATTTTTCTAGTACTTTATTAGGCTTCTGATTCTGGGGAATGCCAGCAACAAATCGCAATAGTTCCAGAAACTTCAAAAATTAGTTAGTATTTGTACCTTTCCTAGGGATACTCTCCCAGCAAAGTCTGAGTAATTGTTTGTGTCCAGTTCTGCTGCTGTCATATGCAGTTTATCTTTTCTGGGTAGAAAAAGAACTACAACAGCCCAATCAAATAAAGCAGTTAAAAAAAATCAGACCTTATTTCCCCAATATTTTCTCCACTTATATAAAAATTGCCCTGTACAAGACGATAGGCAATAGGTTATCAAAATTAGTGAAACTAAAGTCTTGTGCATCTACTAAAAGTCTTGAAAAATAAAGAAAAAATATTTTTATAAATTGGATGACTTTCCTATTTTAAAATGACAACAAATTATATTAACTTGCTTTTTCCCACCCTCATTCCAGTTGTGACATGATTTTAGTAGCCCACCCTCCATCCACAAAAGCTGGGATTTAAATGTGTCAAAGCATCAGTTTCAGCCTGTTATAGTGTTTGAAACAGCAGCAACTAAAACCATGTTAGACTATAAGTGGGAAGAAAGCAAGAGGTATGACTTTGGCATCCAGTACTTCAGAAACCAAAAGGGCCAAAAACAAAAGCTATTTTTCAGCTTTCCAACAGTATATACCACTAGTGATTTGACAGATATTGGACTTTCCCACTGATCCTTTGGATCAACAAAGTTTTTTTGGCCATTGTTACAGGAGTACATATATTAGATCAGGGTAATTTTCAGAGAGTCAGATTCACACCAAGAATAGATAAGAAATTAATAAGAGTTTTATAGAAATCTATTAATATTATTCTGGGACGATAGGGAGGGAAGGACAAAGACTCAAGAAGTTCCTTACAACTCTAATATATAAAGGAACTTAGTTTTATTTATTAGCTTATTGATTATTTCAACAACTAATTCTCAAGTACTTGTTGCAGAAAACAGCAGAAAAACATAAGATGCTTTTTGCACAGCTCTGAAAAAACATCTTTGATTTTTAAATAAATATTAGCACTATAGTGATAGATTTTTTTTTAAGTATTCTGAAACCAGAGGGCATACCATGTAAAAATTATTCACAAATTATAGGTGTTAGGAGGGAACTAAAATAGTGAACCTGGAAATAAGGACAGTCAAATATAGCTTTTACTTTAGAGGAAAAAAGAGACATATGCACTTGAGAAAACAGTCAAACATTAATGCATTTACTTTTCATTTGTCATAAATGCTACTGCCATGATTATTATTAAAGATAAGTACTTTTAAACAGGGTCTTTTCTTTCCAGTCTATTTTCACTACTTGATCCTGCACTTAAATGTATAATGCTGCTATTGTTAACATCATGTTTAATACCACGTTAACATGTGACTATGTCATCACAAAATGTTACAATTAAAATTTAAGAAAGAGAAGAACGAAATGTGTAGGAGAAATCTGCCTTAAATAATTGTTATTTAAATAAATCACTTGCCACATAAATATAGCTGAAAGAAAGCTAGTTTAACAGAAGAACAACGATTTACCTTACAGTAACTACAATTCTTCAAGATGCTGTAGTCACTGTGGACTCGTGTGTGTGCACATGCGACACACACAAGAGCAGTTTGTTTTTAAACAGCAGGGTCCGTCAGGGCCATACACATGCTCTCTGCCTCCTCATGCTGCCATGTGAGGGCATAAAGGGAGGAGAGCCATGACTCTCCCTTAGCTCCCTTGTAATTGAAAGGGTGGGGTAGCTGAAAACCCAAAAAGCAGAGTTGAACGTTGTGGGATCCACACTGACATCGCCATCTCAAAAGAGCCACAATCATTTGTAGAGTAAGGAAGAAGGACCGGGGAGAACATGTGTCAGTGTGGATCCCACTTTAAGTGACTGGCAAGCAGTAACCACTCAGGATGGTAGGAATGAGGAGTTCCAATTGCATCAGTTGAATAGGGATTGTAGTATTGCTCTCACAAAGTTGGTATTTGGCCTAGCAGCTAAGTCCAAGGAACAGTGGCTGACAAATGTCATTCCAAGTCACTGCCTTATCAATCTCTGATATTGACAAAATCCTTTAGCAGGCAGAGGATATTGCTTGCACTCTGGCAGAGTTTGAGACTTGATGTTTGGTGGGAGAAGCTGACAGGCAAGTGAAGTACTTTGTCATCCATTTTTATATTCTTTGAGAAGAAGTGGCTGGACTTTTCAAATGTCCAGCAAATACAATAAATAGATCAGGCTACAGTCTGAATAGTTTGGTCCTGTCAGTATGATAAAGCAAAGTCATGGAAATGTCAACTATATGTATCTTCTTTCCTCCTTGAGCAGTGAGAGATTTCAGGAAGAAGGCAAGTAGGATGATCAGCTGGTTTAGATGAAAATCAGAGACCACCTTCAGAATAAACTTTGGGTGTTGCCTCAGCACCATTTTGTCACTATGGAAGGTCATATAAGGGGACACAGCCATAAGTGCCTGAAGCCAGCTCACTCTCTTGGTTGAAATAGCCATGAGAGACACTATCTTCAGAGTGAGTTAGTCCAGGGAACATTCTGAGAGAGGTTCACGTGGAGGTTTCATTACGTTTCAGGAGGACCATACTAAGGTCTCAAGCAGGAGTCGGTGTTCTGACCAGTGTGTATGAGTCTCTTGACAAACTTCGATACTATGGGATGATAAAAAAAATCAAGCACTGCAGTACAAGCCTGAAATCACTATGAAGTGCACCTTTACAGAGCTACATGGAAGCCTGATGCTGCAGTGGTAACAGGTAGTAGGTGGTCTTCAGTACCTAAGTCTGGGTCATGTCCAGATCATGATGGGCTGCTACTCATTTAGATGAATAGGTCCATCTGATAGATATTTTCCTACTTTGAATCAGAATTTCCTGGATCCTATCCATGGTACTTAACCAGTCAACAGCCACACTGTTATATGTGGCAACTCTGGGTCTGGAAGAAGTATCTGACTATGGTGTAGTGAGATTAGGTCAGAATGGTCCAGGAGTTGGATTAAAGACTGAATGGACATTGGTAAGAGACCTGTTAGCCAAAACTGCCTCACCCAGTCCAGGGGCAATGAGAATGACCATGATCTTGTCTCTCCCAGTCTTAGAGATCATTAGGGGAATCTGTGGGACAGCCTATTGGAGACCACTGTTCCACTGTAGGAAGAATGCATCCAGTAACGATCCTGGGTTCAGTCCACCTCTGGAGCAAAAGCCGTGATATGTAGTGTTGTCCTTGGTGTCAGACAAATCTACTGAGGATCTCCAAACATGGAACAGCTCTTCTGCAATGAATCTATGCAAGGACCATCTGTGGCTAGGCACAGATTGTCTGCTCAGGAAGTCTGCCAGGTTGTTGCTGACTAGGAAGTGAAGAGCCATCAGGATCTCCCCATTCTGACAACATCAAGTCCAGAATCTGATGGCTTCCAGGAAGAGGGACAAGGAGCAAGTGTCCACTTGTTTGATTATGCAGTGCATAGCTGTCTTGTCCATGAAGATTTGCACTACCAAATTCCAGAGGATCTGTAGGAACACCACACAGACCAGTCTAACGGCTCTCAGCTTCAGGACGTTCATATATAACTCCATATCATCTGAGGACCAGGTCCTTTGAATCTGCGGTGGTCAAAATGAGTTCCCCTGCTTGCCCCGACACATCCATGATCAGCATATCTTCATGGGGGACTGAAAGGAGCACCCCTCTTAGTGCATTTGTGGGATCCAACCACTAAGCCAGCTCAGTAGTGACTGATATATGAGGCAGATAGATTTTCCTGTCTAGTCAATGTTGCAGAGAATAGCCTGACCTGAGCTAGAAGTGGAGGAGTGTGAATGCCTTGTCTTCCTCAGGTGGGCAGCCACCACTGCTAAAGTATTCCCAAAAAGCCTAGGTGCCATGGAGAGTCCAAATGGAGTACCATGTATTAGTAGTGATTAATTTCCACTGTGAAACTAAAGTACTTCCTGAGGGCTGAGTGAATATCTATATAAAAGTACACATCTCCCAAGCCGAGAGCCATAAACTAGACTTGAGTCTGCAGAGACAAAATGATAGGTGCACATGTTACCATTCTGAATCTGGGACAGTGTATTTTCAGTCTCCAGTCAATTCTGCTAGCTGGATAACAGGGTGGGATAAATGCCAGAGGAGCCATATGAGGGGCATTTTTGAGTATCACGATCATTTTCAGAATGGTACTCCTGCTGTCTGCCCTGGGAGCATGGATGAGCCCACAGTAGGGTGACAAGGGACATCCCCAATTTAAACACAAAATTGCCTGCCCCGTACTAAGTCAGTATGGGATGCATTTTATCCCATTTTCAATTTAGCACATGGGGTCTCAATGCCACTCACAGTCCAAGTTCCAACTGTTCCCAGCACCTGCATGGAATCTTAACAGGTGCCACAGTGGCAGGGCCCAGAGCTAGAGAAAGAACCCCTGGGAAGAATGAGAGACAAGAAGGGACTTTCTCCAGAGGTGCAAGTGAAGACTAGGCACATCTGAGGTTTGTCCCATATTTTTGAAATTTAAAGTTGGCAAGCCTAGTCTCCAGTGATCTCAGGATGGCCCCAGTGTCCTTTAAGGAATGATTTTGCCAGTTCTCTTCTTGAAGAGCTCCATGCCACAAACAGGAGACCTTGTTTGGTAACATGGACTTCTCTAGGTATTTCTGATGCCAAAGCCAAGAGGCCCGTCTCATGGTCATGGCCATCTATCTTCTGGCTGTGCCAGAGGCACCCATGTCAGCTTGTGAGACTGTCCTGGACACTGGTCTTCTCTGATGATCTCCTTTAATTCCTCCCTAACATCCTGGAGCACATTTGTCAGAAAGAGTCACTCTTTCCCATATCAGGAAATTATATTTGGCTAACAGTGCTTCATAGTGTGCCACACGGAGTTGCAGTGAGACAAATGAGTAGGCTTTGCACTCAAACAGGTGCACACAGACACCCAAAAAGCTTTTCAGGGTCCTTGTCCTTGGATGTGCCTTTTGTCAATTTTAATTTTTCTTGCACTGTTGCAACTACCAACTGATCCTGAATTGGAGGGGAAGGGGAGGAGTGCTCAAAGGTTTTTGGAGGCACCTGATAATGCTTCTCCACCAGTCTGCATGTGGGCTGGATGGTTGCTGGAGTATGCTAGAGCCTACAGGAAACACATTTACAGTGTGATCAAGAAATTAAAGATTGTGTGAGATTTCTCGTGGACTACCATCATTTCACTGTCCAGGGTCTTCACTATGTGAGCTGGAAGATCCTGGAGTACTTTAAAGTCCTGGGTCACCAGGGCTAGAGATGGTATGACCACCTAGTCAAGAAACAATAAAGATGCTTTGGATGGAGGTCAAGGTGCCATTGTTTCTCCAACGTCCCTACTTCTTGGACATCAATATATGGCTCTGGTGTCAGTGATCCAAGTCATGATACCGCTGGGGAGCCTGATCTCTTCATCTTCCCAAATCTACAGGAGGGGGATCTGCTGTGGGATACCTGAGATGATTGGCCCCCAGTATGGCCAGAGTAGCTTGGTATATGGATACCAGCCCAGGAGCAACTGGTTGACTCAGAGCCACTCCTTTTGTCTTTGTAGCAGCATTGTAACAGGAACCCCAGGTCATCTTCAGGGCCACTCCCGGCGGTAACAGGGAGGCATCCCTGCTTAACCCTGCAGAGAAGGCATAGCTCCACAATGATGATGAGAAAAAGTAGTCCTCAAATGGTAGATGATTGGCTCCAGGGCCCAGTGCCACTTCAGTACAAACAATGACCCTAGAGGGAATCCTGGCAGTTCCACAGGGGTCTACCTCAGCCCTGTGGCATGGCTGATGCCTTCACTGGTGTCAGCTTAGTCAATGCCACCCTCCATGGTAGAAGATTTAGGTTCTTTATCCTTTTAGGAATGAGGCTTCTTCTCCTTTCTATAGGGCAATGTCTCCCTACACTTGGGGCCATGTCTGGTCTCAGTTTGACCCTTCCAATCCTTACTTTGGGTGCTGGCTCCAAAGATGATGTTGTGTATGCCAGAAGAACTGGTCCAGAAGTCAGTTGGTATTCGTGCTGTTTTTATACCTGATATCAGTCCTGAGGTAGCTATGATTGGTGTAGATGATCTTAGTACCAGGGTACTCCATGTGCATTTGATGGTGGGGTTTTCTTCACTTCCTTCCTTTTATTACCAAATCCTGGGCTGTGGTGCTTGCTGGTAGTGTGTTGGGGGTGGGGAGGGAAGGAAACTGGGAGGCAGTGCTTAAGTGCAGTTTCAACCATGCATCCCTTGACTTGCTCATCCTCACTGAGGAGGATGTATACATCGAGCAGTTATCGGGCAAATGGTTGCCCCGCAACAGAAAAGTCATCAGCTCAACCTCTCAAATTGGGAAATGAGTCCATTACAGATCAGGGAGGGCTAAAACCCTAGGGCTCAAAAGAAGAGCTCTAAACTTCTGACATGTAGATTTCATCAAAAATTGAAAGGACAGAAATATAAGTTTAATCTAATATGGAAAGCCTTTGAACGAAAGTACCACAGATTTTTGTAGTATCCTGTTTTATTAATACTTTGATGCAACAGACCACATATATAATGCATTGAATATTTGTTTAACATTGGTGTTAGCAAATCTGTCACCTTATGTAAAATTCTGTCCTATAATTGCAACTTAAAGCTATCAAAAGAAGTTCAGCCATGAAGAAAAACCAGAGTGATTTGGACAGAAGATCTTTGCTTTTTCCTAACAGTGTGGTTCCATTCCAAAATAACTAAAGCATTTATGGCTAATACTCAACACCCTTCTCAATATTTTTGCCCACCAAGGGTTGTGGGGTGGGGATGGAAACTCACTGAGAATGGGGGGCAGAAGAATCAGATGAGGAGTGATTCTGACACTCAGGGGTGAGAGGGTGCAGCCAGCAACACACTGAGAAGGAAAGTTCTTGGTGTTCCTATCTGCTCCCATTGCAGCCCTGCTAGGTCCCGCTCCCTGCTCAATCCCGAGCGCCACATCAGCCACTCCCCCCTCCTGCCCACCAGGCACGCACAAGTTCTCAAGGCAGCAGAGTTCCCCACTCCCAATACTTCCATTGCTGGGTTCTATCACCTCTGCCACAATATCTTAGAAACATTTTTAAATCATCTGTTTTAATTTTGAAAACCATATACAAAAGAATCAATTAGGATTATAAGGTGGAGGGATCTCCAAGGTAAAAAGACATTGAATGTTATGATATTATGCAAGAAACAAGAACTTCTAAGAACTAGCTAAACAAAGTAGCCTTTTAGTAAAGGGACATACAATTATTAAAGATTTTCTTACATAAATGATCTAGTTGTGTACTATATAAATATATTAACTGTTTGGACACCCTGGCTCTGAGCCCTTCAAAATGCCAAAGTCATGCATCAAACATCTGTTTCTGGCTCTGAATATCAAAATGTAAGTAAATGTTACATTTAAAAGCAGGCACTAATAAAAGAGAATAAATTGTACTGGGACTGGACAGTAAGTTGGACTGTGAAGGCAGTCATCTGTAGAAACTTTTTATGTCTGTTCCACCACAGTCACCAACCAGTGGTTGGCCATATGAAAGGAAGCTTTCTGTGGTGCTCACATTATAAAGTCATCTCTCATAAAATGTCCAACTTGGCTCCTAAAGCCATATCAAAACCTACACTCAACTAGTGATGGATGAACCTCAATGGATTCAGTTAATCATCCACTGTGATCCAAACTTTTTGGGACTTTCACTCATTTCATCCTTTCCTAATGGGCACCTCGCCCTTCCTCTTTTGGTAGCCCCCATTCCTCCACAACTCACACTAAATACCATTTTTTCCCCTTGCAACATGCTCCTGTTTGCATGCCCGACATACAATGAACCTCCACCTACTCTTCCATTTGCCCCTCACTCTCCTTTAGATATTTGTTGCGGGGACACAGTTGCCTCTGTGCTTGACCCCAGGAACTTGTACTTTTAACTATCACACCAAGATTTGTCAGACCCTGTGACTTAACCCAGACTGAACTATTCAAGACACAACTTAAGAGATTTTAAAGTTGAGGCAGCTCGGTCCTTTAACAGACCTTAAACAGTATTAGATAACAATACAGTGGAGAGATCTGACTGTGGGAAAAGTCTGAGTCTGTTTGAGACTTTAGAGTTAGGGAAGAAAAGCAACTAGAGGCCTGTGGGACAGCGAAGGAGCCAGCAGAGGACAACTGAATTATAGTGTAGGGGAGAAGTGAGTGAACCAATTCTTAGGTCATACTATTTTTTCAAGTAGCATTGACCGAAGAAATCCTTAACTAAACCTTTGGTCAATCTTATAATATTTAAGCTAGGATCAGATAAAAGGTTGAAGTTCAAACTAGTTATTTTAGAAGACCTTGTTTGCTCATTCCAAACTCTGTCTTTATAAACATCTGATGAGGTAATACATTTATTAAGAACTGTGTATGGCGTTAAGGAAACTTTTCAATTTTCTAAGAGTTAGCTTAAGGCAAGTAAATTTGTCATCTGCTGGTACATAGTGTTGCAAATTAACACAATGGATTGCCAGTGCAGAAGGCACTGTCTTCTCTAGAGCAAACAGTAACTTTAGAAACTGAAGTGCACACATGTAACCAGAATCCAAACATACTTTAAAATATTCCAGTGAAGGAGGTGTTTTTCATTAATTTAACACATAACTTTCACACTCAGAGTCTGAGAAGCAGAAACTAGGGTTGGCCTAGTTCTACTCTCATTGCTTCATTTATGCTTTTAATATTCTGCAGATGGATAAAAAGATTAGCCTTCTATTCTAAGTAAAGACAGAACTTGCTTTTCAAAAGTGAAAGTTCATTAAAATGAAACTCCTAGTTATATTGGAGGAAACTGTCTTTGGAGAGGGTTATTTTCTTTTAAGATGCAATTTTTTCCAAGAATCACAGCAACTTCATGAGTAGTTTAAACTTTTACATTACTAAAAACAGAGTGATGGGAGCGAGCTCTCAGATTGCGTGTAAAAACTGAATAGTGGAAAAATATATATTAGCAAGAGAATGAAAGTAAACTCACCACTAGCATAGGAGCGGCTATCATCCTCACACAATTTGTGCAGCTGCTGGTATTCTTCTTGGGCTAGCTCAAAACGCTGCTGTTTAATTTGGTAAATCTCTTTCTTGGCATTAAGTGCCTCCTGGGCAACAATTAAATATTCCTTTAGCATGCGTTCCTGCTCTCTTCGCCACTGCTCTCTTGGGTCCTCAATTTGTGTGAGCTCTGAGGAGAAAAACTTAAGTCCTGTTACTCCACTAATTACAAGTACCTTCTCAATGTCAATTCTCAATACCTACACTGATAGTTCATGACCACAGGAAACGTGCTCAAAGAATCCAGGTGAAGTCTCTCTCTCTAAACCATCTAGTATACTCAATTCAACACAAAGGTCAGCAAAGAGAGAAAAAAGTGACTGTACTGTCACTTACATTTGAGTCTTTTATTCTTAGAGATAAGGTTAAAAAGAAAACTAATTTTTCAGCAGTAAAATGACCTTAGTCAACTCGTTTTAAGATGACAAATTAGATCATTCTGAAGGCATAACGTTATACAACCCACAGCCAAGTAAGACAGCCAAATTAATATCCCAATACTTGACTCAGTGGGTGGTAGGAACAGTTTAGAGATTTCACATTCAGCCTCCAGAAAGGTGCAAGATAAATGCAACACCCTGAAAGGCTATTTATATTATCTTTATGCCTGCATGGTCAAATAGTGAACAATGAAGTTAGCTACCAAAAAGATTAGTGTTTTGGGTCCAGATTCAGGAAATCATTTTAATGCATGCTTAATTTTAACTTTCTTCTATCCTAAAAGTCATAACTAGATCTTTGATGTTCTCATCACTTTTAAGCAGGGCTTTGGAGCAGAGCCTCGAGTTGGAGTGCACAGCAGCTCCGGAGCAGAGGAGCTGCAGGTATTTGCCTGGAGCTGGAACAGAGCTGGAGCACTGCTCCAAAGCCCAGCTTTTAACATTTGAGAACAGCTAATGTTTACAGTCACAAGCTGAAAGTAAAGCTTGTTTCTAGTATCAAGAAACTTTTTCAAATATATGCTTATAGTATAAAAAAGTTTTCAATGTTATGTTCCTGCAAACACTTCAATGGCCCACAAATTCAAAAAATAGAACAAAAAACCTGAAAAAGGGAGGGAGGGGGAAGGGCGGCAGGAAGAAAAGTAGTTTACATCATCCTGCCTGTGCAGAGTCTGCTGTGTATGCGAATGCCAGCCTCCTATGGCTGTGTTTACAAAAATCAGATGCGTAAATTACCATTTCTACAGCTCCATTGTTGGTAGTAATTGTGCAATCTGTAATACAGCCAGGGGGCTGGCATCTTACCACCATACTTCAGAACAGGGTTAGTCAATATGGTGGTAAAAATGTTTATACCTTATCTGCATTGCTGTTCCATTGCCACCATATAAATCAATCTTTGTGTTTCAAGTTATATCATTACCTTAATGTACACAAGTGCAATAAATAGTTGCCAAAAATCATTTAGTCCTTTTTTAAAAACTTTAGCCACAGTAAACCCTGCAGTAGGGCATTCCACAGGTTAACTATAGGAAGTATTTCTGTTATGGGTTCCAAATATATTAATAAAGTGATTTTTGAAACATCATACCACAGGCTATCTTGAGGAATGTAGAATAAGCCACAAGACAGATACTCAATACAAGCAAAGAAGATATTTTCAGTTAATTTCCCCCCTAAAAACTCTGATGTTGTTGTTACTATGATAGGAAAGGGGAAAGCCAACTCTTTTGTTGGTACTAATAATAGGACTTAAACCTATTTAAATATTTCTGTTTGCACTGTGAAATCAGAGATTGTAGTGACTGAGCTCCCCAAAATAAAAACTGTAGTTCTCCCTTCAAACCAATAACAAAAAATCACCACAGTCATACAAGCAGCTCTGTTGTTTGAGAACCATTTGAAAATTAATTGCCTAAACAAATGAGATTTTCAGGAATTAAAAGAGTGACTATATTTAAAGTGGTTTAGAACTATGATACCCTAATAAATGGCTCTTTACAATGTTCCAATTCTAATCCCAGGTAACAGCAAAGGTTAAAATGTATCATACACAGCCCTTGAGAAGAGGAGTCTGTACATTTTGAGGCACTGCATAACCTGCCAAGTGACCATAAATCTTCATTATCATCTTGTATCCCACTAAGAAAGAGTCTCACTTCCTATTAAGTACAATACTGACATTCTTCTGTGGAAGACTACACTGTACTCTGGCCTGGAATAAGTGTAAGGAGCACAGACTGCACCAGTTACCATAGAGAAACTGAAACTGAAGGTGTTTTAGATTTGGATAGCCACTAATTTAGTTTCTGTAGAGATGACTGAAATTCCTGTAGTTACTCGGGCACAGCCCTGGCTGGCGAAGAACATGGAATATGTTATTCCCAACTGGGAAATGTGCAACTGGTTAAAGGAGACTTCAAAGGCTCTTAAAACTCAGAGGAGGAGAGGAAAGGAATTCTGTGGTTGGCAGCCACTGAAGCTTCTTAAGAAATGTTTGGACAGGCTCCAACACCAGCTTAGCGAGGGTGTCAACGAAGCTCAGAATTAACAGGATGAGATGGAGATCAGGGTTGGCTCTGAAGGTAGCTCTGTGATTTACAGAGGATTCCTTTTCATCTTAGGTGTCCTACTGTAAATGGAAAGTCATTGACCAGAATTCTTTTCATCACAGCCCAGACTGCGTTCCTCTTTCTTGAGTAAACCTATCAAGACAGGAGACCTAGAAGAGTGATATGCACTGCTGCTTTATTTTGAAGAGTGGAAGGAAAGAAAGGATTTGGGTGTACATAGCTTGGGAAGCTTCTTCAGTGCATGAACTTTAAAAAGCACTGATTTGAAACCTCTCTTGAATCTTCTCCCAACATTTCTTGTAACTACTACATTCATTTCTGCTGCGGTGTCTCCTGAGACACTAAGCTGTAGCTCCTGGAGAGAGCATATAATCAGGCCATCAGTAAAGAAGAATGGATAAAAGTCTAATCAAGGAGTGATCCTGTTCTCCTACTGGATACTGTCACCTGATAGCTACTGTGGCAAATATTTTAGGTAGATCTCAGAACCCCCAGAGTAAGAGATTCCTTCCACCAGAACCTCTCCTTGAATTTTATGCCATCACTGCATTCACCTGTCATTGCATCCCCAATGATTACTGAATAACACCCCAACAATTCTACCCCTGCACTAGGATCAAGCTTAAAAAATTGAAACAAAAAAAGAACAGATCTTTGTTCCACAGCATGAAGAACTTAGTTCTTAAAAAAAGGAATCCAATTAATTGGATGTTTTATTAGCCCTTTTAGCCACAGCATCCCAAAGGGATTTTGCGTTTAGTCCATTATCTACCACACCAGTAAGTCCTTTACAAAGTAAAGAAACCTGTGACAATATTCAGAACTATTGACACTCTGCTTATATGTACAATGTGTGTGTGTCAGTGGTGTTTTATTACAGTCTGAGATAAAGCTCTATCTTCTATAAAAGTTGCCCTGACAGCTCAAATAAGAATATTGCTCATATAATTTTTAACAGTAAGTACTTTAAGAATTACACAAACACCTGCGTTATGATTTTTCAATGGATCTTGAAATACTCACTAGGTTATTTATCTTTCTAGTGACTACATTAAAATCTCTGTAAAGGTTTTTGTTTTTAAAGAGGGAAGAAATGTCTGTGTGTGGGTCTTTCACACACCAAAGTCAGGTGAAAAATGTTTTCGTGAAAGCCACAAAAATATGCAGAGCAGTTCAGAAGCTGCTATAATACCTGAAACTATTAGTTTAAATTAACTACATTCCAAAGAGATGGTGTTGAAATTGGTTTTGCAGAGAGTGCTATTTACCACTGATGTTACTGCTGCTACTGCTCCTTTCTTCTTTTCTTACCAACTAGTTGCCAGTTCGCACAATACTGAAAGCATTCGCTCATTAGTGAAAAGCAGCTTAAATGATGGAAGCACAATAGTCCCAGCAGCAATAACATACAGCTATAAAGATAAGAGATATACTTTAAAAAGTATAATTGGCAAATGTGCCAGACAGTGGTGATATGAAGCTCAGTAACAGCCCAACAGCAACAGTGCGTAATGTATATAGCCAGTGGTTCTAAGCCCACTGATTTGCTATGAGGAAGCATAAAATATGCAATGCTTAGGAGAGGATGAGATTATTATTTAAATAAGAATACATATATCAATCAATAATCTTAAAATTATGCTAAATACCTGCTAAAATTAAAAACACCACACACTTACTCTCAGCCTGTTTTGGGCACTGTGGGTTGTTTTATAAGGGAGCAAACTATGGGCTACTGAAAAGGTATGCAACAAACACAAAATGCAGTCTGAAAATGCTGACACTTCACCAGCATTAGCATTTGTATCACTTTATGACATGCTCCTTCGATACTCTTCTGTCAAAACGAGAACTTGAAGCACTGATTAGGAATACATCTACCTTGGAAATTCTCTCTGAATATAAATATTAAAATGAAATTTTAAACTTGACTTATTCCAATAAGGGCTGTTTAGATAAGCCTTTGCATTACATCACAAGAGTAATAGTGATTTTACATACAACTATTTTTCATCCATAGATCTTAAAGGGCATTATTGCCTTTTGACATATGGGGAAACCGAAACACTGCAAGAAGTAACTTGCCCAGGACTTGTCATAGTAGCTGAAAGTTGAATAAATGTCATTTTAATCACACTTGGTGCCACTATACTTGTTGCTGCTTGTGAATGTTCAGAAAACCAATTTTACTTCTACTCACGATTTATATGGTCCATGTAATAAATTCCAATCTGTTGATCATAAACAGTTTCCCATCCTAAAGGAAGTTCATCGCCAACACAGTCAGCAAACGTTAATGGCTTTGTAATCCTGTAAAAATATAAATAATGAAAACAAACTCAAAAGATGCATCGTTTACTATGCAATTAATACTATTTAGTATGTGCTTTGACTAAATCAAACCTCTGATTTGAGCAACATTAAATAGTTACAACACTTTCGTATGCAATAGTAATTTTAAGTACGTGAAAACTGAAATGTACAAAGAAAATGAACATTTAATTTAGAAAGTATGCTGACAGCTACTCCCAAAACAGGTGAGACAGCTTCTCCCTTCAAGTTCTGTGTTTAACTATTTAATTATGATGGCATGCAGTCCTGCCAGTTTCTCTTCCCCCCCCACCCCTCCCCAAAAAAAACCCTGCAGTAACAATGTGAGAACAGAGCTGGAATTCATTGCTGTTCACATTTATTGGAAACTTTATAGCATCCAAGTTCTTAGATTGTCAAAGCAGTACAATTTGCTATCCATGGCAGCTCAAATGTAAAAAAAAAAAAAATCTTTTTCAACTGCCAACGCACAACTGTTCATGAAATTCTGTTATCTCAGGCCAACATAAATTACCCTGCTCTGCCCAGAAAAAGGAAATAAGTAATCACTATAGGTTTGTGAAGCATTTTGATATTCCTAGAATGAAGGATATATACAAGTAGCAGCAGCAGCATTACTAACTGAATATTTTGAATATCATACTACTTCTGCAGCAACTGCTTGACAAACTAATACTAATAAAAATACACAGACTGATAACCTTCAACAGAGTACTGGTAAATAGTCATTTTTCCTACTATTCAATGAACCAGAGTTTCTTGACCTTTCTCTTTCTCACACACCCACACGCTATAAAACTCCATGGTCCAGTTGTACCACAACCATTCTTCTGCATATAAAAGCAAGGGGTGACATTAAGGGGCAGCAAGCAGGGCAACTGCCGGGGCCCCCAACCACAGGGGGCACAGCAAAGCTAAGCTGCTTCAGCTTCAGCCCTGGAGTGGTGGAGCTCAGGGCTGCAGGCAAGTGCGGCAGGGCTTTGGCTTTCTGCCCTGAGCCCTAGCAATTCTAATGTCAGCCATCCTTGGCAGACCCCGGGCACATCTACACTACGAAATTAGGTCGACTTTTTTAGAAATCAATTTGAAACAGCGATTGTGTGTGTCCCCACTTAAGACCATTAAGTTGGCGGAGTGCGTCCACAGTACCAAGGCAAGCATCGACTTTTGGAGCTTTGCACTGTGGGTAGTTATCCCCCAGTTCCCGCAGTCTCCACTGCCCATTGGAATTCTGGGTTGAGCTCACAATGCCTGATGGGGCAAAAACATTGTCGTGGGTGGTTCTGGGTACATATTGTCAGCCCCCCACCCCTCCATGAAAGCAACGGCAAAAGATCATTTCTTGCCTTTTTTTCTGGGTTACCCGTGCAGATGACATACCACCTGCTCAGCTCACTGTCACCGTACATATCCTGGGTGCTGGCAGCGGATGTGGTATTGCAGTGCTACACAGTAGCAGCTCCTTGCCTTTGCAAGTTAGCATAGACAGTTAGCAGCCTTATTGTACCATCTGCTACTGTCTGGTTCCTCCTGGCCACCCTCGGTGAGGTCAGTCGGGGGCTCCTGGGCAGACATAGGTGGTCCTGGCCGGCCTCAGTGAGGTCGGTCAGGGGCGCCTGGACCTAAATGGGAATGACTCCAGGTCATTCCCTTCTTTAAGATTTATCTAATGGAGATTCAGTCCTGCCTGGAATATCAGGCAAGCCTACCAAAGAACCAGAGAGGCCACTCTGGTCAGCCACTCCAGGTCAGAGCTCCAGACATCCCGCTTCTATGACGAGCTGCATGCCATTCTAGGGGTGCAACTACAACTACCCCACCCATGCTTCCCTTCCGGGCTACCTTGGCAGTTATCCCCCCATTTGTGTGATGAATTAATAAAGAATGCATGAATTTGAAACAATGACTTTATTGCCTCTGCAAGCAGAGATCAAAGGGAGGAGGGGAGGGCAGGTTGGCTTACAGGGAAGGAGAATGAACCAAGGGGGTGGGTTTTCATCAAGGAGAAACAAACAGAATTTTCACACCGTAACCTGGCCAGTCATGAAACTGGTTTTCAAAGCTTCTCTGAGGTGCAGCACGCCCTGCTGTGCTCTTCTAATCACCCTGGTATCTGGCTGCAATTAATCATTTCGTCTTTTAGAACGGAGTTTGGATAGCATGAAGGGGCTTTTCCTGTCTACCTGGCCAGTGCATCTGAGTTGAGAGTGCTGTCCAGAGAAGTCACAATGGAGCACTCTGGGATAGCTCCCGTAGGCCAGTACCGTTGAATTGCATCCACACTACCCCAAATTCGACCCAGCAAGGTTGATTTCAGCGCTGATCCCCTTGTTGGAGACGAGTACAGAAATCAATTTTAAGAGCCCTTTAAGTCAACAAAAATGGCTTCATCGTGTGGATGGGTGCAGGGTTAAAATCGATCTAATGCAGCTAAATTCAACCTAAACTTGTAGGGTAGACCAGAGCTCCTTGAAATCTGTTCATGGCCCTTGGTTGAGTACCACTAAATCTTTGGATTCAACATTTGTATTACTCTGGAACAACAAAACTACCAAGAATTTAAGAAAACCAATACCAAGGCAAAAGTAACCCAGACAGAACCAAGGGTATAGATTTTTATCCAGTTCACTTCCCACAGCATTATTCCAGCAGTTGCTGAAACCATCACATAATGGATTCCCTAATAGCTTCTAAATGGCTCAAATAAAAAAATGTAACTAGCTATGTAATCAACTCAGTCACAAAAGAAAAGTTAATTTTATAAAGATAAACATTAACTAAATATTAATATAAGCATAAGTTAAATATAAACAATATAAATATAAACAATTCCCATATAATATAATACAGATGAAGCATATCACCATATACTACATAAAATCAGCTTCCAAATTTGTGAACAAATGTACAATATCTGATTACAGTCTCCTATAAAAGATCAGAATTTGGACATTTATAAATGCATACATTTTATGGCCAGCAGGAATCCTAATGATCATCAGTCTGACCTTCCGTGTAACACATGGATCATTTAACTTTCTCCAGTAGTTCCTGCAAAAACTCATCTTAAAAAAAAAAAAAAAAAAGACACCCTTTTCAGTTTAAAGACTTCAGGTGACGGAGAATTTACCACATCCTTTGGTGAGTTGTTCCAATGGCTCATTATCTTCCATGATGGGGGGGGGGGGGGGGAAAAGTGAGCCTTATTTATTGTTTCAATGTAATTAACTTCAACTTTGAGAAGCTCAATACTGAATCTTTTTAAACCCTTGTATGTTAGATTTAAAAGTCCTGAAGTATCAGATACATTCTTCCAGTGTTGATATATACTTACCAACCTGTCTCAATCGTCACTTCATGAAACAATCTATTAGCTTATTAAGTCTCTCACTGAAAGATGTATTCTCCAGACCTCAAACCAGTCTTGGCTCTTTTTTGTATCCTCTTCAATTTTTTAGGATCGTCTTTGAAGTACTGACACCAAAATTGGCCAGAGCATTCCTGTAGCGGTCTCACCAATGCCATATATAAAAATAATATCAATTCAGTATTCCTACTCAATGTTCCTTTGAGCATCCAAAGTGATCTTTATCCCTTTTAGCCATAGCATCACACTGGCAGCTTATGTTTGTTTCATTATCTAGCATGACCACCTATGTTCTTTTCAGAATAAAGGAACTAGGCTTACTGCTGACTGTCCCCAAAGCAGCCTGCAAGACACTGCTTATCTTTTTACATAAAAACAGTGAAATCTTTCATAATTTCCAAAACCTTTAGGCCTGATGTCAACTTGACAAATACAAATGGGAAAATATAATGGCTATTTTAGCATCTGGGTCTCTCTCCTCAAACCCTCTCTCAACTTAAAAAAAAAAAAAAAAAAAAAAAATGTATTTTTCACATTTTTACAGCAGCACTCTGCATTCTACAATTCTTCTGTGCAAAAGTGTTCCACTTATTTTCAAAATGCAGGGAATATAATATTTTCCCATCATGTTTACAAACATGATAAACAGACTAACTTGAACAATATTCAAAACAATAGTAAGAAAATCCTAGTTTGTTCTCCTAGTTATCATATACTTGTGATCTAGATGTTTCCCAGAGACACTGATTATTTCTTCTACACAACAGGTAATGACCTGCATGCAAAGAAGTGCTAAAAGTTTTGTTTTAGTACCAAACAAGATTTGGGTTTAAAGGAGATAGGAAAATTATGACTGAACCAGTAAAAAAGCCCTGCATATTTAAATTTACTGAACACAAAATAAAGTAGCGAAGACAAATTTCAAAAGAGGATTCATTTTCTAACCAAGGGGTGCACAGCAAGCACACATAGAATGTTCTTAAATTACACCAAATGTCACTACAGATGCAAGAGGAACACTTTCTTTTCTTGCTCAGACTCATTCATTGATGTCACGTGCAGAAGGCATGGAAAGTGTACCATTCAAAGCTTAGATAATTTTTTCACATCTTAGCTCATAGAGTTGAGAAGACTTATTATAAGACTCTCATTATAGCAACTGAATGTTAAAAAGTTTTGTCTATACAAACACTTTTCTCACTTTTGGTCTTGAACCAGTGCATCTGCGTTGTCAGTGGCAACCTTTGTGGAAGTGCTAGCAAAGAGAACATTAAAAGCCTCTGCCGTTTCTACGCTAACACTTTCACCATCACTACCACAGGTGGTACAGCATCAGTGGTGAAATAACACTGGGATAGATCACAAAAAGTCCATACACAGGCACATGCATGCAAACTGAACAATAATATTTACTTATCTCTCATGATTATTTTAAGCATTTTTAAATGCATGTAGAGTGCTTTAAAATGTGAATTACTATGTAAGTGCAAGACAGCAACTTATAATCACAATCTTATACAATCATGCTGTTTTGAATGTGCCTAGTACAATAGTTAGTGAACAGTATGATCAGTGCAAACATATCCTTTTGTTTTTAAAGATAAAAATGTTTTAAATTAGGTTTGACAAATTTTTCAGATTAAAGAATATTTTCAACAAGCTGCTAAAATGAATGTTATGATAACATTACAAGGTATTGTACACAACACTTACCCAACAGGAAACCCAAACAATTGAAAATAAAAATAAGTTTTATAAAAACTACAGAAATAAATTTAGACTAAGTGATTAGACTTTACTAATGCTGCCTGATATGAGATTTGAAACCTAGTAAAACAAGGGAGGGATTTTACAGATTAGAGCTATCGTTACAGTTACAGTCTAACAATCAGAATATTGTTACAGTGAAATGATCTCTAGCACTACATATACAGTACACCTACCTTAACATTTTCCATTACTGACAACTTCTATATATGCTACTTCATGAAGAACTGTCCATTTGAACCAAAAGCTGCAGTCACTGAAATCTTTATTATAGAACAGAATAAGTGTTCTCCCAAGACTTTATCTAGTAGTTATGTAGGCAAAATACTGCCAAATTAGTTCTAATTTCTTTGGAATTAGTTACAATATTAAAAATACAAGTGAAGGTATAGCACTTGATTTACTTCTGATGATTTTGTTCTAGAGAAACCGTATTTACAATTACTCAAGATAGTCTAGACATTGGTTCCTACCTAAATTGCCACACTATCAACAAGATCTTCTTTGCAATGAGTAGTGAGGCATGCTTGCCCATCACACATACACATCCCTTATTCATAAGCAAAATCTACACACGCAGTATTCTACCTTTGCATGCCATAAGAACCTTAATCCAGCATCCGTGATGATCTCATCTCTCTCACTTAAATTTCTAGAATATAAACAATATTAACTTTCCGTGAACAGATGGAACAAGAGTCAACAGTGAAGAAAGGGAATTAAGTAGATGGAACAGGTTTTATATCGTTTTCACAAAAACCTGTTTAAACTGTAGAATGATAGTTTGTGTATCCAAAGGAAACCTTAGATCTGTTAAGAATTCATGCTAGCATTCTAAAAAAAAAAAATGGAAATGGAAATCATGACCACACAGTCAACAACTCAGTTATTTAAGTAAAGATTTTACTAAGGAATTGTCTCTATTCAAAATTGTACAAATTTAATTTTAGTTCAGTTTAAACCTGATTTCTTTAAACTATTGCACAACAGAGTGGGCGTTCTTCATTTGATTTAAACCAGATTTGTATTAATGTATCTTTTTAATTCCTTATTTAATTAAATTAAAATAAGCAAGGTTTCAATCTGATTAAGGTGTTTGCACAGGTCTAATTAATCAGGTTTAAAGTTACACCTTTAGCTAAACTGGTATAACTCTGAATATAGACAAACCCTAGAACAATCATTTTTCTGCTAGGCAGATTACCGGCTCCCAAAGTAATAAAACATAAATTGTAGAAGAGTAACAAACAAACAGATACAGCTGTAATGGGTCAGCCAAAAAATACATTAGGAGTCTACTGAAATTAAAACGTCCTCTGGAAGTATCACACCCCTTTTTCTGATTAATTCAAATACTATAAAAAATGGGAGGGGTCTCCTTTCCTGTTTCTATACAAGGAATTGTACATGGAATGAGTACATCTGTAGAAGCACTTTAAATCAGCAAAGTTAGGAGCTAGGCAGCAACAGAATAAGAGTACTCACTTTTTCCCCCAAAAAGAATTCAATAGGTTCTTGTCTGAAGTCACAAGTGAAAATGACTTTGGTTGCCTTATTCTATTCCCCCATCTGTTCACAGTATAAAACCAAACATAATATAGCACAATTAGCTATCTCTGCATAGGAAAACACTAGTACTTCAAGAACAGGGGTAACGGAAAGACTGAGATATGCTGAAAGAACTATTGGATGAAACCTTCATAGATTCAGAGAGTTTAAGGCCAGAAGGGACAATTAGATCATTTACGCCTGTTTATCACAGGCCCTTACATTTCACCCATTTCCTCTGTATTGAGCCAAATAATCTGTTTGGCTACAGCATATCTTCCAGAAAGGCATCTATGGAGGATCCACCACTTCCCTTGGTAGTTTTTTGGCAATGATTAATCACCCTCACTGCTAAAAATGTATGGCTTGTTTCTAATTTGAATTTGTCTGCCTTCAACTTCCAGCCACTGGTTCTTGTTATCCCTTTTCCACTAGTTTAAAGAACTTGTACAGTGCCTGACTGCTCTACTTGGATCAAACCAATGGTATTCATCCTTCACGTTGATGAGAACAAAATTCACTCCCGTTGCAAAGAAAAGCCAACTAAATAATGCCTGTTGTTCACAATCTGAGAGCTGTTTAGTGCTCACTAAGAGATACAGACTCCACTGTGGCCCCCTTGACTCAAGTCCTCTAACATTCTGCAATGAGCACGTGAAAAAAGTACTTGATATGTTTCATGTAAACTTTTATTAAAGACCGGCAGATTAAGTTTCAAACTAGTGACAAGGTGAGATCACTCCACACTGGCTTCTTCTGTCTCTCTTATCATCTGCTGTGTACAAGCTAAAAAGTTAAATTTTAAAATGGTACATTTTTATATAAAAAGGTTTTGGTCTCTTAACTAGAGATCATACTTCACAGTAGACAACAAACTGCCACAATGGTATCTTTGCCATTATTCATACCATGATTCAAATCAAGATTAAGCTGTTTCCTCAGCTCTCTGATTTAACTTTACCTTTTCCAAAAGTAATAACAATCTTCTGACATCACAGCCTGGCTATGTAACCCTTCAAAAGCTTAAATTTTGAAGCACATTAGAAAGCTTCTGAAATCTGAATCCCATGGGTTTAAACATAGACAGAAATCTTGTTTTGGGGGTTTTTTCCCACCTAAATTGTTTTGAGTAAAAACATTTTTTAGAAGACAGTCTTGTATGCACATGCAATAAAGCAGATAAAAATATTCCTATAATGCCTATCTTTAATATTTACTCTGCCAATTTAAAAGCCAAATTATAAGAACAGTCAAATTATAAGACCCGTGGTTTGACCTGAACATGGGACAGTGTTGCCACCTGATTAGATTCTGATTGAATCAGAAGAGATTGCTTTCCATCCCCGTTTTATTTGATTAGTTTACATTATCTGTTGTCGATGCACAAGAGGCACTCCTCTGGATAATGTAAATGCTTCCAAATACAGTCCAACATCTTTGAAGAGGTAGTCTGCCAAGCTCCCCGTGCCCGCCCCTCCCCCAGCCCCTCTGCCTACCAGCGGGATTGCCCCCTGTGGCACTGCAAGCCCTGCGCCACTCTCTGAAGCAGCTGGCAGCACGCCCCTTCAGTCTGGGGTGGGACGGGGGGAGGGAAGAGGGAAGGAGGCAGAGGGCTTCTGCATTGCCTCCTTCCAGGCACCGCCCTCGCAGCTCCCATTGGCTAGGAACAGGGAACCGTGACCAATGGTAGCTTCATGGGAGGTACCTGGAGGAGCAGCAAAAGCAGCAGACATGCAGAACCCTGAGCCCCTCCCCTTCCCTCTCCCCCAGGGGCTGCAGGGACAGGGTTCCAGCTGCTTCCTGGAACGGAGTGGTGCAGGGCTAGGGGCCAGGACAGGCAGGAAGAGAGCCTGCCCTGGCCCCAGTGAGTGCCGCTGCCACCTCGGAGCCGCTCTAGGGCTGGAGCTCACACCTTGAATCCCTCCTGCACCCCAACTGCCTGCCCTGAGCCCCCTGCTGCACCTCAAACCTGTCCTATACTCCAGCCCCCTGCGCTGAGCCCCCTGCCGCACCCCTCCTGTGCTCAACTGCCTGCCCTGAGCCCCGTGTCACACCCCACACCCCTCCTGCACCCAATTCCCTGCCCTGTGCCCCCACCGCATTCCGCATCCCTCCTGCACTCCCTGCCCTGAGCCACCTGCTGCTGCACCCTACACCCTGACCCGTGCCGCACCTCTCACCCCTGCCTGAGCCCCCTGCCGTACCCTGCACACCTCCTGCACCTCAACTCCCTGCCCTGAGCCCCCGCCACACCCTGCACCCTTTCTGCAACCCCTGGGGCAGCGTGGAAGGAGTTGGAATGGGGCAGGAAAGGAGTGGGAAGAGGCAGGGCCTAATGGAAGAGGTGGAGTGGGGGCGGGGCCAGAGGCAGTGAGGGGTGTGTGTCAGTGATGCAGCCCCCAGGGCAATGCACTAGTCCTCATGTGGCCCTCATGGTCATTTGAGTTTGAGACCCCTGATCTATTCCAACCCTCTGCTCAAAGCAGTACCAATCCCCAGAAAAATTTTTGCCCCAGATCCCTAAATGGACCCCTCAAGGGTTGAATGGTTGTTAGTACAGATACCTGGTACAAACCAATTTTAGTTACTTCCAACACCCTTTTCAGAAACTGAGTTAGACCAGGGGTGGCCAGCCTGAGAAGGAGCCAGAGTTTACCAATGTACACTGCCAAAGAGCCTCAGTAATACATCACCAGCTTCCCCATCAGCTCCCCGCCTCTCAGTGCCTCCCGCCCACCAGCAGCCCAGCCAATCAGCACCTGCCCATCCCTCTCTGTACCTCCTGATTAGCTGTTTCGTGGTATGCAGGAGGCTTGAGGGGGAGGGGAAGATCGAGAGCACAGCAGGCTCAGGGGAAGGAGTGGAGTGAGGGCAGAGCCAGGGGTTGAGCAGTGAGCACCCCCCAGCACACTGGAAAGTTGACGCCTGTAGCTTCAGCTCCTGAGTTGGTGCCTATACAAGGAGCAGCATATTAACTTCTGAAGAGCCGCACGTGGCTCCGAAGCCACAGGTTGGCCACCCCTGGGCTAGACCACTGGGAGAACAAGAGGCTGGAACATGTTGGGTGAGATTTTTATACCTGCTATTGGTACTTTACAGCCAGTAGCTATGTCCTGTCAACACAGTGCTCTCTACACAGAGGATTAAGTCAGTATAATTATGTCAATCAGGGGTGTAGATTTCTCACACCCTTGAGCGACATAGTTAGACCTATATTAGGTATATAGTATAGACCTGGCCTCAGTCTAAGAGGGATTTAAGATGGTTTTGACCAGTCAATGTGGACTAGGCAAAAAGCTTGTTAAAATTTATTTCTAGTAGAGACAAGGCGACAGGATGTTGAACGAGTGTGTGCAATTTGACACAAGAAAACGCTATTCATTATCTTATCCTTATTCATTCTGATAGGGCTAATGCTGGTCCAGTCGCGAAGTGAAGGTACTGTTTTAAACACCATACTGAGAGATGCTAGGGAGAAAAAGGATGAGAAGTGGAGAGGGTGAAATGAGGAGGAAAGCACATATCTAAACTAGTTTTGTCAGATGTCCGGCTTCTGTCCTATTGTTTGTTTGCCTTTCATACTATATGTAATCTCTAGCCACTTTGATAAGTTTATGTTTGCACATTAGCCTGGTATTTTAGCAACTGTTTTTCACAGAAAATATACAGTTAGGAAAGGGAAATGTTGAAGAGGGCTTTTTTTGTTGTTTCACAAAGCCATTCACAGGAAAAGCTGTTTACAGCTTTTTTAGTCACATTCCAATCCTGAAGAAGCCATAATGACTTCCTTCACCTTTGTAGCTACAGGCTGGCTAGGAGTACATTCCAAGGCCTGCAGGAGCTTCTTTGAAGAAAGTCAGTCTGTGACCACTGAACTGTTCAGCCATATCCCTCCTGCAGCCCTAACCCTCACAGCTTCTCCAAACAGACTAATTCAAAGAGATCAAACACACTCTCCTTGAGATGCCACCTCCCTCCCAGAAGGACAGTACAGTATTGAACAAATAATGAATGCACTGCCCGGGTCCTGAAGAATGTGCTTTTTCAGCAATATTTCATTTTAAAAATATAGACCTTTTTTAAAAAGCTAGGACACCTTTAGCAATGTGGCAGCAAACAAGATGACACTCATTTCTGTATTTAAAAATCTGTAACAAATTACATCATAAGCAATAAACCCTATATTACAGTATTTTTGGATATCACCACATTGTCCAGCTTACATAAAGTATCCCATTCTACTAACAAATTTCAGAACACGTTAAAAGTTATACTGCTGGGGGAATTCTGTACCACTGAGCAAGTGCAGAATTTATGTCCCCCGTATAATAATTGATTATGATGGAGAGGCAAAGAGAAGCTGCAATTACACCTTTTGCCCACAAGGGGCTGATATGGCACCAGAAGGGAGGGCAGGTGTCTTATGGGATGGAGCAGCCAGTCACAGAAAGGAAGGGGGCAGAGGCTGCCTTCCTCACAGCATCCTGTCTGCAGGACTAGGTGGAGGCGGCACTGGATATGCGGGGACAGACAGATAGGGCACACAGGGCTACTGAGGGGTCTGTCAGAGACTGGGGTTCAGAAGAGCTAGTGGTTGTGGACAGACTGAGGTGGGGGTACAGGAACTAGTGGGGTGACACCACTGAACCAGGGGCTGAATGGGATTGGGGGTGCAGGCCCACATGACGACAGGGAGAGGGGGGATGCAGGGACACATGGGGATAGGGGCACCTATGACTGGCTGAATGCGGAGTGGGGGTTCAGGGATACATGGAGACAGAGGCAGCTACGCCTGGTTGAATGAGAGTGCAGGAACGCAAGGACAAATGGAGGTGTGGGGCACATGGAGACAGCAGCAGACTTCAGCGCCGACTCCTTGAGTGGCTCTGGGGTTAGAGCACCCACGGAGGAAAAATGCCGAGCATCCACTGGCAGCCCCTATATCAGCACCTCCCCCTCCCCCCAGCACTTCCTGCCCACCAGCAGGCCCCGACAAACAGCGCCTGTGCCTCTCCCTCCCTCCACGCATCTCCCCTCCATTGCAAACAGCTGTTTCACGGCATGCAGGAGGCTGGCAGCAAGGGGGAAGGAGCAAAGACGCAGCAGGCTTGGGGGTGGGGGAGGCAGAAGCGGTCAGGAAGAGGCGGGGCAGGGTAGAGCGGGGTCAGGACAGGGCAGGGTGTGTCACTAAGGGAAGGGGTGGAGTGGGGGCATGGCCTGGGGCAGAGCCTGTGGGGGCAAATGTTAAAGTGACACCTGTGGGGGCAAATGTGCTTGACTGAATGGGAGATGCTAGGATGCAGCCAGGGTCTGCTTGCAGGAGGCTCCCCAATTCTCTTACAATTTTTTCCCCTCACACCCCCACAAAAAAACCTGTTCTATATTTTCCCGCTACACCCAGCAACCCTCCAAGATTCTCTCCCAGGCACCTTCCCAACAATACTTCCTTATCTTTCAGCAACTCCATTAACCTGGTTCCCCCAAGCCTTTGCACTGCTTCTGAGGGATACAGGAAATAAGTTTCTGTATTGCAGTTTAAATGAATTATTACTCACAGTTCTGTGTTAATATACCTAGTAAGGAATCTATTTGTCAAAAAAAATTTATTGAATCTTTTTTGTCTGTATTTTTACAGATATACTTGCTGACAGGTATTTTGAAATAAATTACCAAAATAATTGAAACTGGCATGATTATATTGTATTATTTTGACAAACAACATATCCAGAATTTTGCAGAAATTTAAAATATTCTGCACAGAATTTTTAATTTGTTGGTGCAGAATTTCCCTAGAAATAATATTCAAATCATAGAAGATGGTTAGCATTTTAATATTCCAACTTTTTTTTTTACAGCCCATCTTCACTACTTAGAAATATGCACAGTTCAGAGTAATATAGGCTATAAATACACATTTTTTAAAAAAAAAGATAAAACAAAGTCTTCCTCCCTCACATAAAAGTGAACATTTGTGTATGAGTGCCTGACTGGCTAATTGGATTTCACCCTTGGAGAACAGCAGCTCAAATATAACCTTAATTTCTGAAATAAAATGATTTGGTACACATCAGTTCAGGCCCTCATGGACATAAATCCACAACATAAAATGACCACACAGAAATTGGCACAAATGAAGCTCAGTGCTCAGAAGGACAGTGTTAGCACAGAAACTTGCAGAATGCAATATATCCTAGCTTGAGGTCACGGGGAGGAAAATACAGAAAGACTTATACTACAAGAACCTGCACTGTGCTCAGCAACTATTCAATGCCAGTTGCCTTAGTTCTTTTATTTATACATATAAAATCTTATAGTAATTATATAATCTTATAGTAATTTAAAATATGATAAAAATCACAATATCATTATCACATATTTTAAATTACAACTTGCATTCAAAGCAGCCTCTCACAGTGGATTTTTTTCCCTCAGAAATAAAACATTACTTCGGAGTGAGAAAAAAAAAGTAACAATTCGACAGGTCAGTTATGTTTATGATCCTCTAGTGCTTCCTGCACTTTGCGGAAGGTACACCCAAACTTAAAAAAAATTAACATAACCAGGTTACATTGTAGCATTATTCCAATGGTATTACAGTGGCATAAAACAGAAGTAGCACAGTGATGAAAGGCGTATTGTGCTTAAAAAACAATGGAAGAGAACAGCTTTCCACTGACTACCAGGTCTATAATATTTTTTAGCCAAACTGTCTTATTTGTCTCTAACAGCATGAACTGCAAGTTATTCTGTATTTGTAAATTCTTGCACCTGCCTAGGACAAATTACAGAATTAAGGGAAAGAACAGACTGCATGACTGGAAATTTACTGCCTAGTATTATCAAGATCAGCAAATCATTTCATATTATTTAATTTGGTAACTGTTAAAATACATAAGAAGTAGAAAGTCATTTGATAAACATCACTTATGGTATACAAATGAAGAAAAACATTCCCATTTTTCTTGAATGTCACTGGAAATGCTCATTGTATTAAATTAATAGGTCAGAAATATTCTGCTCTGACTTCTGAAAATTCACTAGAATGATTTTGATTCACACAGTTTTATAGGATCTTGAGCCTTTTGTTATATGGCTTGTGTTATAGGATCTTGAGCCTTGTGTAATATGGCATACTGCATCAATTCATAGATCAAGAAGACAATAGGCCATACAACCCCTTTACATTTTCTTAAGTGTCAATGATGATCACCGAAACAGGAAAGCATATCACCCATGCACTGGAATTTGAGAGATGCATTAAACATGCTCAGTGTATCCTCTGATATCTCACATAAGCCAAATACCTAGGAAAGAGATGAGTACAGGTAAGCATGAAATACTGAAATCTCTATTACGCAGCTCCTTCTGCACCACAAATAATCCACTTGAATAGGATAGCCCCTATGCCAGCATACACCAAGAGATAGAATCTCTTCAGGACAGCAGCTGTATATTGAATTTTGGCTGGACTGAACTGTAAAACCCATAACAAAACAATCCTGTACTTTAGCAAAATAAGAAGTAACAGTAGTTCATAGTCTTAATCTTGAGACTTTGTATACCTAAAATTATGGTCTAATTTTTTTTGTTAGTTAAAATACTCCACCCTCTGACTTTTTCTTTACTATCACCAAGTAAGCCTATGAGCAAAAAGAGTTATATATTGTATTTTCTTATTTTCTTCACAATCAAATTCAGAAAAGAAGGCAAGGCTTAGGAAATGTTTTATTCCATTATGCCTTAAAAACTACTCTCTACTCATAACTCTCCCATGTAAACAACACATCTGGCAGCAAAGGAACTCCTGAAATACACCATGAAAACTAGAACTATTCTTCCAAGCAGCTACCACTGTTTAAATGGCAGCTCTGATCCACAAGCAGAATCAAGGTGTCTGCCAAGTACTATGCTACTTGACCAAAAGGACTGAAACACTTGCTCTAAAATCCATACCCAGGTTAAAGATCAACTACAAAGCAAAATGTTTGCTGTTCTTTCTACATTTACTGCTCCTACATAACTGTTTTAAATTTTTATCTCATGCGTCTTTATTTCCCTGTCTTTCTGTGTGGCTGTGTGTATTTAAGAGTGTTTATGGATACAACAAAGTATAGAATTGTAATAAGTCTTCTGGCTTGTTACTGGACACTGTGTTATCTTTTCCTAGTTCAGCATCCAACCAGCAGAAGGCTCCATAACCCCTCCAATTCAGGAAAAGAAAGTCACATTCTGAGACACGAAATCAGAGAGGCAGTGTACATAAGAACAGCCATACTGAGTCAGAGCAAAGGTCCATCTAGCCCAGTATCCTGTCCTCCAACAGTGGCCAAGGCCAGGTGCCCCAGAGGGAATGAACAGAACAGGTAATCATCAAGTGATCCATCTCCTGTCACTCATTCCCAGCTTCTGGCAAACAGACTAGGGACACCATCCTTGTCCATCCTGGCTAATACCCATTGATGGACCTATCCTCCATGAACTTATCTAGTTCTTTTTTGAATCCTGTTATAGACTTGGCCTTCACAACATCCTCTGGCAAGGAGTTCCACATGATGACTGTGCATTGTGTGAGCTGTGCGACTGTGCATCCCATTGTAGCCTGGGAGCTGACTGCAGAGGGAAGGCTTGATCTGGGACTGGGAAGCTGAGAGCCAGACAGACTCACAATATTGCTGACAGAAGGCCAGCAAAACAGAATACAGGACAGCATGTTGTAGGCAGAACAATGGTGTGGAGGAGTTGAGATTCTTACTTATACACCTCTGTACAGGACTGTCATTAGGTAATAGGTTAGGAACTCTCGGTTTGATCTTTTCTGTTATAACAAAAGCAATTGTACCTATGGTGTTTGCACCAGTGCTTTTCCTCGACACAACTTTTGTCTTCAGGATGTGTGTTCTTAACATCTCTGAATGACAAAAGTTTTGTTGTTCACTAACCAGTGTAGACGCAGCCTTTGGCTCTTCAGACAGTAGTGCTTGGGAGGCTCCCAGAAACATTCACAGATTCTGAGTAACACAAGAATGTTTTATTAGGGCTGGCAAAATAGAGGTGCAAACAGCACTTTATCGGCAAGACAAAGCTACTGCTGCTTGTTGGGGGTGTAAGTTTTTTGGTTGACGGGAGAGCTCTCTCCTGCCGACAAAACAGGAGCTATAATATGTGACTTTAGTGAAATGGCTTTAGGGGCAGAGCTGTGTCACTAAAAGCTGCGTAGTTTAGATAAAGTCTAAAACAGTGAGTTTACAGTCAAGCTCATGGTACCCAGAAAAGCCTACCAAATATCGAGAGGAGAGATATACCACAACACTCTCAGTGGGATTGCTTACAGTATTATTATTATTATAAATACTTTTTTGTGCAATTTCATTGTAAATGCAAAAAACTGCTAGTTGGCCAAATGCTAAATACTAGCTATGAGTCCAATAATGAAAAATTATGTAGCAGGCCCCAATCAAAAGGTCAGACTGATATACTATGAAATTTTGAACAGGGGGGTTGGAATCTGAACTTGTCAGCTCAGGTGCATCACTAAAAAACTAACGTGCAAAATCTTGTAAAATGTTAGCTGTGCTTTAAGTCAAATCATATTTATAGCAATTCTTTAGAGAAAGGCAAAAATCTATTTAAGATACAAATAGATTAAAAACTTGTTACTGTAAAGATTCAATATTAATACATTATTCAAAATAGTAGGCTAAACTATATTATACTTACCCACACTTGCATATTCACATGCAAGTAAGCGAATAGTCACAAACTAAACAAACAGGCAAATATATATAGCTCTGTTATTCATGGCAGTTCATGAAACTGGGAACTGGTCCATTTACAGCGTTGTTCCAGCAGCTCTGCGGATTTGCCTTCCCCGGGATTGCTTTCTCAAAGGATAATTCATTTACACCTTATTTTCTATTGTGAAAGTATCAGCATTCTTTATGAGCTATTCTATTTGAGAACATATCATGAAAAGTGGTGGAGACCTAACTGCTTTATCTGGACACGAGGATGAGATGGGTATTTAAAGGGCAGCCTCTTTATCCGCCCTACCATCCTATTCCTCAGACATCTCCTGTGGGGGGAGCTTGGAGGGGAGGAAAGGACTGAACAACCCTAATCTCTCTCTGACACAGTACCAGTCATTTGGAGAATTGCTGTCAGTAAACAGCCCAGGGATCCCAGTGTGGCCATTGGGGACTCCTATACAGCCACCGAATCATAGAATGTCAGGGTTGGAAGGGACCTCAGGAGGTCATCTAGTTCAAACCAGGACCAATCCCCAGACAGATTTCACACCAGTTCCCTAAATGGCCCTCTCAAGGATTGAACTCTCAACCCTGGGTTTAGCAGGCCAATGCTCAAACTACTGAGCTATCCCTCCCCCCAACTGAAGCTTCTGAGATCATAGATCGAAGATCCTGCATGGGACTTGGGTTTGGGCTTTTTTGCAGCAGGTCCCTTCAGTCGACAGTCCGTACACCTCTTTTTGGGAACTCTCCAATGACCCCCCACCCTCGCCTTCTTTTTAGGGAAGGCTGTACTACGTGGAAGAGCCGCTGGATCTGTCTGGAGAGAAGATATGTGTGTGGGGGTCTCCTGATCTGACTCAGATACTGGTCAAAGTGAGCACTCCATCATTAACAGTTTGAGCTGAATCCCCCTGTTCTTCTTCGCCCCTGATTTAAGGGATAGGCACAAACTGCAATTCTGGGAGATACAAGACTCTCCCAAACAACGGACACACTTAGAGTGGCCATCACTCACATGTATAGCCTGTCAGCAGGAGAGGCAGTGTTTGAAGCCTGATGAGCTAGGCATGCCATGAAAGGAAGAAATGGCTCCTCAAGGAAAAAAAGAAGAAAAAAACAGACACCCAAAAAAACCCACACACCTTAGCCTCGCAGTACTAACACTTATTAAGTAACGATAACTATTACTGACAACTAACTACATTACAGGTTCGGCCGATCGTGGCTCCCACTGGTTTGCTGCTCCAGGTCAATGGGGGCCGCGGGAAGCCACGGCCAGCACATCCCTTAGCCCTTGCCACTTCCCGCAGCTCCCATTGGCCTGGGACAGCGAACCGTGGCCAGTGGGAGTCGCGATCGATCAAACCTGCAGACGTGGCAGGTAAACAAACTGGCCCGGCCCACCAGAGTGCTTACCCCTGCGAGCCGCGTGCCAGAGGTTGCCAACCTCTGAACTACACTAACAAAACTTAACTATCAGAAGGACACAAAATAGCTGAGGCATGTTCAAGGCAGACATGCTAGGGTTCTCTCTCTCTCAGGCTGAGATAATAGAGAAGGAACTGAGAACAGTTCACCCCATACCCTCGGCGTCAAGCATAAGAAGGCATAAGGTCGAACAGGCACTGCCAGCAGAAACATCTACAATGAAGAGCTTGAGAGGCACATGCACACCTGAAGTGGAATATCCTTAGAGCCACTACTCAAAGAACAACTAGATTTTTTTTCTTCTCCTCTTTAAGTTTATCAGCATTCCTCCTACAGGCAGACAGATCAAGAAGTTGTGCTTTAGCTCCATATACCAGAAAAATGGAAAAGGACAAGGATGATGAGGTTTTTGATCAGCATTCTTTCATAAATGATGCTGTGAAATACCTGTGAAAGGATTTTATAACAAGGTTCAAAATCACTTTGGCCACTTGTCAACTGATAAAAGTGAAATAAGCTTTGAAAAGAGACTGGACTGACTGACTGCGCATGAGAAGGTGAAGATGTACAGTGCTTTGGACTAGAGGCTTGCATTAGAGATATACTGCTATAACCTGCTGTGGTCTACAACTGGTATCAATCTAAGAAATGCCTTTTATATGCTGGAAGAATACATCATGTTAGAAAAGCTTAACTAACACACAGTCACAGGATGTTAAACAGGATTTAGCATCTACTGTAATAATTTGGGACACGTCATGTTTGAAAATGTAATAGCTAGTTGTGGCTAGCTCTTAAAGTCTCCCTGGAGATGAAGTCAAAGAAGATTAGAAACAGACCTCAGTCATTTAAAATACACGGGGATTCTCCCATCAGCATACGTAATCCACCTCCCCAAGAAGTGGCAGCTAGGTGGACGGAAGAATTCTTATGATGACCAAGTGCTGTCTACACCAGGGGTTAGGTCATCTTAACTATGTCACTCAGGGGTGTGGATTTTTCACACCACTGAGCAATGCAGTTGGGATGACCTAACTTTTTAGTGTACACTAGGCCTAAGAAAGAAATTCAGGGGCTTAGGGCCCATCTACACAGCTAGTCACTGTGCAGCAAACCACAGTGTGAATCTACAACATACCAGTTTGCCACAGAAACTTCTGGTGTGGATACTGCTACAGCACCCTGGAAGTCCCAGAGTGTAGTTTGGCATACTATACTTTTAGATACTAATAAGCCAAAGCACAGGCCAGGAATTTCAATACGCTATAGCAGTATCCATTCCAGAAGTTGCTGCAGCAAGCTGGTGTGCTGTAGATTCACATCCCAGCTGCTGCACAGTAACTTGCCCTTAATATTTTTTTGATAAAGCCCTGTTCCTGCAGAAAGCTTATGACTGGGAGTATTCACATTCACAATAAGACTATTCCCAACAGTAAGTGCTACTTCCAGTCAGAAGTGTTCACCCTAAGACTTCCCGGTAAAGTACTACTTGACCTTGAACCTTATCCAGTCTGAGTCTTATGGAAGAGAAAACATATTTTAAAAAAGTTACAGAACCAAGTTATAAAGGGTTATAAAATGAAATCAAGGAGCTAACAATGGGAGGAAAAAGTAAATTAATTTAAACTAAGCAGAAAACAACAATGGTTGAAAAATGTATGCTCAGGAGGACATTCTTTTCAAATTTCATCACAGAGTGATTTGTAAGTGGTGCCAAAAATACATGCATGCCAGGGCTTCACACTCATTCTAATTACAAACAAATTTAGCATGAAAAATGTAAAATAAAAAATTGAAAACAAATACACCGCACCCAGACTATTCTCTGGTTAAAAGTAATATTAAAATCTCAAGCTAGCATTGTCTCACTCAGCTCTTAGAGCCTCTGATCTCAAACCAAGGGTAGTCAACAGGCAGACCGTGGGCCAAATCTGGACCACCAGACGCTTTTGAACGGACCCTGAACACTTTTTATTTACTTATTATCCTCATTATTATTATTTTCTCTGAAGTATGGACCTTAACTATACCATGACCAAGAAATTTGGACCTTGACAAAAAATAATCGACTACCTTATCATAGAGCCTCAGAGATTTCATTCTTTTTCTCTTTTGAAAGCCATTATGTGAGCCAAGCTTTCTAGCTGATATATTTATACAGATTACTTGAAATATCACTTACTGCTGTACTCCAAAAACAAGACTACAAACCCATTATACCCTCAATATGGAGAACAGGTTCTTCTCACAGTAAGTTCATAGATGTAATGGTCTCTCATGGAAATTACAATAAGTAAAAGTAATGTTAAAAAGTGATACATAATTTGTTTTAGAACTTAATAGTCATCTAGATATTTCAGAACAGATGAAAGAAAACTTCAACATATTTTCTGCAGCATGGGCACATTGTCTTTTCCATATCACCACAGTCTTTTCTCTGACCTCAAAGGGGCATGTAACTGCCCAATTTGTGTTTATCCTTTTATGATATGTCAATTTTTACTTTAATGTAGTTGATATTACTTGCAAATTATGTTTTATGTATCTAAAATCTTTAGGTACACTACAAAATACATACAAATATTATTATAAAGCTTCATAAAACAGGTCTCCCAGATGTAGGCTACCCCTGCAAATCTTAAGATACAAGGACCTCTCACAAATCCTAAACAGCTTTCTCCATCATATCAGCCAGCATTCTCTTCCACTCATCCTCCCAGTTCTCAGAAAACTTAGTGCTTGTTTTTCAGTTCTTCAATACTTCCCAATAAATGTGTGCAGTCCCTATACATATATGCCTATAAAGCTCCTACATGCTCCTGAATGCCAAACATGCATATAACCATGCTGCATACACAGTGATTACTACTTTAGGTTTAGTTATCAAGCTTAATAGTCATGATATATTTTTCAGAGATAACAATAAAGGTACCAAACCTTATAACCTTAAATGCTGCCAGTAGTTTCACAATACTTTCTATTTAAATTTAAAGAAAGCTATTGCAATTTAGTCCTTTAGAGAAAGTAATAAAACAGTTGCTCATAACTTCTCTCTTATGTGGAGTATAGTCACATAATTAATTATCTTCTGTGAAAATGTTCCATTCAGGAATGCTGACCCAACAAGGCATTTTTAATGAACAAAGACCAGTGGGAAAATAGGAACTTGCTTTAGGTAACAGAAACGCTGAAGTGAAACTTGCATAACTTTGGTATAGTAAAGAAATAGATCTATTAGAAAAAAATGCATAAATACAAATAGTTATACACTGATGAAGCCCTTTAACATGAGTAAAACAGTACCAACAGCAGTATTTATTAAGAGTATAAAATTCCAGTGCACTCAAAAAGCAAAAGAAAAACAATCAGCTAAAACAACAGAGCTATTTAACATTTGCTTTGCACTGCAGCCAACTCTATCTGATAATATAGTAGAGTCCTCTTAAAATAATTGTGAAAGGATTAGATCAAGGGTCAGAAACCTTTCAGAAGTGGTGTACTAAGTCTTCATTTATTCACTCCAATTTAAAGTTTTGCGTGCCAGTAATAATTTGAATGTTTTTAGAAGGTCTCTTTCTATAAGTCTATAACATATAACTAAACTATTGTTGTATATCAAGTAAATAAGGTTTTTAAAATGTTTAAGAAGCTTAATTTAAAATTAAATTAAAATGCAGAGCACCCCGAACCAGTGGCCTGGACCCGGGCAGCGTGAGTACCACTGAAAATCAGCTCACGTGCCGCCTTTGGCACGCGTGCCATAGGTTGCCTATCCCTGGATTAGATACCTAAAAATAATAAAGCGAGTTTGCAAAAATAACCATTTAAGAAGTTTCCAAAAAGCAACGCAAATTTTAAATATAGTATCTCTTGTTGTGCCAGGAATTTACAACAGGATTACAGTATAAACTGAAGACACACTGTGATCTTGACTGCAAAATTACATGATACTGCACATCTACAAGTAACAAACACCAGAACCCAGCAGCTAGAGACCAGAAGCCAACTGCTACTGGTGAAAAAAAACAGTTCACCACAGGACAAGAGACAAATCCTGTCACTTCTATCAATGAAGAGAGAATTTACACAGGTAACATACTAACTGAAGCTCTGTTCATCAAATCCTTCAACACTAGATAAGGGTCCTCCTCCTCCTCCTCCCCTCAAAAAACAAATACGATTAAGAAAGTTAAAAATAGATATTTCCGTTTCCTAAGATTATTTCCCTTTAATTCCAATGCTCTGAGAAAGTTTATCTGGTTTGTCAACTTCCCATGTTTGTGTTTGAAAAAGAGGCATGTTACAGCCATACTTCCGTGTATAACTAAACAAACTGATTTTATATGCTTTGTATTATTATTAATAATAAATGGCATCTTATTAGCATTTCTCTCCAAGTTCTGCAGCTCTCTTAGAAGGTCTGGAATAGGGGCAATTTTAATTACGAAATCACCTCTTCACCCTCATCCCCCAAAAATCTGTTAGGTGTTCTTCAACACTGGCTTATTTTTGTACATTTAAGCATTCCTTTGTGGTCAGGGAAAGCATAAGCGAAGGTCATTTTCACTACTGATACACAGACTTTGATTCCCTGTGATGTCGAAGCAGCACTTGGAGCAGAATGGGGGGTTGTGTTGAGCCAGTTGCAGCTCTCACTCTCAACCACGCAGTCCTGGAGTAAGTTAGAGCCAAGGTGTGGGGGGGAGTGGTATATCGGCACAAAAAGAGAGGAGAGGCAGGAGATGGGTAAGAGCAAAGGGAGGGCACAGGGTGAGGACAGGACAGAGGGAGAAGAAGCCTTGGGGAAGGGGGACAGGACAGAGGGATAGGCATTAGAGAACACTGCCCTACAAAACCTGGAATTGAACCTGAGTCCTCAGTCTCCACATTCCTCAGCTCTCAGCAAATAATTCTGAAACCCACTGAAAACTTGTGTTTCTTCTCCCTTTCAAGCAACTGATACACAGAGAACAACAGCTTGCTTCTGCCATCATTAATTCCTCTAACTCAAGTGGTAGAGGTCTGTGCCCTAGGTCTAAAGATCCAGATCCTGCTGTGGCATGGGTTCTGTGGAAAAAGTTTATGTGATCATCTAATTAAAGACTACATCTCCCACTTCACCCCTTGGTCGGGACAAGATCTACATTTTAAATATAGCATAAAAAATAAGAAAATTATAATAAAAGATATTTAAGGGTGGTTTTGTTTCCTTAACTTTCTTATGCCTGCTTAAAAAAAATGGCAGTCATCAATCTAGCATATGTCAGTAGTATTATAACCCCCAGTTAGTGTGTAGGCTTAATCGGGAAAGTGGGGGAGGAAGGAAACAAAACTTCTGTTTCCAAGGAGGCCGGTACTTACAAACAAAACAGCCAAGCACATAGATTGGACAGATTTACTCTGAAAGGCAGAGTGGCTAAGTACAGGAGACTAGGGTCTGCCATATTAGAGAGCTCAGTTCAATATCCAGCTCTGCTAGAAGTGACCTGATGTTTTTTTAAGTTGTACAACGTAGATAATATGATTGCCTGACTCAGAAGGAGGGACACAAAGCCTTGCTCACTAACTATTCTGTGCACTTCACAACCCTTAACAGTCAATAGAAGAGTCAAGAGTTGAACTCATTTCTCCTTGCTACCAAATCAGTGCACCTTCTACTAGGCTACAAAATATTTTCTGTGGGTCTGGGCTTGTCTACACCATGGGCCAGATCAACGGGCAGTGATCGATCCAGTGGGGGTTGATTTATAAAGTCTACTATAGATATGATAAATTGACCACCGATCACTATAGTGTCAACTCCGGTACTCCACCTCAACGAGGAGCGCAAGGGGAATTGATGGGAGAATGTCTCCCATCGACACACCGCAGCAAAGACACCACGATAAGCAGATCTAAGTACATCAACTTCAGCTACATTATTCATGTAGCTCAAGTTGCGTAACTTAGACAGATATCTCACACATACACACCCCATAGTGTAGACCAGCCCTCTCTCTCTCTGTCTCTCACTGCAATTTTGACCATCTTAGAGCTAAGCAAGATAGGTGAGCCAGTCTCAAGGACTGTCCAGCAAAATTTGAGACAAGAGGCAGTCGTAGGTCAACAGTTCCCGATTACTTAAAATCCAGTTAAGTCAAGCTCCCAGCAGTTCATGAGAAGAAATCTGCAGGCTTAAAAGCTTAGAGCAGAGCGTTGTTCTCTCAGATGAGCACAGAGTAAACTGGAGTCAATGTGCAATGCTGCAGCAGTCCAGCAAAAGGAGTCTGAATTCAAAGGAGAAATGAAGAGGGGTGGGGGGAGTAATCTTCCTCCATTGTGGTGGAATAAGCAGGAGGGGAAAGGGTGTAAACGGAATGCCAGAAAGATCCAAGGGTAATGCTCTCATGTTCTCTCCACAGGTACTAATGCGGAGAATGGACTAGATGATACATCTCAGGGAAGGGAGTAGGAGACTCCACCAATTGAAGGCATGAGATGCACTGTCCTAGGGATGGGGGTTCCACGACCACCACTCCCAAGAGGGGATGGCGGGTGGTGGTGGCCGGGGACTCCCTCCTAAGGGGGACTGAGTCATCTATCTGCCATCCTGACTGGGAAAACCGAGAAGTGTGCTGCTTGCCAGGAGCTAGGATTCACGACGTGATGGAGAGACTGCCGAGACTCATCAAGCCCTTGGATCGCTGCCCCTTCCTGCTTCTCCACATGGGCACCAATGATACTGCCAAGAATGACCTTGAGCGGATCACTGCAGACTACATGGCTCTGGATAAAGGAATTTGAGCCGCAAGTGGTGTTCTCATCCATCCTCCCTGTGCAGGGAAAAGGGCATCAAATCGTGGAAGTCAACGATTGGCTATGCAGGTGGTGTCGGAGAGAAAGTTTTGGATTCTTTGAGCATCTGATGGTGTTCCAAAAAGAAGGATTGCTAGAAAGAGACGGGCTCCACCTAACCAACAGAGGGAAGAGCATCTCTGCAAGCAGGCTGGCTAACCTAGTAAAAAGGGCTTTAGACTAGGTTCACCGGGGAAAGGAGACCAAAGCCCTGAGGTAAGTGGGGAAGTGGGATACCAGGAGGAAGCATGAGCAGAAGCGTGCAAGAGGGGAGGACTCCTGTCTCAGACTGAGAAAGCAGGACGATCAGCGAGTTATCTTAAGTAACTATACACAAATGCAAGAAGTCTGAGAAACAAGCAGGGAGAACTGGAAGTCTTGGCAGTCAAGGAATTATGATATGATTGGAATAACAGAGACTTGGTGGAATAACTCATGAATGGAGTACTGTCATGGATGGATATAAACTGTTCAGGAAGGACAGGCAGGGCAGAAAAGGGAGGGGGGAGTTGCATTATATGTAAGAGAGCAGCATGACTGCTCAGAGTGCCAGTATGAAACTGCAGGAAAAAAACGAGACACTCTGGATTACGTTTAGAAGTTACTAGATCACAAACCCTGGTTCTCATGGGAGACTTCCATCACCCCAATATCTGCTGGTAGAGCAGTACAGCAGTGCAGACAATCCAGGAAGTTTTTGGAAAGCGAAGGTGTCATAAACAGATAGCTAAGGGTTAATGTTTCTTTTACCTGTAAAGGGTTAACAAAGGGAACCAAACACCTGACAAGAGAACCAATCAGGAAACAGGATTTTTCAAAGCTCAAGGGAGGGAATTTGTGGTGTTTCTTGGTCTTGGGTTTTTGTCTGTTCTGTGCTCTCTCAGCTATGAGAGGATCTATTTCCAGTCCTTCTAATCTTCTGATTCGCCATTGTAACTACAAAGGGTAGCAAAGTGATAGTCTTTTAAATGTTTGCTGTATTTTGCATCTGTGTATCTGGCGGTGGAGTCCTTAATGTGTATTGGGTTATGAAGTACGTGTTGAAATTGTAGTTGTTGTTTGGATAAGGCCGTTTAATGCCTTTTCTTATGTTGTTATTCATTTTCGCTATAGTTGAAAACCCTGGTATCTTACACGCTAGATTACAGGAAGAATCTGTTAGTTCTAGTCTCGTCTTACTTTCTTTTTATTCAACAAGTTCTTGCTTTTTAAGACCTGTCTGATTTTTTTTGCTAGTTGAACCCCACCTGGAATTGGTGGGAGAAAGAAAGACAGGGGGCGAAGGGGATAAAGACTAGCTTACTTCCTGTTTTAACTCTCCTTAGTGTCCAGGACGCAGGAAGAAAGCTAAGGGGGAAGAAGAGATAGACTTTTTTTCTGCTACTCCTTTGTCTTGGCCGTTTGTTCTCTTGTGGAAGGGAAGTGAGACCATTGCCTCTTGGTATGCTGTGATGTAAAGAAGTTGCAAGTTCAGTAAACTCTCAGGTTAGCCCAAGAGAGGAAATTCTGGGTGGGAGAGAGGTGGGGGAGATGGTTTATTTCCCTTTGTGGTAAGACTCAGAGCCTGAGTCTTGGGGTCCCCCAGGGAAGTTTTGGGGAGACCAGAGTGAGCCAAGACACTGGTGGCAGCGATGATCAGATCTAAGCTGGTAATTAAGCTTAGAGGGTTCATGCTAGCTCTCTCAGTTGTATGAATGCTAAGTTCAAATCTGAGTAGGAAGCTTGCAGAGGGGACAATTTCCTTGGGCAAGTGCTGGAGGAAACAACTAGGGGCAGAGCTCTTCTTGACCTGCTCTCACAAACAGGGAAGAATTGTAGGGGGTAGGACACAAAAGTGGATGGGAACCTGGGAGGCAGAGGACCATGAGATGGTCGAGTTCAGGATCCTGACAAAACGAAGAAAGGAGAACAGCAAAATACAGACCCTGACTTCAGAAAAGCAGATGTTGACTTCCCAGAGGACTAATGGCAGGATCCCCTGAGAGAATAATATGAGGGGGAAAGGAGTCCAGGGAGCTGGCTGTATTTAAAGAATCCTTATTGAGGTTGCAGGAACAAAACCATCCTAGATGTTTTTGGGGGTACTGAAAGAATGAGTCAATAATATGGCAGGCAACCAGCTTGGCTTAACAGTAAAATCCTTGCTGATCTTAAACACAAAAAAGAAGCTTACAAGAAGTGGAAGCTTGGACAAATGACGAGTGAGGAGTACAAAAGTATTGCTCAGGCATGCAGGAGTGAAATCAGGAAGGTCAAAACACACTTGGAGTTGCAGCTAGCAAGGGATGTTAACAGTAACAAGAAGGGTTTCTTCAGGTATGTTAGACCACCTTTTAGTTGCAAGGAAAGTGTGGGCCCCTTACTGAATGAGGGAGGCAACCTAGTGACAGAGGAAAAAGCTAATGTGTTCAATGCTTTTTGCGCCTCTGTCTTCATAAACAAGGTCAACTCCCAGATTACTGCACTGGGCAGCACTGTATGGGGAGAAGGTGACCAGCCTTCTGTGGAGAAAGAAGTGGTTCAGGACTATTTAGAAAAGCTGGACGAGCACAAGTCGATGGGGCCAGACGCGCTGCATCCGAGGGTGGTAAAGGAGTTGGCAGATGTTATTGCAGAGCCATTGGCCATTATCTTTGACAATCGCGGGGGGATCCCAAATGACTGGAAAAGGACTAATGTAGTGCCCATCTTTAAAAAAAAGGGAAGGAGGAGGATCTGGAGAACTACAGACCAGTCAGCCTTACCTCAGTCCCTGGAAAAATCATGAAGCAGGTCCTCAAGGAATCAATTCTGAAGCACTTAGAGGAGAGGAAAGTGATCGGGAACAGTCAGCATGGATTCACCAAGGGCAAGTCATGCCTGACTAACCTAATTGCCTTCTATGACGAGATAACTGGCTCTGTGGATGAGGGGAAAAGCAGTGGACGTGTTATTCCTTGACTTTAGCAAAGCTTTTGATATGGTCTCCCACAGTATTTTTGCCGGCAAGTCAAATTAGTATGCACTAGATGAATGGACTATAAGGTGGATAGAAAGCTGGCCAGATCATCAGGCTCAACGGGTAGTGATCAATGGCTCCATGTCTAGTTGGCAGCCGGTATCAAGCAGAGTGCCCCAAGGGTTGGTCCTGGGGCCGATTTGTTCAATATCTTCATTAATGATCCGGAGGATGGCATGGATTGCACCCTCAGCCAGTTTGAAGATGACACAAAACTAGGAGGAATGGTAGATACACTGGAGGATAGTAATAGGATACAGAGGAACCTAGACAAATTAGAGGATTGTGCGAAAAGATATCTGATGAGACTCAACAAGGACAAATGTAGAGTCCTGCACTTAGAACGGAAGAATCCTATGCATTGCTACAGACTAGGGACCGAGTAGCTAGGCAGCAATTCTGCAGAAAAGGACCTAGGGGTTACAATGGACGAGAAGCTGGATATGAGTCAACAGTGTGCCCTTGTTGCCAAGAAGGCTAACAACATTTTGGGCTGTATAAGTAGGAGCATTGCCAGCAGATCGAGGGACATGATCATTCCCCTATATTCAGCATTGGTGAGGCCTCATCTGGAGTACTGTATCCCGTTTTGGGCCCCACACTACAAGAAAGATGTGGAAAAATTGGAAAGAGTCCAGCGGAGGGCAACAAAAATGATTAGGGGGCTAGAGCACATGACTTTATGCGGCAAGAAGTTGAGGGGACTGGGATTGTTAGTCTGCAGAAGAGAGAAGAGGGGAGATTTGATAGCTCTTTCAACCTGCACGAAAGGTAGTGTTCCAGCGAGGATGGTCTAGACGTCTCAAGTGGTAAGCGCAGACAGAACAAGGACTAATGGTCTTCAAGTGCAGTGGTGGAGTTTAGGTTGGATATTGGGAAAACTTTTTCCTAGGAGGTAGTGAAGCACTGGAATGGGTTACCTAGGCAGGTGGTGGAATCTCCTTCCTTAAAGGTTTTTAAGGTCAGGCTTGGCAAAGCCCTGGCTGGGATGGTTTAGTTGGGGATTGGTCCTGCTTTGAGCACGGGGTTGGACTAGATGACCACCTGAGGTCCCTTCCAACCCTGATATCTTATGATTCTAATGAGGTTATGATTCTTGCCTACCTACTGTCCCTGTACACTGTTTCAGTTCTGTTATTTTTATAAACATTGAGATATCTATTAAATAAATTTTGAAGCCTCCCACACAGTCTAGTTGAAAGTGCAGCGCTCACTCTTCCCCCTGTGCTCACTCCACAACCTAATGATTTTCTAAGGGACAGAGGATTTCTCTGTTATGCTGACCCTTTCCCACCACTTTGCTACTGCCAAAATAGGTGGCTCTTCTCTACTATCCCCTTTCCCCCCTCCTTTTTCAGGTCCTGTTTTCTCATAAGCACAAATTGCTCACATAGGCTGCTGCTTATAGCCTTCCCAGGTACCTGCAGATTTAATCCACAGGGTTCTTGTTCACAGGGTTTTAAATAGCATTACTGAAATTCACCAGCATTTTATTAATTTCCCTTTGGCACTGCTTCAGATAGCCGAAGTAGTAACACAGGCACTGGAATCACGTCTGCAGACTCAAGAAGACAGCAGTGCATTGGTACCTGTGTGTGTACCCAGCTCACGGTAGTATTTGAAAGTCTGATCCTGCATCATTAAGGTCCATGAGAGTTCTCCAAAAGACTGCCACTGAGTTAAATGAGAGCTGAATTAGGCCACTACTGACAAACCAAATCATCATATTATACGCATGTGTGTGCTTTAGTTTCTTCCCCAAGAGAATTGTTCCCTCCCCCTGCCCCAATCCCAGGTTATCTTTGGAGTCATAGGGATTAGAGACTGGGCAGCTAACAATGCTTAATCACCATTCAATAAAACTGATCATCACTGCATCCAATCCTCCTCCATATGTTGCCTATACAGATTATAAACCCTTTGAGTTAAGGAGCTTGACTTCATACCCGTCTGTATACACCAGTGGTCTCCAACCTTTTCACACACAAGATCACTTTTTTAATTTAAAATCAATCCAGGATCTATCCCATCCCTTCTCCTAGGCCCCGCCCCTGCTTGCTCTCCTCCCCCCACACTCACTTTCACTGGGCTGAGGCAGGGAGTTGGGTGTGGCAGGGGGTGCAGGCTGTGGGCTGGAGCCGAGGGTTTCGGACTGCAGGAGGGAGCTCCAGGCTGGGGCAGGGCTTTGGAGTGAGGGGTGAAAGCTCTCTGAGGGAGTTTGGGCGCAGACTCAGGGCAGGGGGTTGAGGTGCAGAAGGCAGTGCAGGGTCTGGGAGGGAGTTTGGGCACAGACTCAGGGCAGGGGGTTGAGGTGCAGGAGGCAGTGCGGGGTCTGGGAGGGAGTTTGGGCGCAGGAGGGAGCTCTGGGCTGGGGCAGGGGGCTAAAGTGCTGGAGGGGGTGAGGGGAGTAAGCTTTAGGAGGGAGTTTGGGTGTGGAGTGCGGGCTCAGGGCAGGGGCTTGTCGTGTGGAAGGGTTGTGGGGTCCGGGAGGGAGTGTGTGTGCAGTAGAGGGATCTGGGCTGAGGTGCGGGGCGGGGGTGAGGTGTAGGCTCCAGCCGGGAGGCGCTTACTACAGGCAGCTGCTGGTTGGTGGTGTAGAGGGGCTAAGGCAGGCTCTCTGCCTGCCCTGGGCCCACACCACTCCCGGAAGCAGCTGGCATGGCTCTGCAGCCCCTGCAGGGGGGCAGGCAGCTCTGTACTCTACCACTACCCCAACCCCAGTGCCAACTCCACAGCTCCCATTGGCCAGGAACTGCAGCCAATGGGAGCCGTGGGGCAGCACTTATGGGAACGGACAGCACACGGAGACCTGCTGTCCCCAGCCAGCCACAAATGCTGCACCCACAGCTGCGATTGGCCACAGTTCTTGGCCAATGGGATCTGCGGAGTCAGCGCTGGGTTGGGGGCAGTGGTAGCGTACAGAGCTGCCTGCCCCCCTGCAGGGGCTGCAGAGGCATGCCAGCTGCTTCCGGGAGCAGTGTGGGCCCAGGGCAGGCAGGGAGCCTGCCTTAGACCTGCTGCACTCCTAGACTTTTAGCGGACGGAGATCGCGATCAGCTGGCAGAGGCTCCAAGATCAACCAATCTATCACGATCTACCAGTTGGTGATCATTGGTATACATTATCAGAGTTCTAGAAACTGTAATTGGAACTTTTTAATGGAAGATGAAATTCTGCAGAAATCAATAGCTTAGTCTGCCCCTTCTCTCTATCCCCACTCGTCAGACAAGGCCTCTTACCAGTGTGGTGCAGATGTCTTAAGCCTTGTATTAAATTATTTTTTTATGGGGACTATTAAATGTTTTCTCCCATGTAAGGAGCAATTATATTACACTGAGTTTATAGCTATCAGTCAACACACTCCTGAGTGTAATACTGATCTTCACTCCTTTTTGGCAAGTATACAGCCTAGTAATAAAACTCGAATTTAGACTAAACATGCAAGCAATTGTGTCACAATCAGTCCACACAACATGTCATTTCTTGAAGTGGCATCAGTGATGCCACGCAGTCTTGAAATGTAAAGGATCATGCAAAAGGCCAAGTTCCCATTGACGAAATTGTCTGCATGATTCAAAACTCTACCAAACTCAGAAAAGAAGTACTATTTAACATTTACTGTGGCTCAGAAACTTAAAAAGAATGTCAACAATTGAATTAGGAGCTAGGAAGAGTTCGCAGTGAAAAATCTGCCAAGCAGGGTTAACTTAGAACTCTTAAAAAGGATAAAATATAATATGTTGTTCACGGTGCCAAAACAATTTTATGCAAAATCAGGAGGAATAGTATATAGTTTTTAAGCATATGAAATATTTTAAAAAGCTACTGCATATAGTTAAATTTATTTTAGAAGGAGACAATTGTTACACAGACGTCATTCCTGTGCTTGTGCAGAAACTGGTTTCATGTTTATCCAGTCCTTAAGTATTAAAAAGAATAGTAAATAGGAATAAGATTATCTAGCAGAATTTAGCATTATCAGAATCTTATTCTAATAAAAATAAAATAGTTCCAGGCATTCTTTACAGCTGCTTTCTCTCTCCCTCTTTCTCCTCCCCCCACTCCTCGAGGAGGGGGGCCTCCTCAAAATCCACAACAATGAAAACTCTTATCTTTAATAAACTGTATGGCACATTGCACTTTCTACTCAAGCCCACCACATTCTTCCCTTGTCTTGAACATATACACTGTTTTAATTTCCACTAACACCAATGTCCAAAACAAAAAGATCATAAAAATATTCCCAAACACATACACCTTCACCTCAAGGTCATTTATACTCTTGCACCTTTTCACATTAATGGCAAATGCAACTACTTCCTTTGCTCTACTTATTCATATGATTTCATACTGCTACAAATTTTGATTGTGTATTAGAAACAAACCATTTGTTTAAACTGTCAGGATACTATTTTACCAGGGTATTCTTCTATTGGTTTTCTTCAGTGCAGTCTCTTTTTTTTTATTTGTTGTTTGTCAATCAGAAAAATGACTCCAGCTTTCCAAAAACTCTTTGAAGCTCACTATTACATTAGCGTGATCAGTTCCATGAACTCACATGCTTACAGCACTTCAAAGCTCCTGGCTTTAAAGTTAGTTCAGAAGTGCTTTAATGACTGTTCTCCACTATACAGTGAATTAATTTGCATTGTAGATGTGTTTATTCATTACTGTGTGTTAGAGATTGTTGATACGTCCACTTAACCAGTGCTGGTGTACGAATATACATACACAAAAAAAGTACCATATGTCCCACCTTTTAAAAAATTAAAATAAAAAAGTAGAGCTTCAATTAATTACAGTTAACTCCAGCGATTAACTCAAAACAAATTAATTTATTTAAAAAATTAATCGCGATTAATCCCAGTTTTAAATCGCGCTGGTAAACAATTATAGAGTACCAATTGAAATTTATTATAAATATTTGTGGATGTTTTTCTACATTTTCAAGTATATAGATTTCAATTAAAACACAATAGAAAGTATGCAGTGCTCATTTTATATTATTTTTATTACAAATATTTGAACTTTAAAAAAAAAGAAATAGTATTTTTCAATTCACCTCATACAAGTATTGTAGTGCAATCTCTATAGTGAAAGTGCAATTAAAAATGTAGAATTTTGTTTATGTAACTGCACTCAAAACAATGTAAAACATTAGAGCCCACAAGTCCACTCAGTCCTACTTCTTGTTCAGCTAATCGCTAAGACAAACAAGTTTTTTTACGCTGCTCTGCAACACCAGAACTCCAATAAAAAGAGAGCTGTGGTGCAATTTAAATAGAAGGCTAATTCATTTTACATATAACTACCAATAATAAAAACTTTACATAAATTAAATCGAAATCAAGCCAGTCCAGTCAAGAAGCTTACCTAGAAAATTAAAATGTTTCCTTTCAATTCTAGAGACAATATTTGTTAGTGCAAAACAGTATGCTTAAAGTAAAGTCTCTACCATAAAGTTCTAAATCTGAAGCATAATTTGAAGAGTCACTAATATTGCATATTTCTTACGATTGCTGTTTTAGGCAAGGAAGTGGTGAAGATTTTAACCATCTGTACTAAGAATAAATTTGCATTTACTAAAAGCTGGCAAAAGGCAAAAAGTGTATAGAACACAGACATAGGTGTGAAAAACAGTAACATTTTCTACGTAACTCCTGCCACACGATTCTTTCAGAATTCTCTGAATATAACAAAACATCAAATCCAACCCAGTACTCTGCAATGCACCTCCTACCTTGTCCCAAACATTCATATGCAAGTTACCCAAATATTTTCCCTTCCAAAACTATTTTCTTTAAAAATACATTAAATATTTCCTTTATAAATCCACAACAAGTCCTATTTATGTGAGTATTTGCTGGGTGGAACAGAGCTAGATGCTGAGCTAGAAATACCATAACAGCTGAGTATTTTAACTGGTAACACTCTTGTAGTGACATGCCTGTGTGTGGTATCAGCTATGGAATCCATATCTTTAAAAATCTGAAATATCATGGCTTGCAAATTTAATACACTTAGAGTGCATGTGATATTGTTACATACATATTTACACACACACACACACAAATACACAATTATATGTTAGAAAGTTTATGCCACCAGGAGTTTGCAATAGTCACATTATTCATGGGTGGCAAAGCTATGAGCAAGTTAGTTAGGTGAATCCAAAAAGGTGCAGATAAACCATCACATATTTTGTATATGCCATATATGGTATAGAAAAACTACTTTAACAATTTTTTAGATTTTAAAACAAGCTGAAACTGTATTTGTTACCAAGAGCCTAAAGGCCTAAATTACCTGAAAATAAATTTATCAGGTAACTTTCCACATATCTTGGGACCAGAACACATGTCCATATATTAGTAATGTTATGATAAAGAAATTGGGTTAAGTATACCAGAATTGCATACATTAAAAGATGCTACACTTATTTTTTCTTTATTATTTTAAAACAAATATAGGTTAACACGATTAAAAACCATCCTAATGTTTATTCAAGGCAATCACCAGGGGTACAGAAGAGCAAAGCATCTTCTATCCACAATTTTGGCATTTCCGGACACTCGAAAGCTTCATTTTACAACTTGAATACAAAGTTAAAGTAGTTTTATTGCATTTAATATAGTTACAAGGGAAAGCAAGAAAACAATTGCTGGTAACCTGAATTTCATGCCCCGATAGGCCCGTAAAGTACTTTTTAAAAATAGCTGTCCTGATTAAAAACAACCTGCCATGGAGAATCAAAGAAATATAAATTTGGAGACCTGACAGTTTATACAATTGTGTTTATTTGCTTTCATAAATATTTAAGAAACACAACCTATGGTATTTGATATTACTGAGTCCATTGTAGTAAAAGCAAATACAATCAATTCTCCTTATTTGTTATACTTCTCTTCATCATTCAAGGCTAATCTAGTTTTAGGGCAGGAAAAAGACTGTGGTTTATCATTTTAAACAAACCATTGTAGTAAAATGTGAACAGGAAATTCCAAACTATGCTACTCAAAAAACAATGATTTAAAAAATCTCTAAACTTACAAACCATAAAGAACCCATAAATGCATCACAGTAAATGAGAACAAAAGAAAAGTGTGTAATTACCTCTGTCTTTTTTTTTTCCCCTCTCTCTCCACTGGGGTAAGGACTTTTTATGGGTTTGCTGAGAGAGAAACACTCATATCGGGCAGGAGGAGCGGGGAGAGAGCACGCACAACATATACAGCTCTGTCTAATACCTTGGAAATAACCAGCCTGTGGGAGTTAGAGAAGGCATGCCATTCATTCTTCACCATATAAATGCCTTCTTAGAGCCTCATCTGAGCAGCAGTTACACTTGGATCTTGAGGCACAGGTCTGACTTGTTTTTCAAATAAGAGAGCTAATTTTTATACTCATATATACTTTTTAAACATGCTTGCTAACATACAGGCATTTTATTAAGCCTAACCAAAACACGGGGTCAAGGATCTAAGCAAAATCTTCCCTATTAGAATCATACACCTATGAGGTACTCAATTTTTTTCAAGAACTTGGTCTTACAAAAATGATGCATGCCATATTTACTACTCTTAGGGTATGTCTACACTATGAAATTACTCCGATTTTACAGAAGTCGATTTTTGGGAACAGACTGTATAAAGTCGAGTGCATGTGTCCGCATTAAGCACATTAATTCGACGGTGTGCATCCATAGTACCATGGCAAGCGTCGACATTCCGAGCGGCACACTGTGCTAGCTATCCCACAGTTCCCTCAGTCCCCACTGCCCACTGGAATTCTGGGTTGAGTACCTAATGCCTGATGGGGCCAAAAATTTGTCATGGGTGGTTAGGGGTAAATGTCATCAGTCAACCTTCCCTCTGTGAAAGCAACAGCAGACAATCATTTTGCGCCCTTTTCCCTGGATTGCCCAAGTAGAGGCCATAGCATGGCAAGCATGGAGCCCGTTCAGCTCACTGCAGCAGTTATGAGCATTTCAAACACCTTGCGCATTATCGTGCAGTTTATGCAGAAACAGAAGCTGAAAAACCAGGCGAGGAGGTGACGGCAGCGCGGTGACAAGAATGAGGAGGACATGGACATAGACTTCTCTCAAAGAGCGGGCCCCGGCAACGTAGACATCATGGTGTTAATGGGGCAGGTTCATGCCATGGAACGCTGACTCTGGGCCCAGGAAACAAGTACAGACTGGTGGGATCGCATAGTGTTGCAGGTCTGGGATGATTCCCAGTGGCTCCGAAATTTTCGCATGTATGAGGGCACTTTCATGGATCTTTGTGACTTGCTTTCCCCTGCCCTGAACCACAAAATACCAAGATGAGAGCATCCCTCACAGTTCACAAGCAAGTGACAATAGCTCTCTGGAAGCTTGCAACGCTAGACAGCTACCAGTCAGTTGGGAATCAATTTGGAGTGAGTAAATCTACTGTGGGGGTTGCTTTCATGCAAGTAGCCAACGCAATCACTGAGCTGCTGCTACCAAAGGTGGTGACTCTGGGAAATGTGCAGGTCATAGTAGATGGCTTTGGTGCAATGGGATTCCCTAACTGTGGTGGGGTGATAGACAGAACCCATATCCCTATCTTGGCACCGGACCATCAAGGCAGTCAGTACATAAACTACAAGGGGTACTTTTCAATGGAGATGCAAGCACTGGGGGATCCCAACATCAACGTGGGATGGCCAAGAAAGGTTCATGATGCTCGCATCTTCACGAACTCTGGTCTGTTTAAACAGCTGCAGGAAGGTATTTACTTCCCAGATCAGAAAATAACTGTTGGGGATGTTGAAGTGCCTCTAGTTATCCTTGGGGACCCAGCCTACCCCTTAATGCCCTGGCTCATGAAGCCGTACACAGGCACCCTGGACAGTAGTAAGGAGCTGTTCAACTATAGGCTGAGCAAGTGCAGAATGGTGGTAGAATGTGCATTTGGACGTCTGAAGGGTCGCTGGCGCAGTTTACTGACTTGCTCAGACCTCAACACAACCAATATCCCCATTGTTATTGCTGCTTGCTGTGTGCTCCACAATCTCTGTGAGAGTAAGGGGAGACCTTTATGGTGGGGTGGAAGGTTGAGGCAAATCACCTGGCTGCTGATTACGCGCAGCCAGACACCAGGGCGATTAGAAGAGCAAATCAGGAAGCGCTGCGCATCAGAGAAGCTTTGAAAACCAGTTTCATGACTGGTGACAGTTAGTTATTTCTCCTTGATGAAAACCTGCCCCCTTGGTTGAATCTAATTCCCTGTAAGCCAACCGCCCCGACCACCCTTCAATCACAGCTTGGAAATAAAGTCACTATCATTTAAAAACCATGTATTCTTTATTAACTGATTATAAAAATAGGAAGAGAACTGACAAGGTAGCCCGGGTGGGGATGGGAGGAGTGAAGGAAAAGGCCACTTCAAAACTTGTTGAATGACAGCCTTCTGTCAACTGGGGTTGAGTGGTTGGGTGCCTGGAGCCTCCCACCCACACATTCTTGGGCGTCTGGGTGAGGCGGCGGCTATGGAACTTAGGGAGGAGGGAGGGCGGTTAAACAGGGGCTGCAGCGGCAGTCTCTCCAGTTGACATTCCTGAACCTCCACCAGACGCTGGATCATGTCTGTCTGTTCCCGTAGTAGCCCTAGCATTGCATCCTGCCTCCTCTGATCTCCCTGCCGCCACCTCTCCTCAAGTTCACTGGCCGCTTTCCTGTCCTGTGCTATTGTGTACCTCCACACTTTCTGCTGCGCTCTTTCAGTGCAGGACGCCTGCTTGAGCTCAGAGAACATTTCAGCGTGCATGCGTTTTTTTCACTGCCTTATCTGAGAGACTTTGGGACAGAGGAGGGAGGCTTGAAACATTTGCAGCTGCGGGAGGAAAAAAGGGAGAAAAGTATTTAAAAAGATACATTTTACAGAATGATGGGCTTACTCTTTCACAGTGAACACCACTATTCTCATTACATAGCACATGTGATTTCGGTACAAGGTCATTTTTTGCATCTTATATTGAGTGCTTGTCGCTTTGGTGTTAGAGATCAAACACGGCAGGTAACAGAATTCGGCTTGCAGGCAGCCATGGTAAGCCATAGTCTTTCAGCTTCTGCAACCTTCATAACAGCAGCTCCCTCCTTTCCCATACCAAGCAAAGCCCGCTGAGTTGTCCATTTAGAGCTGCGGTTTTAGTGCAGCAGCAGAAACCAAACTAACTCCCCTCTATCCTTTTCTCTCGGATGATCACTTTAACCCTTCCCCCACCACACAGCTGGTATCAGGAAAGATCCTTGCTAGCCAAACCAAACAGCTCAGCATGAAGCTCCCCCCCTGCCCCCCCCCCACACACACATACATTCTTTTTCTCTGCGATGATTGCTTTAAACCTTCCCCAACCGTGTGGCTGAATTAGGGAAGATTCCTGCTAGCCAAACACGAACTGCTGAGCACCAATGCCCCCCCCCCCCCATTTTGGCTAACTGCAGGGAGGATTTCTTTTCAGACACGGCAAACAGCCCAGTAGGAATGGCCACGTATGACTGTCCCTTAATAAATTCCCATATTTACGCAGGTTACCATGAACGATATCACTCTCTTGAGGATAACACAGCGAGATAAAGAACGGATGTTGCTTGAATGCCAGCAAACACCGGGACCATACACTCCCAGGCTTTGTCATGCAATGATACCAGATTACTTGCTACATGCATGGCGTGGTCAAGTGTCCTACCACGGAGGATGGAATAAGGCTGCTCTCCCCAGAAACCTTCTGCAAAAGCTTTTGGAGTACCTCCAGGAGAGCTTCATGGAGATGTCCCTGGAGAATTTCCGCTCCGTCTCCAAACACATTAACAGACTTCTCCAGTAGCTGTGCTGGCCGCAAATGCATCCCAAGTCCTCAGGGCAAATCAATCATTAAAAAACGCTTGCTTTTAAACCATGTTTTATATTTACAAAGGTACACTCACCAGAGGTCCCTTCTACAGCTTCACGGTCCGGGATACCAACTTGGGAGGGCTGGGAGGGTATTTCAGTCAGGGTGAAAAAAAGATCCTGGCTGTGGGGGAGAACAGCGTGCTGTGTGCTCTCCATAACCTTGTCGTCCTCCTCCTCCTAATCTTCCCCATCTGCAAAATCCTCAGGCATGGCTGAGAGTACCCCATCATCAGAATTCACAGATGGGGTGGGATAGTAGTGGCACCCCTTCCCCCCAGATTGCCTGCAGCTCAGCGTAGAAGCAGCATGTCTGCAGCTCTGTCCTGGAGAGTCCGTTTCATTCTTTGGCTGTCTGGTACGCTTGTCTCAGCTCCTTAAGTTTCACATGGCACTTTGTTGAGTCCCTATTGTGGCCTTGGAGATTTTTTCAAATGTTTTGGCATTGTGTCTTTTGGAATGTAGTTCTTATAGCATGGATTTGTTTCCCCAAACAGCAATCAGATCCAGTACTTCCCGTACGGTCCATGCTGGAGCTCTTTTTCGATTCTGAGACTGCACAGTTACCTGTGCTGATGAGCTCTGCGTGGTCACCTGTGCTGACCAGCTCTCCACGCTGGGCAAACAGAAATGAAATTCAAAAGTTTGCAGGGCTTTTCCTGTCTACCTGGCCAGTGCATCCGAGTTCAGACTGCTCTCCAGAGCAGTCACAATGGTGCACTGTGGGATAGCTCCCGTAGGCTAATACCATCAAACTGCGTCCACACTAATGCTAATTTGAACCAGCAATGACGATTTCAGCACTACTCCCCTCATCTTTGAGGAGTACAGAAATCGATTTTAAGAACCCTTTATGTCAACAAAAATGGCTTCGTAGTGTGGATTGTTGAAAGGTTAGTTCAATTTAACACTGCTAAATTTGACCTAAACTCGTAGTGTAGACCAGGCCTTAGATTACACAAAAAAGGTATATTCTTAACTTGAGTTACCTAACCTGAGGTACAATCAAAGTGGGGGAGGAGGGGGGAAGAACATGCACACAGGCACACACCTTTATCCTAGTGAAGACACAGTCTACTACAAAAATTGAGATATTACCATTGCTATTGAGTTTTCCGACTGCAATACCAAAACAGGTACCACAGATCAAATACAAGGCTAACAAGAGAAAGTATTTTTCCAGATATAAAACATGAACATTTTACCATCCACTGAATACATGACCTATAAATTTACAAATGCACATTCTGAAGGACTCCATCTACAGAAAGAGGGGCAGTGGAGAGGAGAGACCTTTTCACGACAAGGACACATTTTCCATAGTTCTTTTACATGGCAGAGATCTGGATATTTTTAAAATAAAATGTTTCTGAAGTTCATTAACTTCTTTCTCTTAAACAGAGGCATATGATTCCCTTTTCATACTTCTATAACATCCACACACACACACACACACACTCACTCACTGTACTTCCCTAAGATTTACCAGTTGACTTCAGAAAGTATAAACCAAATATTTAAACAAAATACTTGTTTTCAAGAAATCCGGGAAATGGTTAAATGTGCAAAATCTAAACAATACAGATATTTTCATGTATTAGACACGATACATGTAGCAAAAATGTCAGCGATTTATTATGGCAAAGTTGTAATGACAGAATGGTTCAGAGATTTTATAAAAGCAGAAAACAGACAGCTGAAACTTCTTAACCAAAATATTAAATCAAGACACATTAGAAAAAAACCACACATGGCATCTCCTTTAGTTTATACTGACAAGCTGATCAAGTATCTAATGGGAGAAGCAATACACAACAGAGGGCTTTGGCAAATGAGATTAAAACTTAGGTCACTACTCTAAAACCATACCAGGCAAGTGATAACCAAAAGGCATTACAATCTAGCAGCTATTTGATAGCCTATGTGAAATAAAATGGAAGCCTGAGCTAGTATACAAAAGGACAGAGGCCAAGGAAACAGAAACTACTAGTATAATCGCTTCTACGTGTCATCACAGAGAGAAAGTAGGGATAGTTTGGTGTTTGTGAAGACTGGTTATTTAGCTAGAAGAACTCAAATAAATATGAAGAAATCAGGGCAACATTTCATAGGACAGTATTTCCAGATCTCTTCTGCAAGTTCTTCTAAACCAGACGTGGGCAAACCATGGCCCACAGGCCACATCCAGCCAGCAGGACCCTCCTGCCCAGCCCCTGAGCTCCTTCCCTGGGAGGCTAGCCCTGCGCCCCTCTCTTGGTGTTCCCCCTCCCTCACAGCCTCAGCTCGCCCAACCGCCACGATGCTCTGGGCGGCGGGGCTGTATGCTCCTGGAGCAGCACAGCTGCATAGCCGGAGCCTGACCCGGTGCTCTGTACTGCACGGTGGGGTGGCTGGCTCCAGCCAGGTGGCACGGCTGCCCATCCTGGTGCTCTGGGCGGCATGGCTGTAGCACCACCAGCCACGGGTGCTACAAGCAGCGTGGTAATGAAGGCAGGGAGCAGTGGGGGTTAGACAGAGGGCAGGGGAGTTCGGGGTGGCGGTCAGGGGTGTGGATAGGGGTCGGGGCGGTCAGAGGGCAGGGAACAGGGGAGTTGAATGGGGGCAGGGGTCCCTGGGGACAGTCAGGAAGGAGGAGAGGGTTGGATGGGGCGGCGGCGGCCTGTCAGGGGCAGGGGTTCTGGCGACGGTCAGGGAATAGGGAGAAGAGGTGGTTGGATGGGGCAGGAGTACCAAGGGCAGTCAGGAATGAGAGCAGGGGTAGTATAGGGTGGCAGGGGGCAGTCACAGGCGGAGGTTCTGGGGGCTTGCATATGGCAGGAGTCCCAGTGGGCTGCCAGGGGGCCAGAAGCAGAAGGGGTCAGAAAGGGGGCAGGGACTGGGCCACGCCTAACTGTTTGGGGAGGCATAGCCTCCCCTAATCGGCCGTCCATACAATTTCGGAAACCCGATGCAGCCCTCAGACAAAAAAGTTTGCCGCCCCAGTTCTAAACTGAAGACTCAATTGTCCAGTGAGGAGTTATTGTACAAAATACGGAGAGTAAGTTCAAACACTTAAACGTAAAACAGGGATTTTAATGCTATTTAAGCACAAATCTCAAGGCAACCTCAACCCTGGAAGCACTACTTGCATTTGTGCAGTAAACACGCAATGAGCCTTTCAAACTTCTTCTTACATAAATTATGCCCTGATGGTGAAAACAAGGAATGCAATTCAGAATGATTGTCAACATGTCTGTTTCACAAAACAGAATACATAACTTTTAAAACTGGCAACACTTAAGTTTAGCCTTTCACCCTATGTATCATGTATGTTTGGATTGTATTTACATATTTGAATTGTATTTCCATGTTTGACTTAGTTTAAGATCTTTGGGGCAGGAACTCTGTTTGTATAGCACAAGCAACATTGTCACAACTAGATAGTGTGACCAGATGTCCCGATTTTATAGGGACAGTCCCGATTTTTGGGTCTTTTTCTTGTATAGGCTCCTATTACCCCCTACCCCATCCTGATTTTTTACATTTGCTGTCTGGTCACCCTATGACTAGATAAATAAATTTTCTTGTTTCTACTAAATCTGTTCACATTTTTTTTCTGAGCCAAGCTTAAATCTTCCAATTCCCATAACAGACTTCAGTTTTGTCACTGTTTTCAACAGGGTCTATTGCATGTATCTGGAATGCAATATAAACTTTATAATGTTGAAACAGAAGTGTTTTACTACCTTACCATAGATTACTCACCAATTCACCTCTAACAAAATTTGTATTACACTAATACCTAGAAACTCCCACCAAGATCAGGGACCCATAGTCCTACATGCAGTACAGTAACTCCTCACTCCTCCTCTCATTTAACGTTGTTTCAAAGTTATATCGCTGCTCCACTAGGGAACATGCTTGCTTAAAGTTGTGCAATGCTCCCTTAAAACGTCATTTGGCTGCTTGCTCTGTTCACTGCTTGTAAGATTCTGTGGAAGAGCAGCAACTCTACAAGGGAGCATTGCACAAGTTCCTCTTCTCCACCTCCTCCCCTTCCTTCACAGCGCATGTTTGGCGACACTTAGGACTTTCTGGGAGGGAGGGGGAGGAGCGAGGATGCAGCGTGCTCTGGAGAGGAGGTGGAGTGCGGGTGGGAAGAGGTGGACCTGGAGTAAAGTGGGCACGGGAACAGGCGGGCCTGGAGCATCCCCCAGAAAAGTCGGCGCCTGTTCTTCTGGGGGGAAGCTACCGCTGCTGTTGCAAAGGTGCTTCCTACAATCCTTGCCTACAGCGGGTTTTGCCTGTGAGGTGTGTGATAAAAAAAATGGAAAAAAATCTTAAAAATAGACATTGATATTATCTACTGAAATGATTTAAAAAATGACAATGAAATTTTGCCAAGCCTACTTCTGCATATGCTTATCTGTACTTCAGTTAAGCACGTGCGTAAGTAGGATCAGGGCCTTAAGTTTGGCTGGAAATTAAACAAATTATCTTCTGGTAAAACCCTTACATTCATTCTGAGTAATATTTACCATAGCTTCAGGGTATGTACCCCTTGAGCCCCATGGTCCACTCCAAGAGTACCCAGTCAGGTCTCAAGTCTGTCGCCATCACCTATCTCTCAGTAAGGACCTTTCTCCCGCTCCCTTCTGACCAGCAGGTTTTAAAGCTGCATATCTTCCTCCCATACACTGTGATAGGCAGACTGACTTACTGGGACTAACACCAGTGCCTGTGTATTGTTCTGTCTCCAAGAGCTACAAACAGCATATTGCCAGCAATTCCCAGTTACTACACAACTCCTTCTAACCAAGCACATTTATTCTTAAGGTAAAAGCATTACACAGAAAACGTATAAAACAATAAAACTTCTTATATGCATGCATATACCAGAGGTCTCATAGGGCACAGGCAAAAGTCTTGCGGGGCTCTAGTAAGACGAAGTCTTTCCAACCATTCCACAGGGCCTAGGGCCACCCATGGACAGACGGTCCTGTCCATTTGCTGAATCAGAAAGAAGGCCCTGAGTCATTTAAACTCAGTTATGTTAAAAGCTCTTTCTTTGTTTGAGACTCTGGAAAACCCTGCCTGAACAAGTAAATGCAAGCCATTTCGAGGGGTTGCCAACTTGGTAATATTTAAAAACCAGACACTCCCACAGGAGTGCTGGAACCTCACCTGTCCTGCCTCTTCCCCTGAACTGCCGCCCTGACCCACCTTTTCCCCTGAGGCCCCACCACCTGTCCACTCCTCTTCCCCTCTCCCTCATCACTCTCTGCTTTTCTCCTCCTACACTCCGGGTCAGGAGGGAGTTGCCTGAGGGACTGGGCTGGGAGCAATCGCCCGGCAAAGGTAGGAGGCTGCCCCGGCTGACTAGGGGCTGTAATGAGTGATGACCAAGCACCTCCCCACCTCTCCCACTTGTAGTACCAGGACTTTGAGTGTCTGGTCAGTAGAGCTGATTGGACTCTTTCAGGTCCACTTTTCAACCAGACTTTCCAGTCAAAAATGGGCACCTGGCTACCCTATACCTCTCTAAAGTTGTTTAGTCTCGGTAACTCACTTTAATCACCCCTACACACATGGTTTTAGTTCCTGGATGAGCTGTAGAAATCCTCCCCCATGCAGCAGAACACAACTATACATAAATTATTCATAAATTAATTACAATGGCCCCCAAAGATGCATCATTACATTACAAAATCTATCACACTATTAACAGCGAATTGTCAATGTCAGCTCTATCCAGCAGGTGATGGAAGCCCGTTGAACTACTAAAGATTTCTTTTGTATTTTAAAATCCGAGTACTCTACATTAAACACCCACAATTATTGCATTCTTAACATATTTTAAATTGCTATGTTGCTTTTAATAGTAAGTTTAAAACCAACTAATTTTAATAGAATGGTCTAACCATAACTTTACCATTTCACTATTTTTTTAAACCACATACAATAACAGATCTTGAAGTTTATATGACTTCACCTTCAGTCAGGGAGGCATAATTCCTTTAGTTATTGGGAAACAAAAGCTGCATAGCTGGAGATTATTGATTAAACAAATGCCTACAGTGTTTTCTCAACACCACAAAATGACTTATCTCCAGATAGTTTTCCCTTTCTATATAAAACTTTTAGTTCATTTTTTATTTTAAAGCTTTTTTAAAAAAATACAATCTAAACAATCCTTCATGTAAGCATCTTAAATTTCAAAACTGAATTCCAATTCAAAACACTGCTGCCATAATTCCTTTTCTGTAAAGTGCCACTTAAATAAATAACTATGAGATATTGCACTAGTCTTTGCTACGTGCCCAACCCCCCCTTTTATTGAAGGTTTAAAAAAAAACTGAATGTACTATCTCAATGGTGATATGAAGTGTATATTTTTACCATAAAGAAACAATCTGATTTTTTTGTGAACAGGCTCAAGCTAAGTATAATATTAATAAAAAAAGAGAGTCCCAACAAGACTTCATCCTGATATAAATCCTTCAAAAAGCTCTGAAAGTTAGTCTTTGATTCTCAGTTTCCGGTTCAAGGATGTTGCTATCTCTGTACTTTTTCATGGCTTTTTTTTGTTTGTTTGTTTCATTGCCAACAAAGTGTACTAAAATAGAAAAGACATCTTTATTATTTTAAAGTAACAGCAACTTCTGCCATTCATTTTCATTAATTCAGACTTGATAGCCAAACAGCTTCTTTACCTAGCAAAACCAAAGCCACAGCACTGAACAGCGTCCCTTCCACCCTGCAAGCTACAGGACCTGTACTCAATCAGTTATTACATATTTAGGAACCATTCCAGCATTCCTCAGACGAGCAAAATATCTATAAAAAAACTTATTTATAGAACACAAACAAGTACCCCAATTTTTATTTAGCCACTTCAACATACATGAAGTGCTAGCCTCACTAGACAGGGAGCACAGGATGGATGACAGAAATGACTCAGACTATTAAAAGTGATATGTACTACAACTAGCTGGTAGAACCAATTAAAATTACTTACCTAGAAAGGGTGAGGACAAAACAAAAATCAGGTCAGAAAACCACCCAGAATCTCCAAACATGGCCAACCAAGATTTAGTTTGATGTTCACGTTTCCTTATTGATCCATGGCCCATTGTTCCAGAATCAGAACTACTCTCCTTGGCATGAAATTTTCCTATTACTAGCAATGAGACAAACAAAGACATCCAGCCCTTTTCTCTATCCCGTGCATCAAAGCTTTCATCTATTATCTCGTGCCTCAACTACTGTAATTGCGTCCTCTGACCTTAAGTATTCCAACCTTGCTCCATACAAACTAAACATGTGACCTGTTTAGTGATTCACTGTTATCCCTTGTACATCCCATCTTATTTTTATTCAAAAAAATTAAGCCGCCTTATTATACATAATATGAAGCATGTATTTTTTTTTTTAAATTGGTTTAGTTAGACTGGTATCCACATAGGGATTTGTACTCTTAAATTAAGATAAACAGATAAGTCAATTTAAAACTAAGTCAATTTCTTACCAACTTATTCTCAATCGATATAAGCCATTTTAAAATGGATTTACACCTGTTTTTCTAAGTCACTTTTAAAACACACCTTTAGTTAAACCAATGCAAGTCCGTGTGTAGAGAAGACCTTAAATAAGATATCTAATGTTCCTAGTGTTTTAGCCTCATCCCCTGCCCCTCTACCCTCATTTTGTTACTACACACCTCTGTGGCATCTTAGACTGTAAGCGCACAGACGGTGAATGTCTGATGTTTGAACTGCACTTAGCAATAGGGGCCCAGTTTTGTTTGGGGCCTCTAGGTGCTACTGCAAACAAAAAAACAACAAGAATCCTACAGTAGAAACATGAGAAACGTTATGCCCTGTGGGCTAGCCATATTCCAGCCTTTTTGCAACTTTTGTTTCTCTTTTTATCTTGCTTCTACTAGTACAGATGCTACCATAGTCTGTATTTGATTGGGAAGAAGATTGAGAGAGATGAGAAAACACCTACATTTCTATTTTCATTAGCCACTGCTGCAGTCAAACTAAAGACCCAATGATAAGAATCTGTGGCACTTGCTTGCTCTGCTGAAGAATGCAAGTTGTCACATCTTAGCAGACATGATATTCAGGAATTCTATTTTTAAACTGTAGGGAGAAATAGTTTTATTTTGTTTTACCAAAAAAGCAATTAAATGTATTTCTGTAGAGACCCACACATACCTTTATAAAAGTACATCCCCATACACTCCCACCACAATATTAGAAGCCCCACGATTCAAGCATTATATTTAATAGTTTTAGGAAGGACAGGGTAAATATGGGGGGGGGGGGGGTGTTATCCACTACAGACAAATTCCTACACCTTTTTTCTTGCCTGTAAAGGATTTGTTCTTGTGTTTGTACAGTTTTGTTATACTTCATACTCTAAACAAACAAATGTTTGCCTCTAACACAAACTAAATTGTTATCAAATGGTCTCTAAATCTATACTGACATTCGCTCAAGAAGACAGAAACCTAAATCCACATCTTATACTAAAGACTGAAATCTCAAGTCTTAGGCCAGGTCTACACTGCGACTTTAAATCGGTTTAATGGCCGATATACCGATTTAACGCTGTATCCGTTCACACGACGTCGTCATTAATATCGAGTTAAACGGCTCCTTAAATCGATTTCGGAACTCCTCCCAAACGAGAGGAGTAGCGCTAAATTCGATAGTGATAACTCGGATTAGGGTTCATGTGGACGGAAATCGACGTTATTGGCCTCCGGGCGGCATCCCAGAGTGCAGCACTGACCGCTCTGGACAGCAATCTGAACTCGGATGCAGCGGGCAGGTAAACAGGAAAAGCCCCGCGAACTTTTGAATTACATTTCCTGCTTGCCCAGCGTGGAGCTCTGATCAGCACGGCTGGCGATGCAGTCTGAAATCGAAAAAGAGCTCCAGCATAGACCGTACGGGAGATACTAGGTCTGATCGCTGTATGGGGAGACAAATCTGTTGTATCCAGCTCCGTTACAGAACACGAAATGCCAAAGCGTTTGAATAAAAAACTCCAGGATACACAGCGCTGCGTGACAAGCGTAACGGGAAGCCAGAGACTCAAATGGACGCTCATGAAGGGAGGGAGGGGGTACTGAGGACTCCAGCTATCCCACAGTCCACAGCAGTCTCTGAAAATTATTTGCATTCTTGGCTGAGCTCCCAATGTCTGTAGGTTCAAACACAGTGTCTGGCGTGGTTCAGGGAACAGCTCCTCAGTTTATTTCCCCCCACCACCACGTGAAAAAAAAAAGGGAAAGATTGCTGTGCTATGGCGTTTGCTCAATGCACTCCGCGAAAAAGGCGCCAAAGGGTTGTCTGCTGCCTTCACAAAGGGAGGGGTGAGGCTGTACCCAGCACCACCCGGGGCAGTGTTTTCTGCCCCATCAGGCACTGTGCTCTCAACACGGAAGTGGGAACTATGGGATAGCTGAGGAACAGCTACCCACAGTGCACCGCTCCTGAAATCGATGGTAGCTTTGGACCATGGACGCAAACAATCGATTTCGGGATCCCACTGTGGACGCGCTAAACCGATTTTATTAGATCTGTTTTGTAATATCGGTTTAAGCTAATTCGAAATAATCGTGCAGTGTAGACGTACCCTTAAATCAGCTAATTACAGAACCTGAAAAGCAGAGTAAAAGTGTTCTTTTATATGACATATGCATTCTAGCTACCGTTTTTAGAAAAAGTTAATATTAAAGTTCCTGTTCAGGAACACTTAAACATGCATGTTATTTCTAAGTGCTTCTGGAGCACATTGCATTTTATACACAATTAAAGAGACAAAGTCCCTACCCCTTGTAGCTCACACTTTTAAAAGCATCTGAAGTCCCATCATCTAAGGACATGTTTAACATTTCTCTGTATTTGTCTTACCTTAAAACTCTTACACACATTTTTCTATGCAGGAAAGCATCCTCATTTTGTCCAAGATTAAACTGCATTACCTTTCATTCATCAGTACTCGGCAGTGATATGTCTCAAATTCTCAAGAACAAATATTTTCCGAAAATTCCTTCTATTCAAAACTTGGCTGCTCAGGCCTAGATATCGCTAGCTGCCAAATGCCCTCAAGTCCAACTCAAGGATGCTCAGCACCTCCCCACAGCCAGGACCTTCTAAGATTAAGCACTTACCATACATTCCTACATATTCCTGTATCATTGTTGTAACATTGCAAAGCTCTGAACTCTACTAACATTTTTCCTGATAAATATAATTTGAGCACCACATCATCTGGAAGTGCAAAACTGCATGGGTTTATAGAGCGCACAATATAAAATCTCATTTCTGTGAACTATGACAAAACATTTAGCAGCCTATCATCTTTCTTCTTGTTAAGGTTTCACAGCACTCTAATTTTTTTCTTCTTCTTAAACTACTGCAAAAATTGGCTAACCTGACCACGAAGTTTAGTGTCACTCAATCTAAACTTAAAATTCTAATGTTCTTTTTAATACATGAATCTATCATTTATACTGTAGTGTAAGGAGAGTCTCACTTTTTGGAGAGAAATGGCCTGCATAATCTGGGAAGTAGCTTCCATCGCTACCTTCCATGATTCTACAATACTACTCTCAACATATTTTAGGCCTGTATTATTCAGAACCTTCTGCCACAGGAGGTACAGCATCAGTGTTCAACAAGGCTGGATAAACCATAGGATATCAGTTCCATTAATTAGGGAACACGTGGACATGAAATTAACACAGATGATAACTTTTCCCCAAAACAGGCATATAATTTGGGCAAAAATAATACCCTAACCATTTCACTTGTTTCAAAGTATCTAAACCACAATACACTGAGGGTCAAAAAGATCAAGTTCAAATGATTAACCATGAACTAGATTTCAGTTATCAAATAAGAGTAACAAAGAAGCTGCAATTTTTAAGTAAACATCAAGTTCAAAAAAAGTACCCAACACTGACCAGCCTGACATCTCTGGCCTCAATTGTTCAAACACTTGTGTCACTCACAAGTATCAAGTTAAGACTGTGTGTGTTTGGAGAATCAGGGCCCAGGCCAACTAGCTAGAGTAAAAAACACTTGCACCTATACATCTCCAGCAATTTAAAGAATAGATTAATATATTTAAAACCTAGATGGGATGGTTGTGATTATCTAGACTGATCACCTGCATAACACAGGCCATAAAAAGCCAACCAATAATTCCTGCATTCAGAGCAAAAACGGGGGGGGACGGGCGGGGGAGCCTCCAAGTTAAAAAATATATATATCCTAAAGTCGATTAAGAAAAGATTGAGAAACCCTGAACTATAGCATATCCTATAAAAAAAAAGGCATCCAATCTCGATTTAGAGACTTCAAGGCTTGCCACTTGATAAATTATTCCAACTGTTAATTTCCTTCACTATTATAACTGTGTATCTTATTTGCACTTTTTACCATTTCTAGTTTCCATATTTTCTTGTAATGACTTTGCTAATTTAAAGAGTCCTGAATTCTCAGGTAACTTCTCCCTAGGTAGGTCACTGTCTGTCAGTCAGTCATCTTTTAACTTTCCCTTCAACAAACTAAATATATTGAACTCTTTATGTCTGTCATTGGAAGGCATATTTTCCCAAATTTCATATCAGTCTTTTAGCTCTTTTTGAACCCTTGCCAATTTTTCAACATCCTTTTTAAGGAACTGGCACAATATTCCAGCAATGGTCTCTCTAATGCCATATATGAAGAAAATATTACCTCTCTGTTCCAATTAGGGTAACCAGACAGCAAGTGTGAAAAATTGGGAGAGGGAGTGGAAGGTAATAGGATCCTATATAAGAAAAAGACCCCAAAATCGGGACTGTCCGTATAAAATCTGGACATCTGGTCACCCTAGTTCCAATATCCCCATTTATACACCCATGGTATATGTTAAACCTTTTCCAGAGCATCTCCCTGGGAAATCTTGTTAATTTAGCTATCTTCGACATCCTCTAAAGTAGCAGTTCTGAAACTGTGGGATGGGACCCCAAAGTGGGTTATAACCCCATTTTAATAGGGTCGCCAGGGCCAGCATTAGACTTGCTTGGGCCCAGGCATCGGCCCCCTCACCCCCAACCTGAGAGCACTGGGGCTCTGGCTCTTGCCCCCCTCTCCCTTAGGGTCATGTAGTTGTCAGAAAGGGGTTGGGGTGCAATGAAGTTTGAGAACCCCTGCTCTAAGGCCTGTTCAGAGTCACTACTTTCCAGGACTGCCAGTAGCTAATGGCCTGCATTCTTTATACCTCTACCCTGAACTGCAGCAAGTTTACCAACTGATTTAGATTGCTCTGGATCAGTGACCAATGATCATAATTTACCATTCCACCAATCTCCAAACTCTATCAGCAACTATTTTGTGTTTTCTTCCACATCACTGATAATTATTAAACAGCTTTAGAAGAACCAATCCCTGTGGGATGGCACAAAGAACACACCCTATTTAGTTAGGGACAGGAACTACAACAAAAAGGAAATGGCAAGAAAAGTCTGAAAATAACTTGGAACTTTATTAAGGAATATTCAAAAGGCAAACTTAAATCAGGGCCTGGTCTTGTGTACAGTAAGTTAGATCAACAGACCGGAAATAAATCTCCTTAAGGAAGATGAAAAGGTTCTCAATAATTCACATTAGTTATTGAATGTTATAAAATGTTTGGCCCCTTCAGTACTGTAACAAGTTATGACTTTCCTAGAGACAATTTTCTTTATTTTTTTTTCTACGAGAATTGATTAGACTGACATTCACTAATCCTATGTGAGAAAAGGTGACTTGAGCGCACAGAGAACAATCTCTCCTGTTGGGTGACAGTAGGGTAACTGAATTGCTTCCCTCCCTTAAATTTGCAACAACACATATGAAAGGGTAAAAGAAATCCCTAAAGATTTAAGATTAACAGCTGTCCTGCCACTATCTTCCAAGTTCTCTTGTCACATGGATACAAATACCACGTAAATCAATGGGAGCAGCATCTGTGTAACTGCAAGCAACATTTAACCTATGGCCTGGTAGTTAAGTGTCCATCTAACTTGTCCATTAAAATATTTTTTAGGTCTCAAACCTGCAAAGACTTATGCCCAAGCTTACCTTTGACTTCAAGGGGACTATTGATAGTGCATAGCGTTCAGCTGATCCTGAAAAAAGTTGTGTAAGACTTTCGGGGCAGAGACTGTCATTGTCTTTATGTTTGTACAATGTCTAACAAAATGAGGCCCTGACTTAGTTGAATGGACCCTGCTCACTTAATCAAAGCTAGTCAATCTTTTGTGTTCTCCCTGTTCTGACTTTTTAAAGTACTTAGCATCATACAGCACTCTATGGCCTGGTCTACACTACGCGTTTAAACCGATTTTAGCAGCGTTAAACCGATTTAATGCTGCACCCGTCCACACAACGAGGCCCTTTATATCGATATAAAGGGCTCTTTGAATTAGTTTCTGTACTCCTCCCCGACGAGAGGAGTAGCACTGAAATCGGTATTACCATATCGGATTAGGGTTAGTGTGGTAGCAAATCGACGGTATTGGCCTCCGGGCGGCATCCCACAGTGCACCATTGTGACCGCTCTGGACAGCAATCCGAACTCGGATGCTTTGGCCAGGTAAACAGGAAAAGCCCTGCGAACTTTTGAATTTCATTTCCTGTTTGCCCGCGCGGAGCTCTTGATCAGCACGGGTGCGATGCAGTCCAAATCACAAAGAGCTCCCATGGGCAGTACAGGAGATACAGATCTGATCACTGTATGGGAGACAAATCTGTTTCATCACAGTCCGTTACAGGAAGACGAAATGAGAAAGCATTTGAAAAAATTCCAGGCTATTAGAACAGCAGCCACACACAGTGCTGTGTGACAGCGTAAGGAAGCAAAGAATCAAATGGAACACTAGTGGAGGGAGGGGCGGTACTGAGGACTCCAGCTATCCCACAGTCCCCGCAGTCTCTGAAAGCATTTGCATTCTGGCTGAACTCCCAATCTGTAAGGTCAAACATTATTGTCCAGGGTGTTTCAGGGTAATTCGTCATTAACCCCCCGACCCCCCCCGGTGAAGAAAAGGGGAAAAAATCGTGTTTGACTTTTTATAATGTCACTCTATATTTACCCAATGTGCTGGTGAACGCGTGCTGCGGCATGAATAGCAGCATCCTCTTTCCCTCCCCTCCCAGTGGCAGACGGTACATAAGATTGCTAGCCACGTCATCATCAGCCGTGAGTGCTCTTGGCTGCCTCAGGTAGCCGGCGGGCACTGGAAATAGGATGACTCCAGTCATTCCTGGTATGTACAGACGGTTGCCCTTCACGTCTAAAGAAAGATCTGTACTGCCGGACTATCATAGGCAACGGGATGCTGGCTCCTCTCCTCCTCACCGTTAATGTCCGCCTGGATATCATAGCAGCTGGGCTGCTCCCTCATTTTATCTCACTAAACGTCAGTGTTTCTATCTGCATCTTTATTATTATCACACAATGGGGCACCTGCACGGTAGCCCAGGAAGTTGGGGAGAAGGGAATCAATGAGTGGGGTTGTTGCAAGGGCACCCCCATGAATGGCATTAGCTCATCATTTCTGCAGGATCTCTGACATTGGACGGCTTGCTCTCTGGTTCTCTGATACACTGGTTCTCTAGTATACTTGCCCCATATTCTAGGCAGGACTATTTTTAGATAAACCATAAAGGAGGGATTGACTCGGGGAGTCATTCCCATTTTTGTCTTTGCGCCCCCGACCGACCTCAGCTAAGGCTAGCCAGGAGCACCCATGACAGCAGCAGATGGTACAGAATGGCTGGTAACCATCTCTGCTACCTTGCAATGGCAAATGAATGCTGCTCTGTAGCGCTGCAGTACCGCCTCTCTCAGCGGCATCCAGTATACTTACGGTGACAGTGACAAAAGGCAAAACAGGCTCCATGGTTGCCATGCTATGTCATCTGCCAGGGCAATCCAGCGGAAAAGGGTGCGAAATGATTGTCTGTCATTGCTTTCACAGAGGAAGGAATGATTGACATTTACCCAGAATCATCCGTGACACTGTTTTTGCACCATCATGCTTTGGGATCTCAACCCAGAATTCCAATGGGCGAGGGAGACTGCGGGAACTATTAGATAGCTATCCACAGTACAACGCTCTGGAAATCGATGCTAACCTCGGTACATGGACGCACACCGCCAAATTAATGTCCTTAGTGTGGCTGCGTGCACTCGACTTTATACAATCTGTTTTATAGACCCGGTTTGTGTAAAATCGGAATAATCCCGTAGTGTAGATATATCCTATAATGTTCAAAGAACAACTCTCACTGACTTCTTTTGCAGTTGTTAGTATTCAGCACTTCTGCAAATCAAACCCCAGGGTCTCAAGTCAAGCAGCCAAAAAATTAGGAACACATAATCAGTGATCACATATGAAAAGCCTGGTTTAAGCGACCGAATCTTAGGGCAGGGGTAGACTAGAATCCAATTCTCCAGAGCAGCATTTGACTGCCTAACCAGGAGAACCTCCTTTATCTTCCTTCAATCCCCAGGCTCATTCACTGCAACCCTTCCAACCTCCAAATCACTTCCAGAGAACATCTGTACACGCTCGTGCTTCACACCATCCATTTCCTAGCCCTTGCATCCCGCCCCTACACCAAGTGGTGGGATCTGCTGCCACTTGAGGAGCATAGGTGCTAGAACTAGGGATTCGGGTGGTGCTGCCTCACCCCCTGGCTTGACATAGTTTCCATTATATACAGAGTTTACAGTTTGGTTCAATGGCACTCAACACCCTCACTATACAAATTGTTCCAGCACCCCTGCTGAGTAGGGGGTGGAACCCCTGTGGGCCAGTCTGTACTATACTTTGGTTCAGTGGCCCGGAGCCTGGTAAGGAGTGTGTCTGGTGGGTACAGCCTGTCCTGCCCACCCATCCAAGTGTGACCCCTTTCTTTTCTGCTCTATCCCTCCCAATGTGTCCAGGTCCTGCCTCTTCCCAGTGCTATTCTCCTTATTTAGCCAGTCCCAGTCTCTACGCCTCAGGCTTTTCATCCCAGGATCAGAAAGCCCTAGTCTTACCCCTCCAAAGTGCTCATCCCAGTCTCACTTTGCCACTCCTATCCTGTCTCCTGGCCCAATCTCTCCACTCGTTACCTAATCTCTCTCTCCCCACCCCCCATCCTGACCTCCACTCACTGCTCCCCTATCTATGTTCCCTGTCAGTAGCTCTCAGTCTCCCTTCACATAGGTTCCTCATGCCAGCTCCTTGTCCAGCCAGTCCCATTTCTCCCCCACACCCTAGCTCTTCTGCAGATGTCTCCCCATCCCCTCACTTCTTTCTCCTTGCCCCATTGGTTCCCATTCCCAGTCTCCTTCACCTCTACATCTCCCTCCCTGGTTCTTAGGCTCAACTCACCTCTACCCCTCCCAATTCCCTTTACTCAGCTTCCATTTCAGTTTTGGGGTTCACCTCCCATTTCCTCCAGACTATTCCCCCTCCAAGTCTCGCTTTTGTCCCCTCTGCATTCAAATCAGGTAACTTTCTCCTCCATGCTGCCTGAATGAGTGCCTATGGGATCACTAAGAGCACAGGAAAGGTAGACCCCCATCTCTCACTTTTAACTTCAGGTGCCCAAGCTCAACAGTCTGCAGCAGCCCAGAGCTGCAATTGCAGAGCATGTCCTGCTCAGCTCCAAGTCGCAGCATACTCAGTGCAGACAGAATCTTCAGATAATTTAGCTGCTAAAATCAAAATCTCTACTGAGCATGTGCAAACTGCAATTTTTCAAAGGCTTTTTCAAATTTTGACAGTTTTCACAGGGGCAGAAAAAGGCACATCCCCAACACAAAGTACACCCCCTTGCCAAATCTGACCTTCTCAGAAAAAACGGTCACAGGAAACTTGTATTACCATAGTATCTAAGCACCAAGCCACTGATCAAGACTCCACTGAAGAGTTTACAATCTATGGCCTGGTCTACACTACAAAGGGATGCTATTTGAGGAAGGACTGCTAGGCAGAGATGGCGTTCACCTTTCGAGGAGGGGAAAGACCTTATTTGCACACAGACTGGCCAACCTAGTGAGGAGGGCTTTAAACTAGGTTCGACGGGGACAGGTGAGCAAAGCCCACAGGTAAGTGGGGAACACAAAGACCTGTGAGATGAGACAGAAACAAGAGGGAGCGTGGGCTATAATGGCAGAGAGAAAGGAGGGTCAGTGCAAAACTGGGAGGCAAGATCAAACCAGTATCTTAGATGCCTATATACAAATGCGAGAAGTATGGGTAATAAGCAGGAAGAACTGGAAGTGCTAATAAATAAATACAACTATGACATTGTTGGCATCACTGAAACTTGGTGGGATAATACACATGATTGGAATGTTGGTGTGGATGGGTATAGTTTTCTCAGGAAGGATAGACAGGGGAAAAAGGGAGGAGGTGTTGCCTTATATATTAAAAATGTACACACTTGGACTGAGGTGGAGATGGACATAGGAGACGGAAGTGTTGAGAGTCTCTGGGTTAGGATAAAAGGGGTAAAAAACAAGGGTGATGTCGTGCTAGGAGTCTACTACAGGCCACCTAACCAGGTGGAAGAGGTGGATGAGGCTTTTTTTAAACAACTAACAAAATCATCCAAAGCCCAAGATTTGGTGGTGATGGGGGACTTCAACTATCTGGATGTATGTTGGGAAAATAACACCGCGGGGCACAGACTATCCAATAAGTTCCTGGACTGCATTGCAGACAACTTTTTATTTCAGAAGGTTGAAAAAGCTACTAGGGGGGAAGCTGTTCTAGACTTGATTTTAACAAATAGGGAGGAACTCGTTGAGAATTTGAAAGTAGAAGGAAGCTTGGGTGAAAGTGATCATGAAATCATAGAGTTTGCAATTCTAAGGAAGGGTAGAAGGGAGTACAGCAAAATAGAGACAATGGATTTCAGGAAGGCGGATTTTGGTAAGCTCAGAGAGCTGATAGGTAAGGTCCCATGGGAATCAAGACTGAGGGGAAAAACAACTGAGGAGAGTTGGCAGTTTTTCAAAGGGACACTATTAAGGGCCCAAAAGCAAGCTATTCCGATGGGTAGGAAAGATAGAAAATGTGGCAAAAGACCACCTTGGCTTAACCACGAGATCTTGCATGACCTACAAAATAAAAAGGAGTCATATAAAAAATGGAAACTAGGTCAGATTACAAAGGATGAATATAGGCAAATAACACAGGAATGCAGGGGCAAGATTAGAAAGGCAAAGGCACAAAATGAGCTCAAACTAGCTATGGGAATAAAGGGAAACAAGAAGACTTTTTATCAATACATTAGAAGCAAGAGGAAGACCAAGGACAGGGTAGGCCCACTGCTCAGTGAGGAGGGAGAAACAGTAACAGGAAACTTGGAAATGGCAGAGATGCTTAATGACTTCGTTGTTTCGGTCTTCACTGAGAAGTCTGAAGGAATGTCTAACATAGTGAATGCTTATGGGAAGGGGGTAGGTTTAGAAGATAAAATAAAAAAAGAGCAAGTTAAAAATCACTTAGAAAAGTTAGATGCCTGCAAGTCACCAGGGCCTGATGAAATGCATCCTAGAATACTCAAGGAGTTAATAGAGGAGGTATCTGAGCCTCTAGCTATTATCTTTGGAAAGTCATGGGAGACGGGAGAGATTCCAGAAGACTGGAAAAGGGCAAATATAGTGCCCATCTATAAAAAGGGAAATAAAAACAACCCAGGAAACTACAGACCAGTTAGTTTAACTTCTGTGCCAGGGAAGATAATGGAGCAAGTAATTAAAGAAATCATCTGCAAACACTTGGAAGGTGGTAAGGTGATAGGGAATAGCCAGCATGGATTTGTAAAGAACAAATCGTGTCAAACCAATCTGATAGCTTTCTTTGATAGGATAACGAGTCTTGTGGATAAGGGAGAAGCGGTGGATGTGGTATACCTAGACTTTAGTAAGGCATTTGATACGGTCTCGCATGATATCCTTATCGATAAACTAGGCAAATACAATTTAGATGGGGCTACTATAAGGTGGGTGCATAACTGGCTGGATAACCGTACTCAGAGAGTAGTTATTAATGGCTCCCAATCCTGCTGGAAAGGTATAACAAGTGGGGTTCCGCAGGGGTCTGTTTTGGGACCGGCTCTGTTCAATATCTTCATCAACGACTTAGATGTTGGCATAGAAAGTACGCTTATTAAGTTTGCGGACGATACCAAACTGGGAGGGATTGCAACTGCTTTGGAGGACAGGGTCAAAATTCAAAATGATCTGGACAAATTGGAGAAATGGTCTGAGGTAAACCGGATGAAGTTCAATAAAGACAAATGCAAAGTGCTCCACTTAGGAAGGAACAATCAGTTTCACACATACAGAATGGGAAGAGACTGTCTAGGAAGGAGTATGGCAGAAAGAGATCTAGGGGTCATAGTGGACCACAAGCTAAATATGAGTCAACAGTGTGATACTGTTGCAAAAAAAGCAAACGTGATTCTGGGATGCATTAACAGGTGTGTTGTAAACAAGACACGAGAAGTCATTCTTCCGCTCTACTCTGCGCTGGTTAGGCCTCAACTGGAGTATTGTGTCCAGTTCTGGGCACCGCATTTCAAGAAAGATGTGGAGAAATTGGAGAGGGTCCAGAGAAGAGCAACAAGAATGATTAAAGTTCTTGAGAACATGAGCTATGAAGGAAGGCTGAAAGAATTGGGTTTATTTAGTTTGGAAAAGAGAAGACTGAGAGGGGACATGATAGCAGTTTTCAGGTATCTAAAAGGGTGTCATCAGGAGGAGGGAGAAAACTTGTTCACCTTAGCCTCTAATGATAGAACAAGAAGCAATGGGCTTAAACTGCAGCAAGGGAGATTTAGGTTGGACATTAGGAAAAAGTTCCTAACTGTCAGGGTAGTTAAACACTGGAATAAATTGCCTAGGGAGGTTGTGGAATCTCCATCTCTGGAGATATTTAAGAGTAGGTTAGATAAATGTCTATCAGGGATGGTCTAGACAGTATTTGGTCCTGCTGTGAGGGCAAGGGACTGGACTCGATGACCTCTCGAGGTCCCTTCCAGTCCTAGAGTCTATGAATCTATGAATAGCTGTGCTGGCTAGCAGTGTGGAACAAAAAAAATCATACCCCTGAAGATAATTAGGCTGATAAAACCACGAGCGCAGATGCTTCTGTCATCTTAACTAATGTCATTCGGGGAGGTGGTATTACTATGTTGGCAAAAGAATTTCTGTCAGGATACACTGCTCTACCTTAGGCCAACATAGCCCATGTCTACGCTACAGAGCCCAGGTATAACAGAGACAGATGGAGACAGAAGACAGATAGGCGAGTTCAGATGCGTTGATGATTATCCATTAACCATTAATTTTTGAGATCTAGCAGTTTATAATCCATTTAATACATAGCACATTAATTTTGTATAGTGCTAAGAAGTCTACATACATCAACGCAATTATCTTTGTCAACCAAGGCGGTGATCCATCTCAAAGATAAAATACTCACTAAAACTGCTTGGCTGACTGTGATGGAGTGTGCTCGCCACACCAGCCCTGAAAGAGATGATTAGGCTAGGTGGGCCCCATCACCTAATTAAGCTGCAAATGGGGGAGACTTAGGTTGTGTGGAGGGCCTAATTACAAGGAAGTTCACCTATGAGGGAGCAGGCAGAACTTCTATAAAGCTAGGAGGCTGGCAGTGGCAACAGGGTGGAAGGCAGCAGGGATGAAGTCTGCATCCTCTCTCTCTGCAGTAAGGGAGCAGGATGGGATATAGAAACTCATGAGGAAGGGTTTACTTAGTGGGCCTAAGAGAAAAGACTGTGAGTAAGAAGGCTGATGAAAAAGAAGCATGGTGGGCTGTAGCCCAGGGAAGAGGGCAGTAAGGTTGGTGAAGTCCCAGACCAACTGCTTGCTACAGAGCCCTGAACAGGAACCCAGAGTAGAGGGTATGCCTTGGTTTCCTTATCATCCACTACAGAGTGGTTCTGTTAAGGGCAGCTGATAGGAAGACTGGCGGAGATGCTGCAGGAGTGACAGAATCAGGGCAGTGGGTGCAGAAGGACTGTGAAACACTCCCCATGAAGAGGAAACTATAGTGCGATCTGGCTGGAGGGTCATGTCACGCAGTAGACATACTGTAACTTGGTGAGCAGGAGAAGAACTGTATGGTGGAAGACCAAAAAGGGATTGCTAAACTGGGCAAAGCTAATCACTAGGAGGCACCACCCAGCAGCAAGCAGAACATCCTTTAACACTAACCTTCCTTACTTCATCTCACATATTATTCCTTGTTTTCCTTCCTCGCTTTACTCTACTCTTTCCTATAATAGATCTTAATGTATTTTCTCCTGAGTCATATTCAGTTTCCAGTTCTCTTCTTTCTCCTTCCATCTACCATCATCTCATCTCTCTTTTCACTGTGTTCTTCTCCTCCTCTCTTGCATTTCTTCCTCACCCCAGCCTCCAAAAAAATCTGTATACTGCTTTCCTAACTTACTCCATTAACCTTTCCCACTCTCTCCTGCCCACCCTGACACAGGGATCAATTTGTTAACCAAATAACTGGTGGTAGGTTTCAGTTTTTACTCAAACAACTGATTGAGACACACACCCCACGCACAGTCTGGAGGCAATGTCCAAAAGAAGGGCCATGCCCCAAGCCGCTGGGAACGTGAAACATGCTGGAAAGCCTAATAGTGTTGTCCCTGATGTGTGCTTGGGAGTGGGGCTCCATCTTTCCTATTATTCTCTAGTCAGTAGATGGCTGATAATCTGAGATGCCTGTGGGCCAAGCTTCAAATTTTTCCCAATACCTTTTGGCTGCTAGATAGTAAAAACATGCTGGGTGTGTCCTCCTCCTCCCACTCCCTCAAAAACACCCCACCCCCTTTTGGCTGCTTCAGGAATAGGGAGTAATTTCTGCTACTTTACTCCTTCCTCAGTCTCCTGGTTGATGTGATAGGGGAGGTGTATACCCTATCCCTCCCTCAATCTGGTGTTAAGTCCTTTTCTCCAAAAAATGAATAGCTACAGTACATATGTCTCCTAGCTGCTTAGGGCTTTCCCAAGCATTGGCAAAATTGAGTTCTTATTTGTTCCACTGCCACCCAGAAGACTTTGAATAGCAGCAATGAAGACTCACAAGCCTGGTCAGTTTTCACTCTACAGCATTTCCAAAGAAACATCTAATCAGCAGCATACTTTGAAGATGTCTGTCTGTAAGATAACATAGCAGCAGTTTATCCTGAGTTTGCATTTGAAAGGTTATCTTTGCAACCACAGGGCTAGAATGAAGGCTTAAATTCTGCAGAAGTTGATGGCACTGGCCTGATATAAATCACCTTTTTGTATCTGCTTCAAGCTAAATGTGTCAATCTCCACTGAAGGAACTGTACCACATATTCATGCATTCTTGATGAGCCAAGGGAAGATTAAGCATTAATCTAAATTAGTATTTGGACAAACCTATACACATATCAGACAACATTCCAAATTACTGATTATTTTAACAAATTAAGGCATATAAATTTAAACATACTAAAGTAAATTCAGTCATGAATTCAATGGCGTTATGATAAGACTTGTTTAATTCTTTCCTCTGCGCTCTATATATTTGCTCCATATATTTCGAAGAACCATATGGAAAGGCTTCCTCCTTCCATTACATTTCAGGGGAAAACAAAGAGATAGACTGCCTATTGAGACAAATATACTTCCCTTCAGACACCCTGAAGATAGCATATTCAAAACCAAAAATTGGGCCATTAAACCTCACCCACCTTGTCTCTCTAATATCCTGGGACCGAGATGGCTATAATACCACTGCATATTCAAAATAAATCAACAGTAGTATTAGAGTATACAATCAATGCAGAAAATTATATGTCAACAGAATACAATAAACTGCAGTACATGAACACAAAACATACACATATACACAGTCAATAGCATATGGAAAAAGCCAAAATTTTGTTTTCAGATAAAATAGTTAACTGTATAAACAATATAAATATTTACCTACAAGAACAGCAATGTACCATTGTGCAAGAAAACAGGAATTGAACAAATTATTATTAGTCTTTAAACCAGACTCCATTTAAACGTTTCTGTGGCCTGCTTAACATTCCATGCATATTTCTGGCAAGGTAGTTCTGGATGAAGTTCAAACTGTCCTTTTCTAACTTTCACTTACTATAAAAATTGTTTAATATAGAAAAGTATACAACAAACTTTCTTATTTTACCAACACCTAAAATACTGACACTTGTGTTCAGTAATGCTACATGGAATTTTTTAGAGCAAATCTTCAAAGTGAGATTGCGTTTACCAGACCACACCATCTATAAATGTTACATACTTCCATAATCTTTAAACTGTAATAAATTCTTCAGTTAGCTGATGCAAGTTTATTTAAAAAAAAAAGTTTATAAAAAAATACTTAAACCTATTTTTAAAAATTGATGTTTTCTCACTCAATGAGACATGCTACCAAGCCCAAAATATGTGAAGTCATTTTCTAACAACGTAGTCCAAAGTAATTTGTAGTAGCCCACATATTCCTCAAATTGATTAGAAAAAACACTGATTTGCCAAATTTCTCCCTAAATGTTATCTTCTGATAAGGTAGTCCATCATATTGTTTCATTATATCCCAAGCAGCTGTGTTTCCAATTTGTTCAAACCAGCTAATAAATCAGCATGGTCATGCTGCAAAGTTATAGTGGATTCTATATTAGCATTTGAAAAATGAAAACACACTCCTATGCATGGGCACTAAGTACAGACAGTGCTGCTTTGTCTCCTAAAATACGCTTTTACTGCTCAAATAATATTTACAAATTGGAAGTAAAAAGATACTTTAACACTATACAGAAATGACTAGGGACCTGATCCTGCAAACTCAAACCCCTAACTTAAGTGAGCTGGCCCACTTCAGAAGTCAGTGTGATTATTCATGCAAGTAAAGATAAGCATGTGCAAGTGTTTACAGGGACTGAGGACTGTATCAGAATAAAGCTATGCAGCTCAATCAGTCTATCCACCGTAAGAGACTTTATGCTCCATTTCTTTTAAAAACGGAGCTACACCTAAAATAGTGCAGTTTGAGGGGCGTGGGAGTCGTTTGGGGTTTCTAGAGCAAAGAATTCACATAAGGCCTCTTTAAGAATATTTAAATCAGAGAAGGCCTAAATATTTTTCTGTTCTTCTGAGAAGGAAATGGCAGGTCAAAGCTTGAGAAGAAATGTTATTAGATTTCAACAAGTGACAACTCTGTTCTTCTAAACTATACCACGATGCACCAAATATCATCTCCACTTTCACACTTCATAGCAAAGTGATATTCCCCCCCCCCACATATGAATACTTTAAAATGCTCATGTTGAATTACAGACAATAGTTTGCAGAAGTTTCCATGAGAGCAAGAAAAGTTTCTTTGACTTCATATGGGGAGTTGAGTTAAAAATTACTAGCACAAACCGTGACTTACAAAAATCCAATAAACCCTTTAAATATGTTGCGGTAAGTGTCCTTTCTGGATTTTCTTGGCTCGTAAACTTACACCAGGGAACAGACAAGCCATCCCCAGTGCCAGATCAATAAAATCGAGTGCCCGCAGAACGGCTGCTGTTTCAGGTGGCTTCAGCCCATCCGTGCAAGCTGCAATGTTGCAACAGTTCTGCTACTTGGAATGTGTCTGCGTTCGTGCGGGCTGAACCTGGCTCCAGCACAGCGAGCAGCCCGGCGAAGGCGTGACGGCCCCAGCCAGCGCGCACACACCTCCCAACCTCTCTGCTGGGGGAGCCCGGAGAGGGCAAGCTGGCCCCGCTAGGGTCCAAAAGCAAATCCCCGCTGCTGGGCCGAGGGAAGCGAGCTAGCCCGGGTTACTGCCTACCCCCAGGAAGGGAGCACAACGGGGCAATGGACCCCCCCCCCGGAGGAAATGGGAACATGGGGCATCAGCCAGATGTAACCAGGGGGCTCGCCAGGCTCCCACCCCCTGTGCCCCCCTGGCTGGGGCGGCCCCGGACGCAGTTAGCGGCCCTTCCCCCAGCGCAGCCCCCGGTGCAGGCGGCTTGGGTGCCCGCCGGCCCCTTACCTGTCCCGGGGGTCGATCCACGAGGTCTGCCGGGTGTTGTGGTCGATGTAGAAGACGCGTCCGTCGAAGTCTCTCGCCTCCTCCCAGCCCGCGGGCAGCGGCAGCTCCGAGCTTTCCCGGCCCCGCTGGCCACCCCCCGCCGCCGCCGGCTGCCCGCGCGCCGGGACCGCTCACCCAGGGCATGGCCCCGCCGTCCCCGGCCGCCGCCACCTGGCCCAGCCGCCGCGCCTCCCGCGCGCCCCGCTGCAGGCCCCGCGCCCGCCCGCCGGTCGCCGCCTCCAGCCGCTACCAAGCGGCCCCGCGGGGAGCGGGACTGGGCGGCTCCGGCAGCGCCGCGCCGGGCTCATCCTCCCCGCTCGAGCCGGACGGCAGCCCGCCGCTAACCGCCGCGGCAGCGGCTCCGAGAGCCGCGCTCTCCCACGCGCCCGCCCCGCCACAGCCCGCCGGCTCCCCCCGCTCCCGCCCGGCGCCTGCCCCGGCCATCTTCCCTCCCTGCCTGCGCCAGGGCCGGCCCCTCCCGGCGATTCCCACGCTGGGGCGGGGAGCGGCGCTTCCCCTCCGCCCGCTTCCAGCCCCGGCGGTGCAGTCACTCCCCTCCGGCCTGGGGGGGGAGCGGGGGAGGCTGGAGAGACCCGCTCCCGGAAGGGGGACGGGGCGAGGCGCGGCGGCCGAAGTTAGCTCCTGGCCCAGGTGGCGCGGAAACAAATCCGGGCGTGAGGAACCGGGGGTGGAATCCGGAGCGGCGGGGCCACGCGGGGTTTGCTCCTGTGTTCGGAGCCGGGATCGGGTTACAGACACACGCCCCCATCCAGGGTAGTGGCTCGGCCTGGGGGAAGAGAGCCGCCCCGTGTGAAACCGCTCCAAGTTGGGGCGTTCCCACATCTGACCCCCTTCTAGAGCATGCGACTTTCACCCCTACCCTGTGTTCGCACACGCAATTGGGAGACTGAGGCGCAATTATAAAGGGACTGGAAAGCGGCCTCCCCGTGCCTCATGACATGCCTCTTCACTACTTCCTCCATCCCAAAGCCCGGATCCTCAGGGGACTTAGACTCCTAACTTCAATTCATTTCAGTGGAAGCTTGGAGCCTTTGGAGGATCTGGGACCAAGTGTCCGTCAAAATCTGTAGCTGTCACTAAGATGGTAAGTAATATGTATGTGCCTATGGGGAAAGTTTGACCCCTGGAGCCTGCAGAGGATAAGATTGAAAGGCGTGCAGAACAGACCAGCTACACAACATCAGTGCAACCCTGACTGCTTCCCTGGAGCTGGCAATAGCTATGGGCAGAGGAGTTGGAGAATCTGATGATTGTGATATGAGATGTGGGAGGTTTGAGCCTCTCTCCCCCCATGTATCTGCATTTCTTATGGTACACAGGCACCTCTTTCCTTTGATCAGCATGCCTCATTTCAATGCTGAATTGTGGTGCATTAGTAGCAACACAGGAGTCTCCTTGCCATGGGGATTGCCGGCGGTGAGATGGGATATGAGAGTGGTCTGTAGGTTTAATAATGGTTAAGTGATACCGTTAGATGGAATCCTATAAGGGTTGAAGGGATCATAGCGTTTAGCAAATGTTGGGATGTTTCTGTCGAGTAGGATCAGTGTTTCAGAGTAGGATAGGTGGAGGTAGCTCCTCTTAATACGTGTTACCTAACACAAAACATGCACCTGGTGCACCTGCACTCTTTATTTCCTAATTTTGAAAGATCTGAGTTTAGCTGAACTTGTTTCAGAAGGGCACACGGCATCCCCTGTTAAGGTGAAACTTTTGAGGTACTAAACTTTTATTTTTTTAAAAAGCAGCAAAGAGACCTGTGGCACCTTATAGACTAACAGATGTATTGGAATATGAGCTTTCGTGGGTGAATACCCACTTCGTCAGATGCATGTAGTGGAAATTTCCAGAGGTAGGTATAAATATGCAAGCAGTATGCAATACGTCTGTTAGTCTATAAGGTGCCACAGGACTCTTTGCTGCTTTTACAGATCCAGACTAACACGGCTACCCCTCTGATACTAATTTTTTTAAGTAATTTATTGGCACTTTCATGTATCATACACAGCTCTCCCTTCCACAGCCTCTGGCTCCTTCACAGCGATTAGTCCCAGTGCAGAATGCACTGGCTGCATGTTAGGCCCTTCCCTCTACATCATCTCCATGTCTCTGCCAATCTAGAACAGCCTGGCTCTCCCTCCTCAACCATACACTCCATGCAGAAGCAGGCAGCAGCATGGAACCTGCAGGTGGAGGATTCAGGGTCAGGGACAAAGAGTCAGAAGGGACATGTTTTGAAGAGGAGAAGGACATTGTGGCTGACCAGAGAAGAAGGATGGTCCAGGGGTTAGAACCTCAAACTTGGGTCCAATTTGCTGCTCTGCGACAGACCATTTGTGACCTTGACCAAGTCAGTCTCTCTGTGACTTAAGCTCCTCATCAGTAAAAATGGGAATAATAACACTTCCCTGCAGAAATGGAGTCCCTCAGTCTACCTACCTTAGGCCCATAAGCAGATGGTTTCAGGGGCCCCATTTCCATGGAAGGGGCAACAGAGCGAATCGGTGCCCAGGAAGTCTGCAGAGAGGCCAAAGGAGGAAACAGCGCTGTAGCCTGTTGAGACAGCCTGTTTAAAATATCTGGGGATCCAGAGGTTTCGATTCCCCTCACAGCTGTTTATTGAGTGGCCATGGGGGGGGGGGGCGCTTCAGTAGACCTACTGTACCCCACGGACCTCCTGGGTATGGTGCTCTGTCCCATCTAGTGGCACTGAGACCACTTAGCTGTGATCTACACTACAGGGTTAGGTTGAATTTAGCCACGATAGGTCGATTTTACAATGAATGCATCTACACAAGCAACCCCGTTCTGTCGACCTAAAGGGCTCTTAAAATTGACTCCTCCCCGGCAAGGGGATTAGCGCTAAAATCGACCTTGCTGGGTCGTATTTGAGGTAGTGCGGACGCAAATCGACGTTATTGGCCTCTGGGAGCTATTCCAGAGTGCTCCAATATGACAGCTCTAGACAGCACTTTCAACTCTGATGCACTAGCCGGGTACATAGGAAAAGCCCCAGGAACTTTTGAATTTCATTTCCTGTTTGGTCAGCGTGGCAAGCTCAGCAGCACAGGTGACCATGCAGTCCTCCCAGAATCGTAAACAAGCTCCAGCATGAAGCAAATGGGAGACACTGGATCTGATTGTTGTATGAGGAGAAGAATCTGTGCAGGCAGAACTCTGATCAAAAAAAAGAAATGCTAATATATATGCCAAAATTGCACAGGGCATGATGAACAGAGGCTACATCAGGGACACACACAGCCGTGCTGCGTGAAAATTAAGGAGGTCAGGCGAGCCTACCAAAAGACAAAGGAGGCAAGCGGTCGCTCTAGGTTGGAGCCCCATACATGCCGCTTCTATGATGTTGGCATAGAAAGTACGTTTATTAAGTTTGCAGACGATACCAAACTGGGAGGGATTGCAACTGCTTTGGAGGACAGGGTCAAAGTTCAAAATGATCTGGACAAATTGGAGAAATGGTCTGAGGTAAACCGGAGGAAGTTCAATAAAGACAAATGCAAAGTGCTCCACTTAGGAAGGAACAATCAGTTTCACACATACAGAATGGGAAGAGACTGTCTAGGAAGGAGTATGGCAGAAAGAGATCTAGGGGTCATAGTGGACCACAAGCTAAATATGAGTCAACAGTGTGATACTGTTGCAAAAAAAGCAAACGTGAATCTGGGATTAATTAACAGGTGTGTTGTAAACAAGACACGAGAAGTCATTCTTCCGCTCTACTCTGCGCTGGTTAGGCCTCAACTGGAGTATTGTGTCCAGTTCTGGGCACCGCATTTCAAGAAAGATGTGGAGAAATTGGAGAGGGTCCAGAGAAGAGCAACAAGAATGATTAAAGGTCTTGAGAACATGACCTATGAAGGAAGGCTGAAAGAATTGGGTTTATTTAGTTTGGAAAAGAGAAGACTGAGAGGGGACATGATAGCAGTTTTCAGGTATCTAAAAGGGTGTCATCAGGAGGAGGGAGAAAACTTGTTCACCTTAGCCTCTAATGATAGAACAAGAAGCAATGGGCTTAAACTGCAGCAAGGGAGATTTAGGTTGGACATTAGGAAAAAGTTCCTAACTGTCAGGATAGTTAAACACTGGAATAAATTGCCTAGGGAGGTTGTGGAATCTCCATCTCTGGAGATATTTAAGAGTAGGTTAAATAAATGTCTATCAGGGATGGACTAGACAATATTTGGTCCTGCTGTGAGGGCAAGGGACTGGACTCGATGACCTCTCGAGGTCCCTTCCAGTCCTAGAGTCTATGAATCTATGAATCAGCTGCATGGCATTCTAGGGGGGGACCCTACCACTACCCTACCACTGTCCGTGGACACCTGGAAGCGGGGAGTCTCACTCAACACAGCGATGGATTTTGTGGAGGAGGAGGAGACGAATGCATAGCAGGCAAGTGGTGAATCCGTTCTCCCCAGCAGCCAGGACATTTTCATCACCCTGGAGCCAATACCCTCTCAAGGTGGGATCCCCGACCCTGAAGGTGGAGAAGGCACCTCTGGTGAATGCACATTTGTAACTACAGTACAAGGTTTAAAAGTAGTGTTTAATTTGCCCTGAAGACTTAGGATGCATTCGCGGCCAGTAGTGCTACTGGAAAAGTCTGTTAAGGTGTCTGGGGATGGAGCGGAAATCCTCCAGGGACATCTCCATGAAGCTCTCCTGGAGGTACTCTGAGGGTATGTCTTCACTACTGGCCTGATCGGCGGGCAGTGATCGAGCCAGAGGGGATCTAGTCTAGTCCCCGAACACTCTCCTGTCGACTCCTGTACTCCAGCTTGGCAAGAGGCGCAGGTAGAGTCGACGGGGGAGCGGTAGCAGTCAACTCACCGCGGTGAAGACACCACGGTAAGTCAATCTAAGTACGTCAACTTCAGCTATGTTATTCACCTAGCTGAAGTTGCCTAACTTAGATTGATTTCCTCCCCCTCTACCCAGTGTAGACCAGGCCTGAAAGCCTTTGCAGAAGGTTTCTGGGGAGGGCTGTCTTATTTCGTCCTCCACGGTAGGATACTTTACCTTGCTAAGCCAGTAGCAAGTAGTCTGGAATCATTGCAACACAAAGCATGGCAGCGAATGGTCCTGGGTTTTGGTCGCATTCAAGCAACATTTGGTCTATATCTTTCTGTGTTAACCTTAGGAGAGTGATATCATTCATGATCATGTGGTTGAAATAGGGGAATTTTTGTAAAGGAACAGTAAAAGGACCCCATTCGTGTTGGTTGTTTGCACTTGGCTAAAAGGGATCATCCCTGAAAACAGCCACATGGCGGGGGTGGGGGTGGGTGAAGGGATCATCCCAAATAGCCACACGGGGCGGGAGGTGCTGCACATCCACCCGAAGACCACAGCCCCTCCTTTTAAATGGCAAACCCAACCGGCATTCCTTGCTATGGGAAAGGAAGGCACTGCAGTTTGAAAACATTCCCACATGTTTAGGAGGATGTTAGAAGCCAAACCCACGTACCCTTTGTCTTTCCATGGCTTCCTGGAAACCGAATTCTGTTGCTCAGCCATGTGTGATGCGGTAGGCGCTCAATATAAAAGGCAAAATGCGACCTTGTACCTAAAGCACATGTGCTGTCTGCTGTGAATTGCTTGATTCACTGTGAAAGTCTCCCTTTTGTTCTCAGAAATGTATCTTCTTAAATTCTACTCTCCCTTTTTATCCCCCTGCAGGTGCAAATGTTTCTGTGCTCCCCCTATCATCTCCGTACCTGAGGTTATCGCAGATTAGAAGGTGAAAAAAACACACTCGTGATGACATGTTTTCTGAGCTCATGCAGTCCTACTGCACGGATAGGGCACAGTTGAATGCATGGAGGCATTCAGTGGCAGAGTCCAGGAAAGCATTACGTGAGCGCGATGAGAAGAGGCATGATGCAATGCTGAGGCTAATGGAGGAGCAAACGGACATGCTCAGGCATCTGGTGGAGCTGCAGGAAAGCCAACAAGAGCACAGACCGCCCCTGCATCCACTGTACAACTGCCTGTTCTCCTCCCCAAGTTCTATATCCTCCTCACCCAGATGCCTAAGAACGCAGGGAGGGGAGGTCCTGAGAACCTAGCCACTCCACTCCAGAGGATGCCCCAAGTAACAGAAGGCTGTCATTCAAACAGTTTTGATTTGTAATGTAGCTACAATAAGCAATGTGGCCTTGTCCTACCCTACCCCACCCGGGCTACCTTATCAGTTATCTCTCTTCCTTTAATTTAATAAAGAAAGAATGCATGGTTTCAAAACAATAGTGATTTTATTTTTTTCGCCAGCTGTGATTGAAGGGGGGAGGGTGGTTGACTTACAGGGAATTAAAATCAACAAAAGAGGCAGGTTTACATCAAGGAGAAACACACACAACTGTCACACCATAGTCTGGCCAGCCATGAAACTGGTTTTGAAAGCCTCTCTCATGCGCAGCGTGCCTACCTGTTCTCTTCTAATCTGGCTGTTCAAAATTAGCAGCCAGACGATTTGCCTCAACCTCCCACTCCACCTTAAACGTCTTCCCCCTTACTCTCACGGATATTATGGAGCACACAGCAAGCAGTAATAGCAGTGGGAATATTGGTTGCGCTGAGGTCTAACCTAGTCAGCAAACAACACCAGTGAGCTTTTTAAATATCCAAAGGCACATTCTACAGCAGGGGTAGGCAACCTATGGCACATGTCCCGAAGGTGGCACACAAGCTGATTTTCAGTGGCACTCTTACTGCCTGGGTCCTGGCCACCGGTCCGGGGGCTCTGCATTTTAATTTAATTTTAAATGAAACTTCTTAAACATTTATAAAATTTTGTTTATTTTACATACAACAATAGTTTAGCTATATATTCTAGACATAGAAAGAGACCTTCTAAAAACATTAAAATGTATCACTGGCATGCGAAACCTTAAATTAGAGTGAATAAATGAAGACTCGGCACACCACTTCTGAAAGGTTACCGACCCCTGTTCTACAACCATTCTGCACTTGCTCAATCTATAATTGAACTGCTCCTTACTACTGTCCAGGCTGCCCGTGTATGGCTTCATTGGCCATGGGAGCAAGGAGTAGGCTGGGTCTCCAAGAATAACTATAACATTTCAACATCCCCAACAGTAATTTTCTGGTCTGGGAAGTAAGTCCCTTCTTGCAGCTGCTCAAACAGCGCAGAGTTCCTAAAGATGCAAACGTCATGCACCTTTCCTGGCCATCCCACACTGGTGTCGGTGAAACCTCCCTTGTGATCCACCAGTGCTTGCAGCACCATTGAAAAGTACCCCTTGCGGTTTATGTACTCGTTGGCAAGGTGGTCCAGTGCCAAGATAGGGCTATGCATTCCGTCTATCACCCCACCACAGTTAGGGAAACACAGTGCTGCAAAGCCATCTACTATGACCTGTACATTTCCCAGAGTCACTGCCCTTGATAACAGAACATCAGTGATTGCATTGGCTACTTGAATCACAGCAGTCTCCACAGTAGATTTGCCCACTCCAAATTGATTCCCGATTGACTGGTAGCAGTCTGGCGTTGCAAGCTTCCACAGGGTTATCACCATTCGCTTCTCAACTGTCAGGGCAGCTCTCATCTTGATATTCCTGCAGTTCAGGGTGGGGGAAAATAACTCACAGAGTTCCAGGAAAGTGGTCTTACACGTGAAAATTTCGCAGCCACTGGGAATCATCCTATACCTGCAACACTATGCGGTCCCACCAGTCTGTGCTTGTTTGCCAGGCCCAGAATTGGCGTTCCATTGTATCAGCCAGCCCCACTGCTGCTATAATGTCCCAATTGCCACATCTCATGCTTTAAGAAATGTCTGTGTCCATGTCCTCACAATCGTTCTCGTGCTGCCATCTCTTAGCCAGGGTCTGCACATACTGCAATAAAATGCACAAAGTGTTTACAGCTCACAATAGCGGTGGTGAGCTGAGTGGGCTCCATGCTTGCCATGCTATGGCATCTGCACAGGAATCCCAGGAAAAAAGGTGCGGAATGATTGTCTGCAGTTGCTTTCACGGAGGGAGGAGAGACTGACAACATGTACCCAAAACCACCCATGACAATGTTTTTGCCCATTCAAGCATTGGGTGCTTAACCCAGAATTCCAATGGACAGTGGAGACTGCAAGAACTGTGGGATAGTTCCGTGAGTTAATGCTAGCCATGGTAACGAGGACACACTCCGCCAACTTAATGTGCTTAGTGGGGACATACACAATCGACTGTATAAAATCAATTTCTAAAAATTGACTTCTATAAAATCTATAAAATTTTGTAGTGTAGACAGTCCCTTAGAGAGAAATTAATGAGTCTTCTCTACAGCCTTAGCTAAGAGCCATATGGCTTTTAGCTCATGCAGTAGAGGCTCATTCACTAAGCTCTAGAGGTCCTAGGTTCAATCTTCTCCTCCAACGACTGAGGTCTGTTAGTATTACAAGTGGGGACTCGTCCAGGATTTCAACTGGTAAATCTCTTAAGCTCAGGAAGTGCTTCCTTAGCTAGGGGAAGTTTTTTTAAGTACATCAGAAGCAGGAAGCCTGCTAAACAACCAGTGGGGCCCCTTGACGATCAAAATACAAAAGGTGCACTTAAAGACGATAAAGTCATTGCGGAGAAACTAAATGGATTCTTCGCTTCAGTCTTCACGGCTGAGGATGTTAGGGAGATTCCCAAACTCTATTAGAGTTCTTTGAAGGGTCAACAAACATGTGGACAAGGGGGATCCAGTGGACATAGTGTACTTAGATTTCCAGAAAGCCTTTGACAAGGTCCCTCACCAAAGGCTCTTACGTAAATTAAGCTGTCATGGGATAAAAGGGAAGGTCCTTTCATGGATTGAGAACTGGTAAAAGACAGGGAACAAAGGGTAGGAATTAATGGTAAATTCTCAGAATGGAGAGGGGTAAACTAGTGGTGTTCCCCAAGGGTCAGTCCTAGGACCAATCCTATTCAATTTATTCATAAATGATCTGGAGAAAGGGGTAAACAGTGAGGTGGCAAAGTTTGCAGATGATACTAAACTACTCAAGATAGTTAAGACCAAAGCAGATTGTGAAGAACTTCAAAAAAGATCTCACAAAACTAAGTGATTGGGCAACAAAATGGCAAATGAAATTTAATGTGGATAAATGTAAAGTAATGCACATTGGAAAAAATAACCCAACTATACATACAATATGATGGGGCTAATTTAGCTACAACGAGTCAGGAAAAAGATCTTGGCGTCATCGTGGATAGTTCTCTGAAGATGTCCACGCAGTGTGCAGAGGCGGTCAAAAAAGCAAACAGAAGATGTTAGGAATCATTAAAAAGGGGATAGAGAATAAGACTGAGAATATATTATTTGCCCTTATATAAATCCATGGTACGCCCACATCTCGAATACTGTGTACAGATGTGGTCTCCTCACCTCAAAAAAGATATTCTAGCACTAGAAAAGGTTCAGAAAAGGGCAACTAAAATGATTAGGGGTTTGGAGAGGGTCCCATATGAGGAAAGATTAAAGAGGCTAGGACTCTTCAGCTTGGAAAAGAGGAGACTAAGGGGGGATATGATAGAGGTATATAAAATCATGAGTGATGTGAGAAAGTGGATAAGGAAAAGTTATTTACTTATTCCCATAATACAAGAACTAGGGGTCACCAAATGAAATTAATAGGCAGCAGGTTTTAATAAAACAAATAAGAGGAAGTTCTTCACACAGCACACAGTCAACTTGTGGAACTCTTTACCTGAGGAGGTTGTGAAGGCTAGGACTATAACAATGTTTAAAAGAAAACTGGATAAATTCATGGTGGCTAAGTCCATAAATGGCTATTAGCCAGGAAGGATAAAGAATGGTGTCCCTAGCCTCTGTGCATCAGAGGATGGAGATGGATGGCAGGAGAGAGATCACTTGATCATTGCCTGTGAGCTTCACTCCCTCTGGGGCACCTGGCATCGGTCATTGTCGGTACACAGATACTGGGCTAGATAGACCTTTGGTCTGACCTGGTATGGCCGTTCTTATGTTCTTATATAACCCACACACCTTGTGGGTGTGGTGCTCTGTCCCATGTGGTAGCACTGAATCCACTTAGATAGAGAATAATGAGTCTGCTTTACAGCCTTAGCTAAGATCCACATGCCTTTTAGTTTATGCAGTAGAGGCTCGTACATTTGGCTCCAGAGATCCCAGATTTGATCCCGCCCGCCGATGGCCAAGGTCTGTTGGCGTTACACTGGCAAACATGGCATCCGTGAAAAGACCCTGGCCTAGAGGCTATCTTGAGAAACAGACAACCTCCACCTGAGACGTTCTCCCAGGTGTGAGAAAAGTGGGATGTCTAGGAAGGGTTTCTCAACTGCCTGTCAATTATCCCCAAGAGCAGGGACTCCCTCAGTCCTTAACACACACATGCACAAGATATCAGGGCAGGGACCTTCTCAACTGCCCCAAGAAACCTGGACAGAGAACCACTCAGCTTCTGAACAGGAACCCCAGCTCAATCCTCTTGAGAGGCCAGGCCAAGTACCCCCAATCTTTGATTACCTCATCCTCCTGCCAGTTCCAGGGACAGGAGAGAACTCAGCACCTTGGAGCCAATGGTTGTTTCTAAGCAGGATAGAGAAATCAGTCAGCGCCTCTAAAATTTTAATAAGAGGGGAAAAGCATATTACTCTCTGAGCCACTGCCTTTTCTTTGCCCTTCTCCTGTCTTTCTTTCTGTGGTATGTCTATTCTGCAAGTGAAGGTGCGATTGTAGCACAGGTAGACAAACCAGCCAGGGACCCTGGGTATGTACCCTGGTTGGTAGCCCATGCTGAAGTTTGTGGCACTATGCCTACACTACTATTATCACCACTGGAAGTATTTCTTCACACAGCTCACAGTCAACTTGTGGAACTCTTTGCCAGAGGATGTTGTGAAGGCCAAGACTATAACAGGGTTCAAAAAAGAACTAGATAAGTTCATGGGGGATAGGTCCATGTGGTGTCCCTAGCCTCTGTTTGCCAGAAGCTGGGGATGGGCTACAGGAGATGGATCACTTGATTTCCTGTTCTGTTTATTCCCTCTGAAGTACCTGGCATTGGCCACCGTTGGAAGACAGGATACTGAGCTAGATTGGACCTTTAGTCTGACCCAGTATGGTTGCTCTTACGGTCACTGATAGTTAGACTGAAGCTAGCATGATATGCCTACCCGTACTACAATCACACTTTCACTTGCAGTGCATTTATGAAAAATGTAGCATCTCAGGCTGCTTGACTGCTCCCTCCTCCCCTCTTCAAAAAAATACCACTGGCTCCTCTCAGCCAGCTCTGCTTCTTGGAGGCCTCTCTTGTCTAACAGGAGTAGGGTACCCAGTATAATGCAAAATTTCTCCACATTATGTAGAGAAGGAGAACCTGCAGCCAAACTAGAGCACTATGCACAATATATAGCATTTAAGTTTAGCCTGAGTTTGTTTTGCAGGAAAGAGAACACAATTTGTACAGTACATGCATACTGCCAACAAAATAATTATTAATTAAATTAATTATAATAATTAATTATAATTACAAAATGAATACATTTATAGACATTTTCATCAACTCATTGTCTCACACCCACTGCATGCATTCAGCACATCTCAGCTCTCACTTATTTCACATATCTTCATTCCACACCCACTTTCACTCCACTCCAAGTCATTCCACCCACAAACACACACAGTCACTCACTCCTAGGCACATCTTATGCCACACCTACCCAAATTCATTCTACATTTACCCACCCACTTTTTCTGCGTCCATACATATCTTCTCTGTCAGTCTGAATATATATAGTCACTAATTCTATACAGTCATCTGCTCACCCTACATCTGCCCATTCCATGTGCACATATACCCACTCCTATGAATGCCAACCCAGTCCCTATCAGCTACATAGTTTCTGGCCTTTCTAATGATCTACAGGGAAAATCCTTTATCTATGGGGAAATCGTTACCTGACTGACTGGCTCATCTTCATTCCTTACTTGTCTGGAACTGGTAGCAGGACGAGCTCCTGTTTCCCCAGCTTCCAGTTGTGAGCAGCTATTCTAAGTTTATCCTCCATATCCTGCTGCCCCCAACCCATCTGAATCCTCCACACATATTATTCTGGGAGAGGTGGGGAGCACTGATAGATTTCCCCCTAATCCCATCTCATTGTCTTCAGAGGTGGCCAGCTGACCCCCTCATCTTCCAGTCTTCAGGCAGCCACTGTTCCCTAAATCAGCAGAGAATAGGAAAATTAAGGGGCCTCTTCTTATTCTGCCACATCCCTAATCCCCCCAGCAGGGCCTTGTTCCACAGGCCAACTGTGCTCTGCCACCATCATCCCCTGGGGAAAGAATAGCTTAATCTTGCTGATGGAAAAACCCTATTATGACTAAAAAACCTTTCCCATGGGGGTGAAGCTAGGGTGACCACATATCCCGATTTTATAAGGACAGTCCTGATATTTGGGGCTTTTTTTTGTATAGGCTCCTATTAACCCCCACCCCGTCCCGATTTTTCACACTTGCTATCTGGTCAGCCTAGGTGATGCTTTCCTTGGGCTGCCTGCTCACTGTTAGATTAGAGATCAGAGGTCCCCTTTGGAGACCTCCCTAAAACAAAGAACAGGAGAGTTATCTGATCAACCTCTGAAACAATGGGTTGGTAAGAGAAGGCTATTGAAGCTCCCCCAGAAGACACCAGTGATAAGTGGGAAGCCAGAATCTGGGGTTAGCTGTGTGGGTCAAAAGGGGACAGAGGGATATAGAGGTGGCATGGGTAAATGAGGGGATGGAGTGACAGAACAAGGTGACTGCACATGGGGACAAGATGACAAACTTCACACAGTGCTCCTATTATATGTTATTATATAACAAATGCCATCAAAAGGCTACCAGACATGGATTTGTCATTGTCCCACTATGATTAGCAATGTGAAATTTGTTAAGGGTCCCTGTCTGGGATAGTACAGAAGAATCGTAGGACCAGCTGTACGTGTGTACCAGGTCAATGTGACTATCTTTCAAGAGTCCTCAAGGTGAAGAACATTAGCATAGTTTATCTGCAAGAAACTCATGGCAGACAATGAGCAAACTGCAAGATATAAATTCATGGTTATGAACTGATTGTCACCATGAATGATGCAAAGTATGGCCTTGCCATGTGCATCAGGCATGGTCTTAAAGATGTCATAGTCCTAGAGGAACCCAAGACCATGGGAATCTATCACTCCAATAAGAATAAGACAACTGACCATAATGGATATCCGCAAACCTCCACGGCTTGAATGGTCAAATCTTGCTTTACCATCATTTCTCCACCTAGCTGTGTATCTTGGTGATTTTTAACCGCCATCATTCACAATGAGGCTATTGCATAAATGATGCTGCTGGTGAGCAACACACAGATTGAGCCTTGTTCACAGAGGTCCTCCATCTTTTCAACCCCAAACAACCATGGGCTTTTTGCTCAGCCAGACAGAATACTGAACAGAACCAAGACCTCTGCTCTCTGATGAAATACAATACAAGTGTACCCCTGTAAGCTTCATGAACAGTGCTTTGAAATGTTCTTCACAGCGAACACTACTCCACTATTCTGCATGTTGCCTTTGGATTTCCATTGACTGAATCAATGCCAAAATTATGCTGGAATTTCCGCAAAGTGAACTGGACTGCATATACCACAGAAGTTGAAGTTGGGATATACCGTATCATATACCATATCTTTGAGTCCATTCCAGAAAACAATGACCACTCTGTTCACTTTCTTATCAAAGCTGCTGCAAAACACATTCTCCACTGCTATCACAAGGCTTATACTCTTTGCTGGCAGTTGACAACAGGAGCACTCTTCAAAGAGTATGAGAAGAGTGATGATCCAGACACAACAAAAGCTCTAGTAGAATCATTGAATTCTGCCCATCTGAAGAGATGGAACAAGACAGTGGAGGATCTTGACTTCATGCTTTCCAGTCACAAATTCTGGGCACTCCTCCATAAGCTTGGAGTTGCTGACCCAGTAAAACACCATCAACTGAAATTGATGGCCAGTGCTGTCTCTTCACAACTTGAAGACAAAACTGACAAGCCAGTTAGACAGAAGGGTCAGAAAGAGCTCTTTTAAACATACGACAAAACTCACCACTTCACCGCTATCATCTCCCATATACTATAGAAGAAATAACCAAGGCTTTTATGGCCACTAAAAGCAAAAAAGCTGTTGGCAAGGTGGACATTTATCCTGAATTTCTTAAGAATTTGGGGTCAAAGAGATGAGCATGATTAGCAGACCCATTCACTGCCAGACGTTCGACTGGGAAGATCCTAAAAAGCTGGCAAGAGGTGAAAATCATTGCCTTCCCAAACACGGGAACAATTAAATGATTCTGCCAGCTATTGCCCAACATTACTCTCCTCCACAATTCTCAGGTTAATGGAGATGGTCTTGCTGGCCCATTTCATCCCTATCTTTGAGACCATCCTGCCAAAACACAGGCTGATTTCAGACAAGGAAGAAGTTGCCATGACCAGGTTCTCACCATCACTAGTCACATTAAGGGTGGCTTCCAGCAGAATGTAAAAACCAGAACAGCACCAATAGTTTTATTCACCTCCTGTGACGTGGTATGGCGATATGTGCTGTTGCTCAAGGCATCAAGGGTCATCAAATGCCATAGCACACGACTCCTGGCCACAATATTGAGCAACTAGATAACATGTCCTTTTGAATGGGCAGATCAGCACAGCACAAGCTTTTAATGATGGAACTCAAGGATCCATGCTTCCTTCTTTGCTATTAAACACATACATTAGTGACTTTCCTAACACAATTTTATTTAAGTTCATTAACAATATCACTGTTGTAGTACAAGGCAAAGACCTCCACCATGGGCGACACGCTTTCCACCAACCTCAGAATAATGTCATAATGCTTTCTATATTGGAAGCTCTGCCTCAGTGCCTCCAGAACCTTGGTAATAGCTTTTCATCTATTCAACAAAGCTGGAAAGGAAAGGGTCAACTTTTGAGGTCAACAGGTCTGAAATGAAAGTGATCCAAAGTACAAAAGCTTGACTTTTAAACTTCATCTGGAATAGACATGAGAAAATGAAAAAGAAAGGATTAGACTCATCCAAAAACTTGTGCACATAACATGCTAAATGCACACACACTGATATACTCAACCACTGAAGATTGCCCACCTATCTGGACAGGCAACTCACATATCAAATCTCTGTATGTACATCGTAATGCTATGATGAGAATCATAACTGGAACATTAAAATCGACACCTGTTCAATAGTTGCCCACTGTGACACATATATGCCTACCCAAAATATAGAAACACACACAGAGCTCATGAGTACAATTGAATCATGGCCAGCTTGAACTTCCCAATTCATTAGTATCTCCAGAACCTTCCAAATACACGTCTGATATCTCACAAGCCTTTTTCGTATTGGGCTAAAGCTCTTAAAAAGTACCTTCATCCAATCCAGAGGCATGCTGGAAAGAGTTCTGGGATAATACTAAGGTCCCAAATAAACCCTTGATTGCTGGCCACACAAAAGAACTCTCAGGCTTCAACATCCCCCCAGAACAATGTTTTTCACTGAATTATTTCAGAATATCACATGAAAGATGCTGTCATCTCTTAAACCCCCTGAAAGATGAGAAATAATTCACAATGTGACTGTGGACACTAGTCAAATATGATGGACCACATTGTAAATCAAATGCCTGCTTTGATCGTTTGCCAGTGGCATTTCGGATGTACATCAACCCGCTGCCATAGTTATTCATTAGCTCATTAATCTGGACTTGCTTATTTGAATGTTGCTAATCACCTCTATTACCATATAAAATAAGGTAAGGACTGAGGGCTGCATTTGTAGGGAATCGGGGCAGCATCCAGTGGATGGAAGTGATGGCTGCACACAGAAGCCAGGCATATGGTGGGAGGCCTGAGCAGAAGCTATCTGCTTCAGGGAAGCTGAGGACCATGGAACCTCATTGCTGACTTTAGGCTCATTGGCCAAGAGCAGAGCTACGGTGATGGAGGGGTTGGGGGGTTGTTCAGTGGCAGCATCTTCACTCCCTGGCCTGGGGGAGTACAGGGATCCGAAGAGTTGTCTGGAAGATCAAAAGGCTCAGTGCTGCATCTGGGAGGCAGGCCAGAAGTCAGACTCTGCCTGCCTCTGTGCTGAGCAGCAAGGCTATCCCTCAGCACATGGAGCAGCTTTGATTAGCTGCTCTTCTCCAGGAAATAGGGAGATGGGGAGAAGCAGCTGGCTAGTGGGGGGAGGGGTTATCCATAGCCTATGGCATTTCCCTGTAGAAGGCTCTGAAATCCCCTAGTCTATGGGAAACATTTCTCTGGTTAGCAGGTCTGAATCTGAGTGAATTGTTGCAGGGGTTCTCAAACTGGGGTCGGGATCCCACAGTGGGTCATGAGATTATTACATGGGGGGTTGCGAGCTGTCAGCCTCCACCCCAAACCCCGCTTTTCCTCCAGCATTTGTAATGGTGTTAAATATATAAAAAAGGGTTTTTAATGTATAAAGACGGTCACACTCAGAGGCTTGCTATGTGAAAGGAATCACCAGTAAAAAAGTTTGAGAGCCACTGGTTGAAAGGTTTCATTGGAGAAGATTGTTTTATTAAGGAGGAATTTGAGTGAAGAGAAATCTAGCCAGTCTTCATCAGCAACTCAGAGAGAGGAAGGGACACAGTGGTGCGAGGATCTCATAAGACAGAGTTGTATTGTTGTTGTAGTGGGGGAATTGAAGCTGACCAGTGCAACCTAGATCAGTTTCAAGACTAGTGGAATGAGCTTTGGATTCCAGAACTGAAGCCAGTATCAGGGTCAAAAGACAAGCTATGGATCAAGCCAGAGTCAGGAGTTAAGCCAAGAACCAGAGTCAGGCCTGAGGGTCACTACCAGGAGTTCAGGAACAGAGAAGCAGGACACTTGTAGCAGCTAGCTAGGGATACCCTTGGTTGCCTGGACTCTTCCCAATAAGCTCCATGGATTTATGAAAGGACAAGGAACCAACAGGGATCACTAAAATCAGTATTAGGTCACTCAAGGTGGAACTTCCCATGATCTGGAACCTCTGCAGATTGTGGATCACAGCGAGCGCCAGAGTTACAGCTGCTGGTGGATGCCAATGTGGGGATGTTGGTTGTCAAGCAGGCCCAGGTTCAAGTCCTGTTGATCCTATAGCCAGTATTTTAGCTGTTTGTATTTTATCTCCTCTTTTCTCTCATGCAAATATTACTTTCACTGGGATATGGAGCCTTTTACCTCTCTGTCATTGGTAAATCCAGCTCAGGAAAAGACTGCAAGCTGTCACCCAACTGCTGTTTGGTGGGCTACTCATTAGTAAAGAAATATCAAAATTAGAAAACCATCAATGTTAATCAATTGACATCTTCAGCAGAGGGTAGGAATGAATTATTTTTGAGACTGAATTACCCTTACTTTTGAGATGGTTCTTTCGGAACAGAATTGAGACAATTTACCATTAAAACATTGTCCACCTTGAGAGCTGCACTGCTTCAGGGAGGCGCAGTTCCTCCCCCAAGCTCCTGGATGTGCATGCAGGCGTGTGCATGGATGATGCAGCCTGCTGTACAAGACGGTGCCTGCTCTAACTAAAGAAACTATACTGCTCAATTTTACTAGGACAGATCCAGTTTTTCATTTAACATCTTGGAGTCTCAAGAGCCTGAAATGCCCCAGGCTTTTTTTCATTTATCAATCAAAATATTTTAGATTTTTATAACTATGAAATGTTGCTCCCAACGTATGGCTATCAGAGGTTTCTTACTCTACTGTTTCACTCCTGTGACACAGCGAGAATGTGTTTTGTACCAGCCATTGTTCAAGGCCCAAGCTTGTCATGGCTTGTCAGGCAACAACTTTGCAATCTTTATTATTTATTCAAATTTCTACAATGTAGCTGTATGAGATGAACCAGTTTAGTCAGTGCATAAGTCCTGCTCTGGCCCCAAAGCGGTGTTTGAAGGTCAAGAGGTGGGGTCTAGCAGACCTCCAGTTACTTGTTCTCCTTCTATGGTTATCAGCGGAAGAGGGAGACCTGAGCCTTTCTTTGATCTGCTGTTGTTGTTGCAGGTGGAGCTTTCCTGATCCAGGCAGAGCAGATCAGAGACGAGAGGCAGAATACAGCCAAGTACTTTGCGACCATAACATTTTTTGCCACAAAACCAGTTTTTGAAAATTGGCTCACAATATGTGCTAGGAATGACAGCACTCACAGCACTGAACCTCTCACTCATTCACACACACACCCATCCAGGACAACTGCTCTTCCACCTTTGGCCTTATGAGGAATGTTGGTCCACCTCACCAACTGTCCTATTTGCAAACTTAAGGGCCATTTCACATAACTGCTTTCCCAGTCAACTCCTAATAAGCTTGGGTAAGAACTCTTTCCTTCTGAAAAATGTATAAATGACAGAAGTTTTTACCCTTTTTTGATTCTACAGAAGAAACCCAGTGAGAGTCCAGTGAACTTTAAGGATTGCAGAAACACAAACTTACTACAAACTACAGAGAATGCTGTTATAGTCCAAAGAGAATATCACTTGTTTCAGCTTCGTCCTTGAATTATGCACACTAACAGTGCCACCCAGTGGCCAGGAGACTCCATTATTGCCACTTCTCTATTCTGCCTCATTCAGTACACAGGTGGATCACATTAAGCTTGCATGTAAAGGTTCACAGACTGGTTTGTTTCTAGAAATTATTTGTAAAATGAATACATTTATTCTTTTTTCTGTTTGAGGATTATTTAAAAAATATATAAACAGGGACCTTCCTAAGTGAAGGGCCTCATGGAGATTCCATGCAGGGTCTCTAGCACAATTCTAGTTCACTCCACAATTCTTGTTTACCTCAACAACACTCTGGTGCTTGTTCTCAAACTGACAGAGGTGTGTGTTCCAATGTGAGATGTTTGCTGTGGAAAGTAAGCTGCTTTTGTGTTACAATCATGTGATTGTAGTTCACTATCCCTTTTAATTCAAGTTTCAGAGTGGTAGCTGTGTTAGTCTGTATCAGCAAAAAAAACAAGGAGTCCTTGTGGCATCTTAGAGACTAACAAGTATATTTGGGCATAAGCTTTCGTGGGCTAAAACCCACTTCATCGGATGCATGGAGTGGAAAATACATGCATCCAATGAAGTGGGTTTTAGCCCACGAAAGCTTATGCTCAGATAAATTTGTTAGTCTCTGAGGTGCCACAAGTACTCCTCGGTCTTTTGATTCAAAGATGTTTTGGCTGTGGTAGAATGAATGCTCAGAAGAAAATATTTTTTTTCCTATTTAAAGAAATGCATTATTTTGGTTTAATAGCATGAAAATAATGCTCCCTAGTTATGTGCTTTGTGATTCTAATCCTCAAACATGCTATAAAGCATCTGGGAAATGTGTTTACAGATCAGTGGAGGGAGGAGTCTGCTTCTCAGTTCCATCAATCTGGCTGAAGTGATCACTTTCCTATCATGACCAATGGGAAAATAGCATAGATCCCCAGGTAACAGTTCCACAAAGGCATGTTCACAAGCTTTTCCAGGCTGTGGTTATTTTATCTGCCTTTTTATAGTGCCATTGTCACCAGCTGTTTGCAACAAAATTTTAACTGGTATTTACCACTAGGCTGGAGGGAAGAAAATAAAGGTTTTTAAGTGTCCAGTTTTAAATCTCTCTCTAGGATCCTATTAACCTCTGAGCTGTCACATTTCTTTATCACACTGGGTTCCTCCTTGCACATAGATCAAAACATTCAAGATCCAAGTTGATCTCTATCCCTTTCCTCCAAGACAGAGAGAGAAATTTAGAATCTAAGCCTCAACTGTGCCTTTTAGTCACAGACCCATTGTGAGGGTGATGAGGAGCGGCGCTATCCCAGGAAGAACTCACTGAGAAAGTTTACCTCATGGAGAGAGAATTCCTCCCCAAATTCCCCAGTATGCATGGTTAAGAACAATCAAAACCTCTCTTTTTATAGAAGAATTACGTTCATATCCAATACACAGAATGGATTTTCTTACCTAATATTGCTTGGTATTTTGTTCTGTTTTTTATGCAGACAGCTCTGTCTCACCAGCTGGGAGAGCACTGTTCTTTTAAGTAAACAAAAGCCTCAGAAATCAAGTCAATCCTTGGTACCAGTGGCTGTGGTACAGGTCTTTGCCAGAAGCAGGATGCATGCAAGGAATTTCTAATACTTAGTGATAATAGGTTAAGGATGTTTGTGCTGTGTTGCTTCTAAGCATCAGCTTCCCTTAGCAAATATTTGTCCCACAGAAACTATGTAGACAGCTTACAGACTGGCAGTAACATCAGAATTAAAACAAAACAAAAAAAAAAACACCTTGTGTGTCTTTATGTCAGGCATTTCATATAAACTTTGAAATTTCAACTGGTCTCCCATGAGCCTAATCAAGATTTAGGTTGATTTATGCCAGGGGTTCTGAAACTGGGGGTAAGGACCCCTCAGGAGTCCCAAGGTTATTACATGGGGGTCATGAGTTGTCAGCCTCCACCCCAAACCCAGCTTTGCCGCCAGCATTTATAATGGTGTTAAATATATTTAAAAGTATTTTTAATTTATTAGGGGGGGGTCACACTCAGAGGCTTGCTATGTGAAAGAGGTCACCAATACAGAAGTTTGAGAACCACTGGTTTATACTAGCAAGCGATCAGTTATGCTTTTACAAACCTCAAAAGTGAATTTCCACTGCCCAGCAATTTTTCAATTATTTACAAATCAGGAACTGATCTTTTAAATCAATTCCAAGACTCCTCAGCTCTGTAAAATAATGTCTCTGAAATCATCCTGCTATTCCATCCTTAATATAGGAAATCTGCTCCAAGCAAGTTTCTGTAATACTTTTAGACTGGTTAAGTCCATGATAATCATATCTTCATATGGCCCTGGTGCAGAATAAATGGAAGAGTACCTGGGGAACTTCCCACATCTAATTCAGATCAGGATCCAGTAGTCAGTCTTTATACGTCCAGCTAAATAGATCAGTATGGAATTCAGTAAAAGTATAATGAGACTGGTGTCCTTAAATTTATGGTGCTCTTTTCAGGCAGAATTTGGTGCAATATCTCATCATCACAGAGGAAATCCTGTGTCGCTAGCCTGAGACCATGTGGATCTCCTTGCTCTCATTACCAAGCATGGACTAGTTCCTGGACCTGGCCATAATCCCAAGTTTTTCCAGCTACAGTGCAACAAAAGAGAGTGCCTCAGATAGATTTAATCAATGGGCCAAATCTCAGCAGGTGCAAATTAGTCTCGTGTCACTGAAGTTGAAGATATGCCAGTTTATAACAATTGAGGAACTGGCCCATTGCCAGCTTGAGACAGCTTCTCTACCAGACTTCATCCAGACAAATGAAGGCGCCTACTCTACATAGTCCCCTTTGAAATGTTGTTGCTGTTGGTGCCACTCCATGTGTGGTCTCCTAGGGTTTAACCTTTTCTTCTGAGAGTTTCTTATTTATTCATCAATAATTCATATCATGCATTTTGTTGCCGCTTTTGCCACATATATTATAAAAACCTATATTTAAAAGAAGCTTAAGATTTCAAAGTCGAACACTCAAAATTAAAGATGGATGGTGTTCACAGCATGGGTTGTTATTCAATATTTCGTTTTTCCTCATCCTTCAATGTGTGGCATCATGCATTATTCATTGTATGCATCCAAACACTGAAAACTGAATTATTAATTTCCTGAAGGGCTTTTCTGTCGTGCCCTCGTGATATTATCTAGGGCTTCACAAGCATTAATTTGTCTTCACAAAACCCCCTGTGAGGTAAGGTGGTGTTTTTATGTCTATTTTACATATGAGGGATTAAGGCCCAGAGAAATTAAGACCAAAATTGTTAGAAGTAGCCACTAATTTTGGATGCCCAATTTGCTATAGCTATAGCCTGAGAGTTCACAGTTCAAAGAATTTATTTAGTACTGTCCAAAGCACAGTTTCCATTGACTTCAGCTTACTCCTGTGGGCATTCTGTGCCAAAAAAGTAAAAATTCTGCACCCAACATTTTAAAATTCTGCAAAATTCTGCAGGTTTTATTTGTAAATAAATAAATGTGGAGGCTCCAGCATGGCAGTGGGAGCACAGGCCACTGGCTGCATAAAGGTGGGAGATCATCTCCAGCCCTCCTACCCTCCACTCCAGGACATGGGCTCAGTGGTGAGGCTGCACCCGACCCTGACACAGCACAAAGGCTGGGACTGCCCCAGAAATGCCCTGGGGCCCTGCCCCTCTGTGCCAGGTGCACCAGGTGTGCGGCAGGCAGGCTTAACCAGGCAGGATCCAAGTGTGGAGGGGCTCAGTGTGGGGGGATTCAGGTGTGGGGTGAGAAGGTTCTGCGTGGGACCATCTGGGTGCAGGCAGTTCAGAGGGGGGTCTAGGTGTGGGGGGAACTGAATGCACAGAGGCTTGTTGGGGGTGGTTCCAGGTGCAGGAGCAATGAGACTCTACAGGGGCTTCCAGGTGAAGGTAGTTGGGGCTCAGCAGGGGGTCTGGGTGTGGGGGGCAGGAGGGTGGGGTTCCTAAGGGGGTTTGAGTGCAGGGAGCTCAGTAGCGAGTGGTCCGGGTGCAGAGGTGGGGATCTTGAGGCAGTGGGTTTGGTGGCAGGGAGGGTCAAGATGCAGGGGTTGAGATTCAGTGAGGTGGAGTCTGCGTATACAGGGTGAGGTTTGGTGGGGGGGATCTAGGTATAGGAGGTCCGGATGCTCGGGGGTTGGGTGGATGAGGGGAAGCAGCTTTAAATGACTTGCCCAGGATCACATAGGAGTTCTGTGGCAGCAGCAGAGATAGAAACCAGTTCTCTAGGGCAGGATTCAACTGCTTAAACAGTGAGGATTCAACTGCTTAAACATTGCTTAAACAATGAGACATTTCCTTTTCCTGCTGTTCCCTACCTCATTCACAATATATCTTCCAGCTTCTGCAATACATGAGATAGGGCACTATGCACAGCCATCTCCTTCACTACATAACCCTGATTAATCTCCAGAGCAGTGTCATAAAGCATAAGTCCCAATTCTGAACCTTAGCGTCCAAAATGTGGGTGCCTGCATGAACCCTCCAAGCTTAATTACCGGCTTGGATCTGATAGCGCTGCCACCAGCCAGAAATTCCAGTGTCTGACTCACTCTGGTCTCCCCAAAATCTTCTCTGGGACCAAGACTCAGATGCCTGAGTCTCACAACAAAGGGAAATAACCACTTCCCTTCCCCTCTTACCTCCTCAGATCTTCCGCCCTGGGTACACTAGGAGATTACTCTGCTCAATTCCTTGAACACAAACACGAGAGATCAAGTGTTCTCCTCCTCACCCAGGCTATACAAATTCAAGCTTAGTAATCTAACACAAAGAGATTTTCCCTCCCATCGTTCCTTAGCCTTAACAGAAGAAAATAAACAGTCTTAAAAAGAAAGCTTATATAAAAGAAAGAAAAAGACATAAAAATGGTCTCTATATCAAGGTGACAATATACAGGGTTAATGGTAAAAGAAAATGAATAAATAGCCTATATCAAAAGAATACAGTTTAAACATTAGCAACTACACACATTAATACAAAAACAATATAAAATAATTTGTTTATAACCTGTATTACATCTGGAAAAACGAAGATTAGAAACTGGAGATAGAGAGATTTCAGAGCCGACGAGAGCAACAGAGACACAGACAAAACACACACCAAAAATTCCTCCCTGAGCTTGACAAATCCGTTTCTGATTGTCTCTTCAGTGTTGGTTCCCTTTGTTAACCTTTACAGTAAAAGACATTAAACCCTTGTATCTCAGTCCATCCTATTTTGAATGAGGCAGTGTCTGTGGAAAAAATTTATGGTATCATTAATTAGACTCTCACAAACATATGCATAGGCATCTTAACTGGAATTTTCTTACTTACGAGTTCTTGATTGATATTAAATTTTAATGAGTTGTGTGTGTGTTTTTATAAATTTAAAGCAATTGAAAACATAGAATTCATCATGTGACACTGAAGTTACCTGCTCGCAGTCTGATGCATGGTACACAGCAGCCCAGCCACTGCACTGAAGGAGCATTGAAAGGAATGTTTGCTGACTTCCTAAGCCTGGGAGCATGGTCAGTCCAGCATGAATATAGGTGCCAGTTAGCTATTTAAAACAAATTCAACCGTTACGCAGCATGGAATAGTTGGTTAAGTTTGCCTATAAACATCTGAAAAGGGTTTATAATGAAGTATGGGCAATCTTAATTATACGCATAGCTACCAGTTCATGAATATACAAATCCATCAGTATGGTGAATGTGTACAGAGATACCTATTTTAATAAACTATAAAAGCATCCCATAAGTAAAATTGGTCTCTAGATACCATTTCTTCTTGGGCTGAGAATTTGAGAGTTTACAGAACCAAGATGGTACTCTGTCATAAACGAAGCTAAGGTTAATGTTTCTTCTGTAAAGGTTAACAAAGAACCAAACATTGACCAGAGGCCAATCAGAAACGGATTTTTAAGTGAGGGAACTTCTGGTGTGTTTTCTTTGTTCTGGCTGTTTTGTTGTTTCGCTATGAGAGAGCTTTTTTTCTCTCTCGAAGCTTTTTTACCTTCTGTTCCAAGTTGTGAAAAAGGAAACATAGGTTATATTGTATTTTTATTTACATGTGTGGTTGCTGGAATGTTTAAATTGAATTTTGAATAAGTATTATTCATATTTTCTTTTAAGAATAGCCTGTTGTTAGTCATCTTGATGCAGTGTCTGTACGTGTTTTTTTCTTCTTTTTTATATAAAGCTTTCTTTTTAAAACTGTTGATTTTTCTTTCCTAGGTAAGGCAAGGGGATAGGAATCTCGGGCAGGATACGTCTCTCTCAGGAAAACTGGGAGGGGGAAGACGAGGGGGGAAGGTAATCTCCTCTCTTTTGTGTTTCAAGGATGAAGCAGGGAAATTCTAGTATCCCAGGGGTGAAATCTGGAGGAATAAAGAGCAGAAGGAAGTGGTTATTTCCCTTTGTTGAGCTCGGCATTGATCTTGGGTCCCCTAGGAAAGGTTTGGAGACAGAGAGTTTATCAGGTCATCAGAATCCTGACTGTGAGGAGAAAGATCCAAGCTGGTAATTAAGTTTGGAGGTTCATGCTAAGCACCCAGATTTTGGATGCTAAGGTCCAGATTTGGGACAGAGGCTTATTGCAACCTCACGTTTCTGCTTCATCTTCTCTGCACAGGCATCGGGGCAGAAGTTGGCCCATGAATCTTCTCGTAACCAATAGGTACCTCAGATCCAGAGAGCCTGGCTGCTGATGGCTTTTGTAGAAATAGAGCCTGCACTTTGTTCCATATCTCTTTCCTTACTATCAGAACAATAGTAGTACAAATAGAGCACCTCAAGGAGGAGAGGCTCTCTCTCTCTCTCTCCAAGGCAGGTTAGGCATTGTGTAGGTGCATTCAACAGTGGTAAGATGCAAGGACAAGTAGCACTTAAATTCTTGTGTAAAGGGGTTCTCTCACTGCAGGAGTGGCGTGGCGTAGCAGCTATCTCCCCATCTAGTGCCCCCCTGCTGACAGTCACTCTGTCACTTTGGTGATTTCTGTTCCTGCAATTTGGCCCTCTGGGCTGGTCACATTTTAGTCCATCCCTTCTAAGGTAACAGAAAGTCCAAAAAAACTGTAGTCCAATGACACTGCAGCAGGTCATCCATCTATCTCTAGACTTCATGGTCCTTACATGCCTTACCCCTTCATTTCGTTGGTGGCTGGTAGGGGAACCCGCACCCATCCTCTTGGTTCCAGCCTAGGGATTCTGTAGCTGGCAGCCAAGAGCTATTCCCTCAGACCCCTTGCTGCTTCCCTGGACCACTTCCTACCTCTTCCATCCACCAAAGAGTGACTACAGACTCTCCCTCTAAAGTCATTTTCTGCTACAAACTTTCTGGCTTTATAATCACCACCCTGCCCCTCCTCATCTGAGCTTCATCATCAATTAAACCTCACTCTTGCTCTCTCACAGGTGTTGCCAGCTACCTTAATTGGCCTCTCAGGCCCCCATTAACCCCATCAGGGCCTGTGTGGGGTACACATCCTGTCACACCAGGCTTCTTACTCTTTCAATCTGCCATCAAGCTTTCTTCAAAAACACAACCCATGCTCCGAGATAACTACACTGCCTAACATTCTAATAAACTAATTTAAATGCTGTTACTAACTAATACTATGAATATTCTAAAAATTTAATAAGAAGTAGTAGGGCCCTGAAGAAGGAAGCATCCAGTTCTTATTCCACTGCAGCTGGCAACTGGAAGGAACTGACCAAAACAGCATGCCCCCCCTTTTATAGCCTCACCCATAGAATGTCCAAGAGCACTGAAGGGCTGGGAGGGAGTGGGCAGAAAGGCATTCCAGCAGGCACAGCTACCTTAGGTTCCACAGTCTGAAAACTCAGTCAGCACATCCCAGGAGTGGGAATATGCAGAGGCCACTCAATGGGGAAAAAGTTCTTCCATCACATATTTCTCTGCTACAGGCGAAATGCTAAAATCAACAAGTATAGAAATAACTGTAGCTGAAGAGCCAAACAAAGGAAACTGAAGGAGGAAAATCATCATGCCAAGACCCACATTGACTATATGGCTGACAAAAACTTTATAAAAGATCATGTGACTATACGACTAATTGGCAGGGCTGGTTTTAAGATTTTAGGAGCCCCAACAGATTATTAATAGATTCCCAATCCTTTTATTTGCTCCTTCACAATGCAAATATCTTCTCTCTCTTTTTCTTTTCTGTAATCAATATGCTTAGAGAACAGCACACCCAATAATCCTACATTCAATTTGGGATTGTCCTAGAAAGAGCCTCTCTTACTAAGCTAAGACTTTCCTTAGCCAAAGTTTCAGGGGTCCCAAAAGCCAGCTCTGTAAATCAACCATATGATTTAAAAATAAACTTGTGGTTCAACATATATTTCTGGGAATTGTTAACATCAAAAACATAATGGGCTGCATTGTGTAAAAAGTTTAGGGCATAATTTTAGTCAGTGCCTGATTTAGAGATTATAGATTAGGCCACATTTGATTACTGTGAGTTTCACAGAACAATATGGAGCTCATTTAGCAAAAACAACGGCAGTGATTTAAATTAGCAGCTGCATTTTGATATAAGATTTGATGGAGTGAACTCAAAAGTCAGGATAAACTGATACTAATTTCTCCGTGTTCTTTTGAATTTATGTCCAACAAGACTGCTGTGTCCTGATTCATTGATGCAGTTTATTTCCAACCAGAGTGAGTCAAGACAGAAGCAAAATGGATAATGACTTGGCTTTGCTGAACTTTCCAGGCTATTCCTTGTCCTTGTTGGCTATATTTTCTCTCCGGTGACTATACTGTTGCCTGAGTCGTTCACATTGTCAGCAGGCTTGCTTGCAAATTAAAATTATCTGCTGCATTTCTGGGGAAACGTGTAGTTCAGGATTTGGGGAGCAATGTGTGCAAAAACCATGGCAGTCTATTGCACCTTCCTGCTGAACTCCAAATGGCTGGAATTCATATATGTCTTTCTGTAACCACTATCTCACATGGATATTTGACCACTACACCCAGTCAGACCTGTATGAAATTCTGTGTGAGCAATGGAAAGCCTGTAACAAGAAATATGACCGTTTTAGGTGGAGTTCTCTTTTCTCTTGCAGGTTCATCATGTCTTTGGCTCTTGTGTTTTTCATGGCTCACATCTTAGTGGCAAAGTCTTGGAATCCTAATGTACCAAACAACATGTCCCTTTGGGAGTATGGTGATACTATGTTCTGTGGCTAGACTGGTAGATTTTTGCTTTTATCAGGGAGCTTTCGTCTGATCAAAACACAGTTCTATTTCAACAGAGCTCATGAGCTAAACAGGCATTTTCCTACCACACACGCTATTTCAAGACATTCTTCTTTCTACAAGACAGACTATGTATGAACTAGATTAATACCAGCTAAATTTCCTAAAACCATTAGCCTTCGGGAGTATCATTTTACTTAACATCTAATACACTGACATATTCTTTTTTACTCTTCTCTCTTATTACTCTATGAGAAGATTTCTTAGCTAGGTTTTATTAACAAAAGATCTGATTGTATATTTTCTAGTAATTCTTTTGATGAGAAGGCAGAAACCCTTAGAATCAAAATCATGTTTCTCAGGTACACTTCTTCCACACCGAAGAGTGTCTTTCTAAAAATGGGTAGAATTGTGGTGCAAAAATTCTACATGCACACTGGAAAACCTTCTGATGAATCTAGGTTATAAGACTATGAAAACTAATGGCAGAAAGAAAACTATGTGCTGTGTGTAGAGAAATATAGTGACTCTCTTACTGTGACAGGTAGCTGATCCACTTGACAGGCGATATGTTACTGACTTGTTACAGAATAATCGTATTTGCTAACAGACATCTAGTCCTATAGGTGTTTTTTTAATTAAGCCATTAAAAAAGGTCTGGTTGTATGTTAACACATTTTAATGAAAATTAGAATTCACTATTGTGCATTTGATTTTTCTTTGTTTGGTATTACAGTTTGTTCATTCTCAATTCTAACATGTCCTTCATATCTGCTAGAGAATTACAAATGTCTTAATTCATAGCCATATTGTGTTTTTTTCATAGTTTACATAAATCATTGTCATCTCATTGAATTTACTATGACATAAGACAATCTGGTGAGAAGGCTTCATTTTATATTGTGTTACCCATTGTCATGTCTCATTTTAAAAACTTGGGCAATTAATTCACAATGATGCTAGAAACTATGTCCTAACTAGCAACAGTTGATATGATTGATTTCAGATTTACTCATCTGCTGTACATTTGTAGGGTGAAAGGAAATCTTGTAGTGGGTCTGGAAGATTTTCAGTTCAGTCTCAATTTACTGACAACTTTGTAAAACCTTCTTTGACCTAAGCAGTTAACCAGATAAAGGGATTATGGATTGGCCTCAGTAGGAGATGAAACTGATGATAGAGTCAGATATAAGAATGGCAATACTAGGTCATACCAATGGTCCATCTAGCCCAGTATCCTGTTTTCCAACAGTGGTCAGTGCCAGATACTTCAGAAGGAAAGAACAGAATAGGGCAATTATTGAGTGATCCATCCCCTCTATCTAGTCCCAGCTTCTGGCAGTCAAAGATTTAATAACTTCCAGAACATGGGGTTGCATCCCTGACCATCTTGGTTAATAGCCATTTATGGACCAATTGAACTTATCTAACTTATCTCCATGAACTTATCTAATTTTTTGCACCCAGTTATACCCTTGGCGTTTACAGCATCCTCTAGCAATGAGTTCCACAGGTTGACTGTGTGTTGTGTGAAGAAATACTTCCTTATGTTTGTTTAAAGCCTCCTGCCTATTAATTTCATAATGTAACCCATATTCTTGAGTTATATGAAGGGGTAAACAACGCCTTATTCACTTTCTCTGCACCATTTGTGATTTTATAGACTTCTGTCATATCTCCCAGCCACTGTCAGTGGTTTGAGCATCAGACTGCTAAACCCAGGGTTGTGAGTTCAATCCTTGAGGGGGTCACTTAGCAAATGTGGGGCAAAAATCAGTACTTGGTCCTGCTAGTGAAGGCAGGGGGCTGGACTCAATGAGCTTTTGAGGTCCTTTCCAGTTGTAGGAGATAGATATAGCTCCAATAATTAAACAGTCCCAGTCTTTTTAATCTCTTCTCAGATGGAAGCTGTTCCATACCCCTAATCATTTTTGTTGCCCTTCTCTTTACTTTTTCCAACTCTTATATATCTTTTTTGAGATTAGGTGACCAGAACTGCATGCAGTATTCAATATGTAGGCAAACCATGGATTCATATAGTGTTATCATGATATTTTGTCTTGTTAGCTATCCGTTTCCTAATGGTGCCTTACATTCTCTTCACTTTTTTGCCTGCTGCTGCACTTTGAGCAGATGTTTTCAGAGAACTATCCATGATGATGCACAGATCTCTTTCTTGAGCAGCGAAAGCTATTTAGACCCCACTGTTTTGTTTTTATAGTTGGGATTATGTTTTCCAATGTGCATTACTTTGCATTCATCAACATTGAATTTCATCTGCCATTTTGTTGCCCAGTCACCCAGTTTTGTGAGATCCCTCTGACTCTTCACAGTCAGCTTTGGACTTAACTATCTTGAGTAATTGTGTGTCATCTGCAACTTTTGCCACCTCACTGTTTACCCCTTTTTCCAGGTCATATATTAATATGTTGAACAGCACTGGTCCCAGTACAGGTCCTTGTGGGACCCCATTGTATATCTTTCTCCACTGCACTGTGAAAACTAACCATTTATTTCTGCCTTTGTCCTGTCTTTTAACCAGTTAGTCCATGACTCCTTACTTTGCTTAAGATCCTTTGATATGGGGCCTTGCCAAAGGCTTTCTGAAAGTCCAAATACGCTATATCCACTGGATCACATCCTTGGATGCATGTTTGTTGACCCTCTCAAAGAATTCTAATAGATTGGTGAGGCACACTTTCCCTTTACAAAAGCCGCTTTGATGCTGCCCCAGCAAATCCTGTTCATCTATGGAAATGTCTACACTACGAAATTAGGTCTAATTTATATAAGTTGATTTTTAGGAAGCAATTTTATACAGTTGATTGTGTGTGTCCCCACTGTGAGAGAAAAATAAACCCCCATTCCATTCCTTTAAGGTTTGTCCAGGTGACGATCTGGATATCAGTTTAGGGGTTTGAGACCCCTCAGTATCAGTATCAGGTAGCCGGCATCCCACAGACCGCACTCTTTCGGTCCGGAGTATCCTGATCTGCTCTTGGGCTAGCAACGCCCTGGGAGTTGATCGGGGGTCCCCGCCGACTAGGTTTGGCCAGGACCCGGGTCAAGGTTTTCTGCCCTGACGGCTGTGTCAGGAAATGTGCCTGTTTGCATGTGAAGGCCGTGCGGCCGGAGTGAGTGCTGGTTGTGGGAACACGCCCCGAGCCGCTTACGAAGCGTAAGCTCATGACTGAGAGTGTCTCGAAAGCAAGCCCCACAACCCTGCTTGGAGAGATTGTAAAGCTTCCCCAGCTGGCAGGCCGTGGTAAGTAGCCCTAAAGCTGAGGTGCGTGTGTGTTTCCCCGTCCTCGTTTCCCTTCCCTTCCCTTGACCTATGACCCTGCAACAGCTCATCGAGCACTGTCCTGTAAGGGACTGCAGGGTCCCTTAAGTTGTTCCCCCCGGAGCTTTAAGCCCTCTTCCCTTCTCAGAGAGAAGGGAAGCCCCAGGAAACGTACCGCTCAATCTGCAGCTTCAGACGCACCGTTGGCTTGAAGGCTGGTGCTCTGGGCTGGCAGAAAAGTGTGCGGAGACCACGGGTTTCTAGTAAGGGTAAAGTCCCGAAGGAGGCCCGCCTCTCTTCTCCGCTTTCCTATAGTAGACTCTTCTGCTGTGGTGTAGGTCCACAGGAACCTACTTTTCTCCCTTCCCCCGCCAAGGGCAGGTAACGAAGCCATAGGTGTTAGAACTGTGGTAATCCTATAAGCGTTCCCCTGTGCGAGTGGCTGGAGTGGAAGCAAGCTGAAGTGAAAATGGGGACTGGTCAGTCAAAAGGGATTCCAGTCCCACCAAAGGGCACACCTGCTGCATATATGTATATACATCGTAGTCCGTTGACGTGTAAATATTTGAAAAAATGGAATTGGTATACCAGAGATGATCCAAAATTGCAGTTTCCCCTGGAGGGAAGTTTCGACCTTGACAGGATTGTGCACTGCGGGATGCACTCCTTGTCAACACTGTATGTCAGGAACAATTTGACGCGTATTTTGAATGGCATGATGAGATGGAAAAAAGGCATCAGGAATCAAAAGTTAGGGGGCTTAAGGCTACTCAAGAAAGATTGAAAACCAAATTGAAGGAGGCACAGGACAAATTACGAGTTGCCTATCAAGGTGACGCAGTTCCCCTGTGCCCTTCTAGACCCACTCAGGCCAAACCACAACCGACTCTCACGGCTTCCTTGGACGAATTAATTGATCTGTTTGTGGAATGCCGACAGTGGCCTAGGGTCCTGCCCCTGTACAACCCCCACGAAATCAGCTCCTCAGGATCTCAAGGGACAACCCCTCTTGGATCTCAGTCGGGAACCCTCTTTAATACCTCCCCATCCCAGGAGGATTCTACTCACTCACAGACTACAGTGTCCTCCCAGACCTCCCCTCCAACCTCTAGTTCCCATAGGATCCTGGCATTGACACCGGAGCAGATACAGGCTTTCGACAGGTTAACCACAGAGACCGAGACATTAATAACGGAAATAAGGGGAGGGATGAGTAATTATGAAATACTCAGCGAAGACAAACAGTCGCCATTACGTCGTTTGTCGGGTAGGATATCTGTTATCAAGGATATTTTAAGATCACCAGAGTATCAAATTATTATGACCAGCCCCGACCAAGTAGCCCGCCGTACCTGCCTTCAAAGGATCTTGCGAGGAATTTCTCTGAATTCTTCCATGCAAGAGAGTATGTTCCCTTTACGGTAACTACCCGGGGCGGATGGGTCCCTGGTGACTGTACATGCCCCATGGTCACCCAGCGATTTGTACCAGTTAATAGATAAATTCCCAAAAATTCAAGACAACCCAGTAAAATTCCAGGAACAATTGGGTGTGGTAGTAAGGTGCTATAACCCCTCTTGGGCTGATATGGAGCAGCTCCTAAAAGCCATAATGCCCAAGGAAACCTTTACTCGCCTTTGTGCAAGAGCTGAGTGGCCACCCACTAGTTTGGGCCTTAGTGATGATGAATTAGTGATAAAAAGGGATGCCCTAGTTAAGGAAGTCCTTTCCCTTTGCCCTAAGAAAATGGACTGGACAAAAATAAATGCTTGTAAACAGAACAAGGGAGAAAACCCAGCAGACTATATGGAACGTCTCAAGCAAGTGTTTGAGCGGTATTCAGGGATAGATGACGCAGAAGAGACAGCCAAACAAGCGGTGGTAGCCGCCTTTGTGCAGGGCCTCCTGCCCAAGGTTGGAGATCAGTTGAAAATTAATATAGTGGACTGGGAGGGAAAGGATTTGGAAGGAATCTTAGCGGCGGCCTAACATTTCCATAGGCAACTGGAAAGGGAAAAGGACGAGGCAGAATCCAAACTCATGGCACTGCAAATTCAGACTATGCAGAACTCTAGTAAGAGGAAGGGGCGAAAGAAGCAGGAATTAGAAACAGTAGGGGCACTACCCCCATCAGGGATAAACTCACAGCCTAAACGAGGTGCTTGTTTTGTGTGCAAAAAGGAAGGGCATTGGAAAAAGGATTGCCCTTGGGCTGGTAACTACTGCATCTACTGCAGATTAGTAGGACATACCATTGAAAACTACCCCACGCGCCCTCCTGGGCAAAATCTCAGACAATGAAGGGAAATACCAGAGCAGCCTTTCCCTAATTTGCCTCCTCCTCTCCTTAGCAGTTAGGATTGCCAGGAGACCAGTAACATCATCGCCCCCCCTCCTCCCGGTTGACCAATCAGGACCTACAGTTTCTTGCATGATAAATAGTATTGCTACTCCTTGTCTAATAGATACCGGAGCTTCTCACTCTACTCTTAGAGCCCAGGATTTTCCATCTGTTCCCTTATCTTCAGAAGTGATTACGGCCGTAGGTGTGGGAAATACTCCTATTCCCCACCCAGTGTCGTCTCCACTTTCTGTTTCTATCGGTCCTCTCTCAGCGCAACATGCATTTCTCCTTAGTCTCTGTTCTCCAGTTAACCTGTTAGGAAAAGATTTGCTGTGTAAGTTAAATTGTACCATTTTCTGTTCCCCGATGGGGTGTTCTTGGAAGTACCTAATCTGGCTCACAATGAGGTGTTAGCTTTCTTGCAAATCAAGCAGGCCCAAGAAGGGAAGGCCATTCCCAGTCCTTCCTTGTTGCAACAGGAACTGCTGGCTAAGGTTTCCCTTATACTGTGGGCGGAACGCGCTAACCAAGTAGGGCGCATTAGCTCTGCTCAACCTGTAAAAATCTACCTAAATCCGACAAAACCTCTTCCCAAAATTCGGCAATACCCTCTCTCCCAACAAGCGGAGGAAGGAATCCATCCTGTGATTGCGGCTTTGCTTGAACAGGGTGTTATTGTACCGATAGTTAGTGAATGTAATTCCCCGATTTTGCCTGTTCGAAAACCGGGAAAAAATACCTGGCGATTTGTTCAGGGTTTACGAGCCATTAATGCTGCTGTTCTCCCTACTTTCCCGGTGGTACCTAACCCCGACACCATCCTTTCTTGTATACCTCCAACGGCACAATATTTTTCTGTAGTTGATTTATGTTCCGCTTTCTTTTCCATTCCAATTCTTGTAGACAACCAATTCCTTTTTGCCTTTACTCATCAAGGGACCCAGTATACCTGGACCAGGTTGCCTCAGGGCTATACCGAGTCTCCTACAATTTTCTCCCAAATTTTAAAGAAGGATCTGGATGATATCCAGTTCCCTATAGGATCCGTTTTGATTCAATATGTTGATAATTTATTGCTAGCATCTGACTCTTTGGAAGCCTCTAAAGCCGATACGCTAGTTCTGCTTCAGGCCTTGGCTCGGAAGGGCCATAAAGCCTCTAAGGCTAAATTGCAACTCTGTCTCCCTACAGTTCACTATTTAGGTCACGACATTTCCGCAGGAAAACGTGGTTTATCTTCCTCACATAATCAAGCTATTCAAAAAATACCAAAGCCGGTTACTAAGAAACAATTGCGAGGGTTCCTAGTCATGGCAGGTTATTGCTGGCAATGGATCCCTGGCTATACATCTCTTGTTCGCCCCTTGCAGGATTTGACCCTAAATAAAGTCACTGATCCTATTCCTTGGCCTAATGAGGCAGAAGAAGCATTTCAGCGGGTTAAAAGTGCCTTGACCCAGGCTCCTGCTTTAGGTCTCCCAGATTACCAAAAACCCTTCACCTTATTTTGTCACGAAAAGGAGGGATCGGCTCAGGGAGTCCTTACGCAGTTACATGGGGACAAAAACAGGCCCGTTGCATATTTCAGTTCATCGCTAGACCCTGTGGCAGCAGGTTTACCCCCATGTCTTAGATCTGTAGCAGCTGCCACCACACTAGTAGAAGCTTCCGCCTCACTTGTATTAGGGAGCCCTTTGACGGTTGCAGTTCCTCACGCTGTTACGGCTCTACTTACAAAGGGCAAGACTCAGCACCTCTCAAACTCTCGGCTTACTAAGTATGAGATGCTTCTTTTAAACGCTGCGAACGTTACTCTGATCCGATGTTCAGTGCTAAATCCTGCCTCCCTCTTGCCTACGGCAGATGATGGAGAACCCCATGATTGTCTCTCCGTGACTGCAGAATTGTCTGCCCCTCGATCTGACTTGCAGGATGTACCTCTGCAAAACCCTGAGTTAATTTATTTCGTCGATGGTTCCTGTTTAAGGAATTCGGACGGCCAATTAGTAGCGGGATATGCTGTTTGTAATCAGCATGACATTGAGGCTTTTTCTCTTCCCGCTGCCAAGTCGGCTCAGGTTGCTGAACTATATGCCCTTACTAGAGCTTGTCACTTGGCAGCTGGCACTCCTGTCACAATCTATACAGACTCCAGATATGTCTTTGGGGTAGCGCATGATTATGGCCAGTTGTGGAAATATTGAGGTTATCTCACCTCCAGTGGCTCACCCATCAGACACAGTTCATATGTTGATGCTCTTTTATTGGCTCTTCAATTGCCCTCTGCTATTGCGGTAGTTAAGTGTTCTGCTCATCAGAAACCTTGTGACGACGTTACCCGAGGAAATGCCCTGGCGGATGCAGCTGTCAGGCAGGCGGCCCTTTCTGGGTCTCCGGCTCCTTTTATGGAAAACCCCTTTGTGTATTCCAGCCTTTCCCTTCAGTCGAGTTAATCGACTCTTTGCAGGATTTAGCGCTCATGCAAGAGTCTGCTACCAATGAGGAGAAGGATAGCTGGAAACGATCTGGATGCTCCATACATCCAGATAATGTCATATGGCACGCTCCAGATGGCTGCCTGGTTGCGCCTTTGGCTTTGCTCCCCTACTTAGCTAGAGCGGCCCATGGGTTAGCTCATGTAGGGAAGGATGGTATGATTGCATCAGTGGCCAAACATTGGCATGCTCCAAAATTCCCAAGTATGGCCCAGCATTACTGCTGTTCTTGTGTCATTTGTTTGACACACAATAGTGGCCAGCCAGTCCCAACTACCATGGCGGCACATCCCCCGCCATGGGGACCATTTGTAAACCTACAAATCGATTTCATAAGTTTACCAAAATGTTATTCGTAAGAGTATATACTTGTGTGTGTATGCATGTATTCTGGATGGGTGGAAGCCTATCCCTGCACCAAAGCTGATTCGATAACTGTAGCAAAACGGTTGTTAAAGGAACTGATTCCTCGATTTGGGATTCCTGTTTCAATAAATAGCGATAGGGGAACCCATTTTATCGGACAAATAATGGAACATATTTGCCAGGCTCTCCATATAGAACAACATCTGCACTGTGCACATCACTCCCAGAGTGCCGGAGCGGTAGAACGGAAAAATGGGGATCTAAAAAATAAGTTGGCCAAATTGTGCGAGGAGACAGGCCTAAAATGGCTAGATGCACTACCTCTAGTTTTAATGCAAATGAGAACTACCCCAATACGGAAACATGAGTTATCCCCACATGAGATTCTCATGGCCAGACCTATGAGAACTCCTGTGACCCCACCTTTATCCCCTAAGGCCATAGATTTACAGTTAAACGATGAAACTGTATTGGAATATTGCAAGGCACTAATTCGTCATGTCAGATTCATTCACTCGCAGGTCCAGAGCGCTCAACAAGATCCAGCGGAAACCGTGTGTCATCCTTTGGAGCCTGGAGGCTGGGTCTGCTGCAAGGTATTCCAGTGCAAGTCTTTTCTGGAACCCAAGAGGAAAGGTCCATATCAGATCTTGCTGACCACACATACTGTGGTAAAGTGCCAAGGACTTCCAAACTGGATACACGCATCACACTGTAATAAGGTGACCCCATCACTGGATCCCGCAAGAGCCCCATTTGTCCCACGAACCAGACCCCAGCCAGTGACCCCAGGTTCACCTAGAAAAGAACTTAAGTATAATCTTATACAACGACAGAATATTAAAAACAAATAACTGTGAAACTTTATTGTACCATTGCAAAATGGCCGATCCCAGAGCAAAGATAAAAGAAACGGCCATGGTGAGAAAATGGCTCATGCCTTCCATTTGGTTTATCGCCACCCTCATGTTCCTTTTATTCCTCCTGAATTTTTATGACTCTTTTATGCTTTCATGAGCTGCACGAAAGACTGATCCCACTTCCTCAGTGACAAAGACATTGCCAAAGACCAAGACCTGGCCCAAGGAGGGCATGGATCTTCCCCTACGAGGAAAGAGAACCTTCCCCATATAGTGAAGACCGAGGAGTGCTCATGTAATCTCAGAAGACCAAAAGCCCAAGTGCCTCACCGTTGAAGATGTCAAGAACTGGCCGTGGTATAAAAGGCGTAAAATTGTTTGGTGGCAAGGGGGAACTTGCGTCAATTTTGATTGGCAGTGTGGTGTTGATTGGAGCTATATCATTCCCACACCTGCCCGATGTCCCCCACCCATTGTTCCAAGTGCGTGCACGACTATCCCTGAATTGTTAGATAATCTACACCCCTCTCCTGCTCCTCCCACTATCCCTCCCTCACCTGTTTTTAACACCCAGGCCCAACCTGCCCAAATTCAAACCCTGAAGAAACCTCCCCACCCTATCTCGCATACTCAAACCACCTCTACCATTTTACAATGGCTCCGACCATCCCTCTCTAGTGATTTGTTTTCCTATTGTGCAACTAAACTTTTTTTCTCAGTGCAGGGCCAACTGTATGAATGTGTGATCCAATGGAATACGTTCAGAACCGTATATATTTCTTATAATAACATAACTACTGACCCTAATTTCTGTGGCCCCCCCCATAAGACCCTCTATTTTGTGCAAGGATGGGGAATCAATGTAGACTTTATGTTGATCCCTGGCATATGCTATACCCATGACGAACAAGGCCCAAAGTGTTTTCTGGTTGCCCAAGTTACAAAAACTGATGTCCTTCTGCAAAAATACTGCCTCACCACAGTAGCTTTTCGCTGCATAGAGGAAATTGCTCTTACTGAAAATATAACCTGCACTTTAATACAATATACTCCTTCACACTCAGTTAACATTTCTATGGCCAAACAAGGCATCCAGGTGCACAACCAACAATTGTGGTATGAGCCTACGGAAAAGCCCAACTTGTCAGGATTTAAATGGACCATATTAAATGCCACCCTAGGTACCATCAGGTTTTCCCTTCCTTTAACCCATTTCCAAATTGCTGCCACATACCCAAATTGCTCCAAGGGAGCCGCCGTACGTCTGTTACAGCAACAAACTTGGAGCCAATCTTATAGAAGGAAAAGATATAGCAGATACCCTAGTACTGGGAGCCAATACCGCGGCTTCAGTCTGGACTATCTATAAAACACAACTACATGAAGGTAGGTTGGGACAGTTAGAACAGGCTGCAGGTTTTAGGTCTGGGGCACTGATAAACAAGCTGAAGGCCGGGGTAGGCGAGTTACACATAATCTCCGCCCTGAGCGCTGTTACCCAGGATCTGCTTAAGCAGATGATCCTACAAGCCACTGCAGCAGGAAAGGCATTGCAGTGGGACCAGGCCTGTTCGGCAGTATAAGATTTTCTTAATGTTATCCTCACCTCTATTCGCGAGGACCTCAAACATCAAACCTGGCCCACTGCCCTTACAAACACATCAGGTATACCACCCGATTTATGGCCATGGAGACACACATGGAAATTTTCAGGATGGAAGTGTTGGCGCTCACAGTGCTCCTTCCAGGCCTATGGGCCTGTGAACGGAGTATGGGCCCCTGCGTACCGCATCCTCACAGGCCCATGGGGTGGGTACCTGTGGGACTGGGTAATCCACCGAGATGTATGGGAGATTAAGCCCCCCATGGCCCTAACCGCTTCTTGGTCAGTGCCCCAGCTATAACTCCTGATGTCTGGATAGGACTGGGTAACCTGTGGACTTATTGGCCTTTGCAGCCTCCCCAACTTCAATGAATTCGAAAGCTAAATCCTGGAGAAGTGATCACTGTCCATCACCGTGTGTGTTGGGAAGGTAATGGACAACTACAAAATCTAGCTTCCCAAACCCTCTTTCAGGCTAGTGATAGTTGTGTCTATGTTAATTCCTCTGCCCTACATGATGTAGCCTTTAACTTGCTCACAGCCTCAGGTACACATGCTATATACTGGCCCGGAGGAAAAACGTATCAGGTTTCCCTACAATTTCAAGTCCCTTTCAATTGGGCGTCCATAGTGCCTGATCGTTTCCATACATTATTATCCCTTTTGCCAGAAGTGCAGTCAATTTCCCAGTTACAGAACCAAATCCATTATCTTGAAAATATATATCAAGATAACTTAAAGGCTCTCCAAACTGCCCATTTGGTCGCTTCCCTCTGTGTGGAAACTGATGTTGTCTGCCAAGTCACGAAGGTACTTCACCCATCCCAGCGCCTATGGTATGTGTGGGTTATAGTGGGAGGCAGAATATTATTCATTTTGTGTCTTTGTTATTGGTGTTGTTGTTGTTGTAACACACGCTGCCCTTGGTGCCCTCAATCCAAATCCACTCTGTATGTTTCACCACAAACAGTAGCTTTGCACCCCATGACAATACAACCTGGCCTAATTCCTTCTACGACAGACTGTGGCAGTTACGTCTCTTTAGCCTCGCCTGAGGACCCTTATTCCGAAATCCCAGATTTAGAAACCCCTCACTCAGAAATCCAAGGCTTAATGAATATTGAACTATAAATGATTGGATGCCATAGAGGGCATCCAAAGGAGGGAATGTGAGAGAAAAATAAACCCCCCATTCCATTCCTTTTAATATCAACATGGATTTATATGAAGGCCTTGGTGCGCATTTACATGCAGGCCTTATCTAATGTCAAACTTTTGTAACCTTTGTCCAAACTATTGGAAGCTATTGGAAACTCCCCAACTTTTGTGACTTCCTCAAAATCTGTTTATCTGCCAGTTGGCAGAACAGTGTGGCAATAATTGCTTGCTCAAGCAACCGTAAGTAGGGGTGCCGATCTCAAGGGGTCTCACATGACCATCCTAAGGGAAACAACAGGAAAGTGTGCTAATATCAGTTGCTAAGCGATGTTATCTGCAATGTTTATGCCATATAAGGAATATATCAGTTATATTTTGCAATATCAGCGAGGTAATAATCCAAATAAAGTATCTTAACACGTAAGCTGAATATGATAATGTGTGGTTTTAAGCTTTATAAACCCTGGTATATTTTGTGAGGGCAGAGCAGCTTAGCCCTTGCTAGGGTGACATGCTGTCTCTCCCTGCATATATGCTTGTAATCAATAAAGAAGCCTAGGCTATCTGATTCGAAATTAACAGAGTGGTGGTCTTTTCGACAACACCACTAAGCATAGTAAGTCGGCAGAGTGCATCCACAGCATCATGGCTAGCATCAACTTTCGGAGCATTGCACTGTGAGTAGCTATCCCACAGTTCCTGCAGTCTCTGCCACCCACTGGAATTCTGGGTTGAGCTCCCAATGCCTGATGGAGCAAAAACATTGTTGCGGGTGGTTTTGGGTATATGTTGTCAGTCATCCCTCCCTTCATGAAAGCAAAGGCAGACAATCGTTTCTTGCCTTTTTTCCATGCAGACACCATACCGCTTTCAGCACACGGTGCAGTAGGACTGATAACTGTCGTCATTCAACCACCGCTTCCGCTGCAATTCTGCTCTCTTGCTCTCCTGGTTCCATGAATTGACCTCACAGGTCCTCTTGTCATTCTTTATAAATATCTATTCTTGTGGTATCCGTCATCATACACCGCTTCCGCTGCAACTCTGCCCTCCTGCAGATGCCATGCCATAGTAAGCATGGAGCCTGCTCAGCTTACCACTGCTGCTGTGAGCATTGTAAACACCTCGCGCATTATCCTGCAGTATGTGCAGGACCAGAACCTGCAAAAGCAGGTGAGGCGGCGACGAAAGCATGATCACGATAGTGATGAGGACATGGACACAGATTTCTCTCAAAGTACGGGTCCTGGCAATTTGGATATCATGGTGCTAATGAGGCAGGTTCATGTGATGGAATGCTGATTCTGGGCCTGGGAAACAAGCACAGAACGGTGGGACCACATAGTGTTGCATGTCTGGGACAATTCCCAGTGGATGCGAAACTTTCGCATGTGTAAGGGCACTTTCATGGAACTTTGTGACTTGCTTTCCGCTACTCTGAAGCACAAGAATACCAAGATGAGAGCAGCCCTCACAGCTGAGAAGCGAGTGTTGATAGCCCTCTGGAAGCTTGTAACGCCAGATAGCTACCAGTCAGTCGGGAATCAGTTTGGAGTGGGCAACTCTACTGTGGGGGCTGCTGTGATCCAAGAAGCCAACGCAATCAAAGAGCTGCTGCTATCAAGGGTAGTGACTCTGGGAAATGTGCAAGTCATAGTGGATGGCTTTGGTACAATGGGATTCCCTAACTGTGGTGGGGCGACAGACAGAACACATATCCCTGTCTTGGGACCGAACCACCTTGGCAGCCAGTACATAAATCGCGAACATTTAAAACAAATAATTGATACCCATGCCTCCCATCCCATGTCCATTGAGCTGGACATATTGCCAAGTTGGAGTCTCATCTTTACCACAGACTCAGGAGGTTACTTAGTCTTTGAGATAGCTTGGTCTCCTTAACAGGTGACCACACTGGGAGTGACCTCTGTCTCTCTGTCACTTGTCTCTGAATCTAACAAACTATATCTCTGTGGAGTCTCCTCCATCCCTGTGGAGTTGGTCTCCAGATGGTTGTCTGTCTCTGTAGTCTGTGATGATCTCTGTAGGTTCTCTCTTGGTGCTGTGCCTGCTGGTTCATAAGGGCCTCCTGTTTCTTTGGATCACTTCTCCCTCTTGCTTCACCACCGTGTATCACCAGGGTGCACTGCACCCTTCCAGTCCACTCTTTCTGCTGTCTTTCTAATGACTGGATCCTCACAGGAGTGCCTGTCTTCAGGGCTGGTAGATCCTTGGCTAAACCGTCATAGTTTATGCCTGCTTTCTCTGATCATTAGTCATCTCTTCTCGGGAGTATCTCCATCCTTCCGGCTGCAACAAGTCTCCCCTTAGTAGTAGTAGGGTTTTGGTCCTTTGCCCCATCAGCACCTGCAATGTACTGTTTTGGTATCCCCATGATGGGGCTTTCATGTGTGCCAAAAATGCTAAAAAGGAGTTGGAACCAAAAGAAACAGCCTAATGCAACAGACCCTTAGTTGTTTTCGCAGCGGATACCACCTTCCCATTACTCTGTGGGTATGCTGGGAAGGAGGAGGTGGGATGTTCAAACTTCCATGTGCGCGCAATTTCCTTGAATTCTTCCAAGACAAATTGGTGGTCTGTTGTTGGTGAATATGGTGTCTGGAATGCCATAACTCACAAAGTGGGCCTTCTGTTAACTAATCATTGATTTTCTTCTTATGTCATGCAGGGCATTAACATTGGACATAAGGGCAGTATTTGCATCTTTGTGGCATCATGCTGGGTGGAGGCACGGGATTTTCATCATTATGCCGGACATTGAGGAGGGGTTTCTATCTTTATGTCATCATGCTGGGCATGGTGGCAATGTATGAATCATCACACTGAGTGTGGGGAACTGGGTATGGTCCAAGAAAAAAAAAGCCAGAGAAAGCAGAAAAACCCACTGACCATAACTCAGGGAAAAAGCCCACCCAATCTTTAAAAGAGAACACCAAAGGTTACTTAAAGTAAGCTACCATGGGTCCTGTTTCTCTTAGAGACCCAGATACACACACCTCTAGTCAAAATGTGTTCAGCAAACCCCTCCGGCTGTGTTGTTCAGATTTCTGGGCAGCCTTTGTTTTTGGAAGAGAGATGTGCCTGTCTTTTGGGTTTGGAGACTGTTATTACTTCAGTTACCTCTTTACATTGATCCTGGATGAACGGCAGTCATTGTGCCCAACCCACAACAACAAGATTTAATGCAACCCACAATAATATTAAAAAGAGAAAAGCTTGATTCTTGTTTATATTAAGGCCTCTTTACACTGCCCAAAAGGGAAGTGTCAAATGCAAATAAGAGGTCCAATGTAGCCCATTTAACAAGGGCCTTAGTATTAATAACAGTCAGGCCCAGAAACATCCACTATATACAGAGTAGGACAATAGGTAAGACCTCTGTCACAGATAATAGGATACAACTTCATTTGGTAAAATTTTAGTAATAGAATTGTTTAACTATGGACCTGTCTGCATGTAAACTTGCACTGAATTAACTAAGTCAGTTTTAAAACACACCTTTAAATAAATAAATGAGTGCAAGTTTTGGTGTAGACAAAGCGTAAGTATAAAAAAATCTCTGCTACCTTATATCAATGACAGCTAATGAGGCTAGTTATAAAAGTCTTCTAGTTGGCACATAATTCCTGAAAGTTTGTTTAATTTCCTTTTCCCACAAATAGCTCTGTGCCTTGTCCCATGCAATTTTCTATGTCTGGAATATCTTCTCTTATCTGATATGCAATCACCCTCAGTCTTCAAAGCAATTCTAAAGACCCACCAGCTAGCCAGCTTTCTATCATTGAACCTGCAAGCTCAACCTTCACTTTGGACACACATTGGCCACAAACCCCAACTTTTGTTTTAAAAAAATCAATCCAAACATTACTTTAAGCACATTTCATGCTCTTTCACTGTTGTAAACCATTTTCTTGACACACTATCATTTTGTTTGTCTTCACCATTCACACCAGTGGTGTTGTATAAATAACAAATACAAAATTAATGATGATAACAAGCACACCAGGAATTTGTATTCTTAGAAGATATAGTCTCAAAATGTGTTACTGTGTCGGGGACTTACTTGAACGCATTAACAGTGAACAGTTGAATGCCCATTTTTTTAAAAATTTTTAGTAGGTGACTGAAGTTTACATACACACAGAAGATACCAACATTTATTAGTGGTAGAGTGAAACAGCTGTTGATATTATTGACAAACCTTGGAAATATTTGGCAATTAATAGGAGTCATGGTTTTATTTTTATAAGAACTAACCATCAATTTTATTTATATTTGTCTGATTCAAATCCAAAGGATTTCTGGAAAAAACTTTCTAGAATGTTCTCTTTCTCTTTAGGCTGATAGTTAAGATCTTGGGTTCACAGGGTTTACCCTAATTGATGTCACGGGAGATCTGATATAGAGGAAAATGATCCCACTTATTAGCAACATGAGGCCAGATGAGATCCCCAGAGGAATAGCAATCCCAATTTTCTGTGCTACTGGGAAAGAGGGCAGGTGGAAAGAAGGAGGAAAGGGGATGCTGCTATTGTTTGCTGCTGAATAGAAATTCCAGCTCACTGGGACTAAGACACAGAGACCTGCAATTATATACAAGATCCCTCCAGCTAGAAACAAGCAGATAGCCTGAGTTTTGCGAATTGTTCCCATATAAAAGTGCCAGGGTGGTAAGAGAGTGAAAAATATTCCTAATCCTCCTAAGAAAGTAGCAATGAGCAGGAGGATCTGGGCAAGAAACATTTCCACAGGGAAAAAGTTTTCATTGAAATTGAATTCGTGACAGCACACTATGCCATAATCACTGGAGATTTTTAAGTTTGGGGGAAAGCAGATTTTCCAGATTCCCACATGGGCAATACCAGAGGAGAAGATGGTGGTATTATCCACAAGCCACAGCCTCCACTCTGCGTGCCTCGTTGTAATACAGGATAAAATCCAGCCGAGAGAGCCCAAAGAAAAGCCAACTAGTTGGAGGCTAACTCTTTTAGACAGAGAGGACATTGCCTCAAGATCTTCATCAGTCCTCATGTAAGCAAATTAGCCAAGAAGATCATCACAGGAGCACTGAAAAGAAACCCAATATATGTATTATTAATTATTGTATTATTAATTATTATTATTTTTTCTATTAATGTTCAAAGAACCCGAATGTATAATGATTAATTATGATTACATTACATTTTCTTATAGTGAGGAAAAATCTCACACGGATGAGTTTGACATACACATGTCCATTACTTTATTCATTTATACCAATGGAGCTGTTCACAAACACAACCATCTGCTTGTGCATTTGCAGGGTCAGGCCCATATTTGAACCTCATGAACGAAGAACGGAAGTTTCATCTCTTTCCATATGATGTTATCCTCATTGCTGCTTGAAGTCAGTATTTCATATGCCATAATTTATTCTCATTGTGATGCAAAGATATGTTAATGCCAACTGACAAAGCAGACAGGCTATGGGAATCTCCTGATTCTGGTATGTATATTCTGGTTCACCAAACAATGTCATGTGAGATTTCAAATAAAAGCTGGTGTCACACTGGTCATTGATAGCCCTGTGAAATGTGTATACAAATACTAAGTAAAGAGTTATGTATGTATACTGAAAATATGTTCTTCAAGTCTATAAGGTATTGCTCATCTGCAAAGCTGAAAAATAGGTTTTCTGCTAGACGAGATGTTTAATACGCTATCTGTTGACACATATATCGAGTACTGTCTCATTTACAACAGGCTATCAATATTCCAAGCTGAATTTTACAAGCTTGTGTTCTGTTCCTTTGGGAATAGCAGGCCCAGAAAGTCTGCGTGTCTTCAGCGTAAGAGGGGCTGGACACTGCAGGACATGCTCTGAGGACTGGGGATTGATGTGTGCCTATGACTGTCTGTACAAAGAGAGTGAGGTCTGTGGAGCCCTAAAAGTAGTACTTGTGCTGCCAGAGGCTGGTGGATTCAGGAAGCTGATCCGCAGCATGCACAGACAAGACTGCCTTATGCTAAAGGCAGATGGTGGTGAGGCGCTTTCTCATCCCTGGGTATCCTAGAGAGCTTCACAGTCATCTTTCATATATGCTATATTCCTACTGGCAGTTGTCAAATATATATATATATTTCCTCTCAAAAACTGATTTTCTTCCAATGTCCTCCATCTCACCCTCCAAGAAATCATTTGGGGGCTTAGATCAAGCCTGAAAATTTTCAGCAACAAGGAATATAGTTTTAGAAAGTTATGAATGAGTAAAACAGGGGCTTCCTAATGTGAGTGAGGTTTCCACCCTGGCTACAGCAACCGCTATAGTACAGGCATTCTCTGATCAAGCAGCAATTATCAGCTGCAAAATTACATCCATTAGCAGAAAGTCTCATATGTTCTGTGTTCTTAATTTTTTTTTGGAAAAAGTTGAGTGTCTCAGAAAAGTGCCAGATTGGCAGTCCTGTTGACTAAAGGTGTCAGAGAAGACACCAGCATTGCAGTAATACTCCACACTACCTCATAATTGTACTTTGGCCCAGACCTAGATGATCTGGACAAAGGGCTTTGGAGACCAGGGTGGCTGAGATGGAGTAGCTAAGGGAGACAGAGAGGTACATAGATGAGACTTCCCTGGACACAGTTGAATGGTCCCACCTCCGGTCTGACAGTCTTGGTGCTGTTGAGAAGAATGAAAGTCTCAGGGAAGACCCAGAGTCAGGGCCAGTGCAACCATTTAGGCGACCTAGGTGGTCGCCTAGGGAGCTGGCATTTGGGGGGTGGCATTTTCTTCGGCAGTGACCGCGGTAGCCGTATCTTCGGCTCCCCGGTCGCCACTGGCATTTAGGTGGAGGGAAATGGGGCAGGGGAGCGTGGGGAGGGCCACCTGAAGCAAGTAAGGGGGGGGCGGCACACAGGGGAACTCCCCACCTCAGCTCACCCCTGCCCCACCTAAGCTGATTGGTGCTGCAAGCCTGGGAGGCGGGAGAAGTGAAGCAGCCATGGCATGCTTGGGGAGGAGGTGGAGCAGGGGTGAGCTGCTTCACTTCTCCTGCCTCCCAGGCTTGCAGTGCCAATCAGCTTAGGCGCTGCAAGCCTGGGAAACAGGGAGAAGTGAAGCAGCGACAGCGTGCTCGGGGAGGAGGCAGGGCAGGGGTGAGCTGGGGCGGGGGGATGCCTCAGAGCGTGGTGGGGGAGGGCACAAGGTTCACCTAGGGCACGAAACATCCTTGCACCAGCCCTGCCCGTAGTTGGGTCCTTCCTTCCAGATGATGTGGTGGTATCCTCTCACACTAAGGATACCTCTCCTGGAGAGGGAACTCCAGTTATTAGGAAGAGACAGGTTTTAGTAATGGGCAAGTCAATCATTAGAAATATAGGTAGCTGGGTTTGTGATGACCGGAAGAACGGCATGGTGACTTGCCTGCCTGGTGTGAAAGTCTCAAGAGATCTAGATAGACTTATGTGAAGTGCTAGAAAGGAGCTGGTCATATGGTACATGTAGGTACCAACAACATAAGGAAGGGATAGAATAGAGGTCCTGGAGGCCAAATGTAGGCTGGTAGGTAAGAGATTGAACTCCAGGACCTCCATGGTATCATTCTCTGAAATGCTTCCAGTTCCATGCACAGAGACAGTTAGACAGGCAGAACTGCAGTGTCTCAATGCGTGGATGAGACAATGGTACAGGGAGGAGGGGTTCAGATTTATTAGGAACTGGGGAAACTTTTGGGAAAGTGGGAGCCTATACAGGAAGGATGGGCTCCACCTAAACCAAAATGGAACCTGATTGCTGGCACTTAACATTAAAAAGGTTGTAGAGCAGTTTTTAAACTAAGGGCTAGGGGAAAGCCGACAGGTGTGGAGGAGCATATGGTTCGGGCAGAGACATTCCTTGGGGGAGGATCTATTAATGGAGATTCTCTATGTCCCAGTAAGGAGGAGAGGATGGAAGATGATGAAATACAGGTAGAATCTGATGACAAATAGTCAAATAAAAAAAAGTCTCATTCAATTACATTATGTAATGGCAGACAGCTAAAATGTGACAGGTTTTTAAAGTGCTTATGTACCAATGCTAGAAGCATAAACTAGAGTGCCTCATAGTAAATGAGGAAATTGATACAATAGGCATCACAGAAACTTGGTGGAATGAGGATAATCAATAGGGTACAGTAATATCAGAGTACAAAATACATCAGGACAAAACAGTGTGTGCTGATGGAGCAATGGCGTTATATGTGAAAGAAAGTATAGAATCAAATGAAGTAAAAATTTAAATGAACCAAACTGTACCATAGAATCTCTCTAGGTAGTAATTCCATGCTCTAATAATAAGAATACAACAGTATTACCGACAACCTGACCAGAATGGTGATAGTGAGATTAGAGATCGGGAGATGCTTGGGAGATTAGAGAGGCTATTAAAATAAAAAACTCAATAGTAATGAGGGGGGGATTTCAACTATCCCCATATTGACTGGGTACATGTCACCTCAGGACAGGATGCAGAGATAATGTTTCTTGACACATTAAATGACTGTTTCTTGGAGCAGCTAGTCCTGGAACCCACAAGAGGGGAAGCAATACTTGATTTAGTCCTAAATGGAGCACAGGATCTGGTCCAAGAGGTGAATATAGTTGAACCCTTTGGTAATAGTGACCATAATATAATTAAATTTAACATCCCTGTGGCTGAGAAAAAACCACAGTGGCCCAACGCTGTAGCATTTGATTTCAGAAAGGGGAACTACACAAAAATGAAGAGGTTAGTTAAACAGAAATTAAAAGGTACAACCAAAAGTAAAATCCCTGCAAGATGCATGGAAACTTTTTAAAGACACCATAATAGAGGCTCAACTTAAATGTATACCCCAAATTTAAAAAAACATAGAGAACCAAAAAAAGAGCCAGAAAAAGGTCAGGATGAAGAGGAAGGTTGCAACAATAATGGAAGGAGGTTGGATAACCAACGTCGTCTCAGCCACGTTAGACAGCGGCGTATTATCGCGTAGGCCAACAAGACCTCAGCCTAGGGAGGCAAATTTTCAGGGGCGCTTGCGACCCCTGCCCAACTCCACCCCTTCCCCAAATCCCCAGCCTGCCTCCTTCCCCAGGCACGCAGTGCTTCCCTCATTCCTCCCAGGCTTGCCATGCAAAAGCACTGAGAGAGAGGGAGAAGCGAGTAGCGGCACGTTTGGAGGAGGCAGAGCAGAGGTAAGCTGGGGTCCGCAGGCACGGGGAGTAACCCAGGGGGGCCAGGAACTGTTCCCCACCCCAGCTCACCTCTGCTCTACCTCTTCCATCCCCTGAGCTTGCTGCAACTCCCCCCTTCTCCACCCCTCCCTCCCAGGCTTGCCACGCTAAATCACTGGGAGAGAGGGAGAAGCAAGTAGCAGCGCGATCGGAGGAGGTGGAGCAAAGGTAAGCTGGGGCTGGCAGGCATTGGGAGTAACTCTTGGGGGAGGAGAGGTAGGGAACCTCTCCCTGCCCCATCTCACCCCCACTCCACTGCTGCCATCCCCTGAGCATACCACAGCTCCCCTTCTGCCCCCACCGGCTTACCACGGGGGAGCAGAGCTGAGCTGGCGGGGGAGAGGGGGCAGCAATATTTTGAGGGCCTAGGGGCACCACATTTGTTAATCTGACATTGATGTTAGAGCAATGAGAATGGTCTTAGCACAGTCCAATTTCAGCTTGAGAATGATTTGTGGAATGATCAGAATTGGAGGGAAAGCATACAGGAGTGCAGATTCTCAGCTCAGGTGAAAAGCCATCAGTCAAGGAGCCTGGACTGAGACCCGCCTTGGGAGAAACAGCCAATATTTCTTGTTGTCCTCCTGGAAATCATAATTGTTAATTGTTGGGGTATCTCAACCTGCAAAAATGAACCACAGGCTGTCATAAACAGATAGCTAAGGGTTAATGTCTCTTTCACCTGGAAAGGGTTAACAAACAGCACCTGACCAGAGGACCAATCAGGAAATAAGATAGTTTCAAATCCCGATGGAGGGAAGCCTTTGTTTGTGGTTTTTGGGCTTTGCTTTGTTCTCTCTGAGTCCTGGAAGGGGACGTAGAGTGCAAACCAGGTTTTGCCAATCTCCTGCTACAGTCTCTTATATATTCAGAATAGTGATATTGAGTAAAAGGCGTTATAGTCTTGATTATTTCTGTATTGGCAATTGTGTATCTGACTGTAGAGTTTTAATGTGTATTTGGCTGAAAGTATTTTAAATGTCTTTCTGCTTGAGGCAACTTTTTTTTCTATTGTCTATAAGCTGAAAGACCCTGTAATATTTACCATCTAGATTACAGAGATAACTTTTACTTTTTTTCTTTCTTTTTATTAAAAGTTTTGCTTTTTAAGACCTGTTTGATTTTTTCCCCCAGTTGAGGCTCAAGGGAATTGAGTCTGTACTTACCAGGGAAGTGGTGGGAAGACAGAAAGAAAGAAGGGAGGGAGAAAAGGGGGAATCCCTTTGTTTAGTTTCATGGAGCTTGAATCTGTATTGCCTCTGGGTGAGGTGAAAAACCTCTGTTTTAAGATTCAAGGAGTTGAATCCCAGTGATCTTCTAGGGTAACCCAGGGAGGGAAAGCCTAGGAGAGGCACTAGTGAGGGAAAGAGTTTACTTTCCTTGTATTAAGATCCAGGGCGTCTGGGTCTTGGGGTCCCCAGGGAAGGTTTTGGGGAGACCAGAGTTTATCGGGCACTCAGAATCCTGATTGGTGGCAGCGTATAAGATCTAAGCTGGTAATTAAGCTTAGAGGATTTCATGCTAGTACCTCATTTTTGGACTCTAAGGTTCAGCTTGAGGAAAGTATACTATGACACAGGCTTCAGGGACTATTTATGATTTATGAGGGATAACTTACTGCTAAGGTGATCTACCAGATGATTCTGATCTCAGGTAAGTGATTGGCCATTAGGGTGATGTTCTTCCTGATGCAAAACTGATCGCCTCCTGAAACAGCACATTGGAGCATGCCCCCCCGGTCTGTTCACATAATACACCGCGGTGGTGTTGTCTGTGAGTGTGAGAATCACTAAGTCCCTGATATGGTTTTGAAAGGTCCAGCAGGCATTGTAGATGGCATGAAGCTCCAGGACATGGATATAGAAAGAAGTTTCTTGTTCTGACCACAGGTCTTGAATTTTCAGTGACCCAGAGATAAACTCCCTGATCTATCAAGGAGGCATCAGTGACAATAGTCCTGATCAGTGGAGACCAAGTAAAGGGAATGCTTTGCCACACATTTTCCTGAACCATCCACCATAAGGAGTCCAGGATCAGCAGATGAAGTAGGATACATATTTCCAAGGGATGATTTGGCTGATAGACCTACCTCAGCCTATCTGAAGAGGATGTAGGTGCAGCTTGGTATATTGGACTACCTGTGTACCTGCAGCCATATGACCTAACAGCCTCAGGCACACTCACGCTGTGGTTGAGGGTTGTGACTGCAGTTCCATATATCCTGAAATTGCTCGGTCAATGATCTTGAACTTATACAGTTTATCATGGTTCCAATAGCATATGGCCTTCCTCGATCAATACTATAAACTCTTCCCTGGAAAGTTCTGGCAACTTGTCCTTGAGCTTAGACATGTCTTCCCAATTGACGGTCATATCCAAAGAGCAACTTCTGCTGTTTCGCAATGTGCATTTGCAAGGAAAATTTGTATAAATCTTATTAAATCTATCATCTCGTACTCTTTGTCCTTATGGGTGCACTTGTACCTCCCCTGCCATGCCCTGTCATTCGCTGCAGTTACCACCAGCAAATTAGGGGTTGGGTGGGAGTAGAAACCCTTAAAAAACTTCATAGGGATAAAGTACTGCTTCTCCAAATGCTTCACCGTGGGAGGCAAAAAAGATAGTATATTCCACACGGCCTTTTCAGGCTCCAAAAAAGCCTCATTGAGAGGGAGGGCTACTCTCCCCATAGATGATGATTGGAGAATATCCAGCAGCTCATGCATATTCTCCTGCAGGAATTCCACCTGGATACCCAAAGTAGCAGCCATATTTCTCAGCAGGTACACCTTAAGTCTTCAGGTACCAAGAAAGATGAGAATTCCAGCATGGCAGAGTCATCCAGGGGGACGAAGAGGGAGTATGCTGTACCAACAGTGGGTCCTGTTCTTGCATCACAGGATCGGGTTGGAATAGCCTTGAGGGTCCAGGGGCAATGGACTCAATTATTGCTTGTAGCTGAGAAGATCTGGGAATGGGAGCCTCCATTGGGACTGGTGATCTTGCTCTGGAGTGGGTTGAGAAGTATGACCACAGGGACTGAGGAGCATCCCAATCATAGGTGCCAACTTTGGGGTGTTCCAGGGTTGAAGCACTCATAGAAAAAAATTAATGGGTCTTTAGCACCCACGGGCAGCCAGTTCCCCTCCTCCCCCACCCCCCCATCATCTCCTACCTGCCAGTGGCCTTCTCTCCCTCCCAGAGCCTGCCACCTGCTGCGATCAGCTGTGCCACAGCTTGCAGGAGGCACTGGGGAGGAGGAGGAAAATCAGGGCTGGGGCTCACTCAGGGGAGAAGGAAGAACTGGGTGGGAAGAGGTGGGGCAGGGGTGAGGCCTTGGGGGAAGGGGTAGAGTGGGGGCAGGGCCTGGGATAGAGCAGGGGTGGGAAGAGGCGGGATGAGGACTTGGGGAATGGGGTGGAGTGGGAGTGGAGCTTGAGACAGAGCGGGGGTTAAGCACCCTGGGGAAAGAAGATTTCAAGGATGCCATTGTGCTTATGAATAAGGCACTGGGGGCCAGTAGGCCCCAGGTCAAGAACCACTGTCCGGGCTGCAAGGCAGGTGCCGATATCACCACGGATGGTGATCCAAGAGCAATCTCTGGTATCTATTTGATGATGAAGGAGAGGACAATCCCAACTTGGATCTTGAGGAGTCCCGGAGGTTCTCTGGTGACTACAGGGAAGCCAGCCCTGATGGGACAAACAGGCAGTCAGGCTCATCTGAAGCCCAGGGGCAGCATCGGTGAGGAAGAGAAATGAGGACTTGGCACCAGCAGTACTGAATGAAACAAGCTCCCATCCAGTACCAGGAGAGATGCCGGTATCTAGGCTAACGGCGGTTCCAATCTTGACTAAGGAATCTGCCGCCAAGACAATGCTCAGGGACACCCCAGTGTCAAGGGGCCCTTCAGTGCCAGGCCCAGCATCTCCACAGTCAGAGGATATGGTGGTGTGAGCTGTGGTGACAACAAGAATGGTAGCTCTGCAATGTGGCCATGTACTTCAGAGGACAGGGATGTGGAAGCCATGGCACCAGTAAACTCTTGAACTTATCATCTGGGACTGAAAGACATCATCAGTGCCAGACTCAACGGATGCCCCATGGCTGGAACCAGAGTCAACAGTACAGGTTTTTGCTGCTCTTGGTGCGGTACAGGAACAGTTACACAGACCTCTTCCATCCCGTGTGCCGAAAGGAGTATGATGCCAGTCAGCACTCCTCTTAGAAAATGAGGAGTCTCCCTGAGCCCTGGAATGGTCCTGATTGTTTTTTGGGCCCTCTTCCTCACCATATCAGAGGAGAGAGAATGATCTTTCTTCCCCTTGGAAGGAGTGCCAGAGCCTGAATGCACAGCAGCGTCTCTTGCCGGATCCAAAGGTGACTGTCAATCAGATGATGGCCTTGGTGCTAAAGTGGGCCTCATGGCCTGCTCTAGCAGGTGCCACTTCAGCTGCAAGTCTCTCGCCACCTCTTTGTGAACAGGTGGCTGATAGAACACCTTTCTTTTATGTGAGACACAATGAGCATCTCGTGTAGGGATCGCGTTTGAGGAAGGCCCCCCTGCCCCCTGACAATGCTTGAATCCTGGTGAGGGCATCACACAGGGTCAGCCAACTGCTCTAACTAAACTAACACTAAACTTAACCTAAGGTACTACTAACAACTATATACATGAAGAAATTTCTCAGAAACTGTGAGCAAAAAGCATGAGGTGAAAAACACCACACGGAGCTCTGACTCTAGTCACAGAGGGTGGTAAAGAACTGCGGGGTTTGGGGTGGCACGGGCCTTATATGGCATGGGGAGAGGCTAGCGCTACAGGCCATGAGTGCCTCTCCTATGGGTACTTCTGGGCAAAGTTCTCCAGTGCTAATGTGCTGGGTGTCAAGTATCAGAGGGGTAGCTGTGTTAGTCTGGATCTGTGAAAAGCGACAAAGAGTCCTGTGGCACCTCATAGTCTAACAGAAGTATTGGGGCATAAACTTTCGTGGGTGAATACCCACTTTGTCGGATGCAATCCTTTCACTTGTACTGTGTGCTGGGTGTGCACATACCTAAGTAGAATACATGGCTGTCTCTGCTCCAAGAAGAACGTCCATTAACTGTGAGCAGTAAAAGGCCTGTAACACATACAGGAGAGTTGTGCTGATTCTAACCACTAGAGAGCAGTAGTACATGTAGACACTGGCCAGTTTGTTACAGTATTCACCAAAGAAAGCACTGGGGAAAAAAGGGTGTCAAAATTATTTTCATGTCTTACCCAGATTTAGCATACTCTGCAGTATGATCTTTATAGATCCTAGCTCCAGTTCTTCATATCAATTCTAACTTGATGGGAAACCTTTTACCTGTAGGAAGACCAATAGTACTAATAATGTGTATTTAGTCAACTATTTCTTAGACAAATTCACTCTGATAAATTTCCCTGTTGCCAGTACATGCTAATCCCTTCATAATGTAATAAAAGCTATTTCCATCTGATGTGTTATTCAAAAAGACATTAAAGAAAACTCAGTAATTAACAGCTGTTAATAACACACTGATATTACTTCCTGATTGGGAATAAAGACTGCTATATTCTGTTAGATATTCCTATTTATTGATCTATAGCTATCTAAATATATACTTGTTTAGTAAAAATTTGTGTGTGTGGCCCAAGCAGTTATTTTTCACATAGGACCAATCTGTTAATTTATTTATATCAATAAATAGAAAGGCAGACAAATTTAATATATAAAACTGTGCTAGAAAACATCAATATCAAAGACATGTGGGACATATTATTTCCCTGATCCTCTCCCAACTCCTATGCAGTAGAGAAGGTAGAGAGAGACAGGTAGGTTGGGGGCATGCCCAAAGCATGCTCATCCCCGGCTGGCAGAGTCTTTTGGGTATTGTTCCCAGCTGGCATAAATTAGAGTAGCACTCTGGCTGCTCTAATCTATTTTGGATTAGAATGGAGCTAGGCAGAACATCAGAGAGTCATAGTAGTTTCCTTGTCAAGACGGCTCTCTCAGCTGTGCATAATCTGAGCACGGAATCTGGCCGATAGTTCTCATCTTGCTATGAGAATTTACGTATAGTGTCTTGCACACTACCATGAGATTATTCAGTTAAATTATTATTCTTCACAGCCTGTATTTCTGTTATACTACTGATAATGTCAATAATCTTTTCATTTGTACTATAATTAATTACTACATTTTTTGAACCAGCAGGAAAAAAGCCCTACTTTTTTGTATTAAAGGTGGATTATGGTTGTAGGACAATATAGCACACTTGTGAAATTGTCAAAATAAACGATTAAAAATGTTCGCTTTCAAATTAGTCTACTACTGCAAGTGAGTTTCGTTTTTATTATTTTCCAGTCTGTAGTTTTGAAAGTGAATTTTAAAATAAATTTGTAAATATAGATCTTCTTTAGAAAGCAGATTTTATGAGCAATACTATTTATGGAATGACCGTATTTAAATGAGGTATGTCCTCAGTTAACTCCAGTGTAGCATCTCTGACTTTGCCATATCAGTCTTACCTGGTTAGGGAAAGCTTTTGCCTTCTGCCACTCTAATTATTAGTCTAGAGTCTTGCATTATACCATCAGTATGACCTTTTGTGACATGCCTTCTTTGGTAGCCCCTTTGATAATCCCAGCCCAAACAATTTTGCAGCCACCATATATAACAGGCAGAGCCACTCAGCTGTCCCAAGTTGCTCAGATCTACTTTAAGTTATATAGATTTATGTATCACATAAGTAGCTGGTAGAAACCAGAATGATTTATTATCTGTCTGTGATATTTCTATGGTCTCTATCTCATTAGTATTTAAGGACTGGTCTACACCTGAAACTTAGGTCGAGCTAGCTACATGGCTCGGGGGTGTGAAAAATTCACTCCTAAGTCCTAGGGTTGACAGTGCTAGGTCAATTAAAGAATTCTTCTGTCAACTTAGATACCACCTCTAGGAGAGGTAGATTTACACAATAATGGAAGAACCCCTTCTGTCACTGTAGTATGTGTCCACACTACAGCACTGTAACTACGCTACTGTAGCTTTTCTAGCGCAGACATATTCTATGCTCTGTGACTCCCATTCATGTATTGACCAGCTGCTACAGGTTTAAGTGTACTTAACACCGCTTACTAGTAAACAATATGCTAAAATAGTAGGGTATTTAAAGATTAAAGAAATGTAGTAACATTTAAAAGTCTAACAGTTCCCACCTGATCCAGGCTCTTCCTGACAATATGCGTGGCTGAACCAGAAATCATTCCTAAAGAATAAGCATTATTAAGAAGAAATTCCTCTCAGAAATTCTCCACTTGCAATGTGCTCCTGCCTTTTCAGAACAACAGAAAGGACTCACTCAAACTAAAACTAAACATTCTCATCACCATCCCATATGCGTTGTTTCCACGGTCACTGTTCCTGATTGGCTGCTTTGATTATTCTATAACACACACAACTCAGAAAATTCTTAGAACATTGTCACATCTTTCTTTGTAACATCTCCTTACCTGAAGAAGACTAGAGGACAAATAACTTCTTTTTGTCATTAAAATTGACAAAGAAAAATTTGTTCAATAGAGTTAAATCATCTTCACTACAATATTACAGTCTAGGAATACGAAAATAACACAGTAAGATAAACATCTCTCTTTCAATGGCATCACTGAAATGAACTGAGTTTGATTGTCTCAGCTCAGGATGCAGTAGACAGAGTAATTTATTATGCCACCATAATTTATTGGAACAGTGCTATGTTCAGGAAGGACCCAAGACCAAGCTAATGAGCAAAGAGGGTGCAGGGCTATGGCCCTGACTCCTCTCCTCATTGGCCAATACTTTCAAGGGACAGTCTTGACTTAAGATTTTAAAGTGAAATATTCAAAAGTCTGAAGTTGGCAAGTGAATATGTAATCTTAACTCTGTCCACTTGGGCATGTACATTATGATACATTCTTTAGTTACATGACCACATACTTTTTTCAAATAAAAATATAATACTTTTCTACAACTTTGGATACATTCATATAGCATCCCATATTATAGGAGAGAGCAGGAATTCTAGAAGGGCTACAACTGTATTAGATGGGCAAAATTATATAATTGAGCAATCTTTAAGGTTTCAATCATGTACAACTGAGGCCTGTGGAGGGTTTATAGTTGATTTATTTGTAAATGCTGGCTCTGCATATAGTTGGAATTTTTTGTTTACTTTAAAAATAATAAAGTAGGACAGATGGAGAAGTAGGGAAAAAGCTGAAGGAGTTTTTGTCCCAGATCTTGTGAATCCTGATTCTTCTGCAGTACATCTGTGTCCAAAGAAAACAATATTGCTCATGTGAGAAAATAATTAATTTTTTAGAAAAAAAAGTTATATGAAACATCAAAGTCACTAGAATCTACTAAGCATTATATTGTATTATTAATATCTTTTCCATGTAAATTAACTTCATCACCTTGCTCATGCACATTTTGCAAGGGCAATGAGGGGATGATGTGTGTGTATAGGTTGACCAGATGTCCCGATTTTATAGGTACAGTCCCAATTTTGGGGTCTTTTTCTTATATAGGCTCCTATTATCCCCCCCTCCTCTCAGTCCCGATTTTTCACACTTGTCTGGTCACCCTATGTGTGTGTGCCCCTTCCCTCTTCTCCAGTCAGTCCCCTTCATCCCCCCAACTTTGCTGTTTTTCCCCATGTGGACCCTGCTCTGCAAGGCCTGGAGAAAGAGGGCTGAAGGAGGCACTTCTTTAATCTCAGCAGCACCAGGTGGAAGCACAGCACTGTTGAAAATCAAACTCTTTATTTACATACCTAAATATAGACTTAGAAGCCTGATTTCAGGCTTCTAGTTTTGACAGAGCTTTGCCCCTGTGTTTATAGTATGTGGAAGGTATGGATGGGGTCATCTTGACCATACTTTGGGATTTGGCAGACGATTGCTGGAGCTGGTTTTGGTAGATGTATCAAATATTATTCAGCCACATACTACTGTGTGGCATTAATATCCTATTATTCAGCAAATATAATAATGTTTAGTTCTTCCTTTCTCTAATATTTACATCTATCCATAATTTGTTGTTTACCTTTTACTCTCTCTGCTGGCTGTTCCGTAGCATAACACAGAACTGGTAGATCCATTAGCAGTGCATTTTGAGTGTTCATTCTTAATTTCTTGGTGTCAGTGGATATTTGTAAAAGCTTAGATTTTAAGTATAACCTCTTATTTTGCCTAGCTTCACAACCCCAGAAGTCTCCCTGACTCATCTTATGGATGACCCTCCTTTATTTCAGATTCTGTCAGTCCTGAACTGAAATGATCTTTCTTAGTGAGACAAAGTGGGTAAGGTAATATCTTTTATCGGATCAAATTCCATTGGTGAGAGAGACACATTTTTGAGCTCACACAGAGCTCTTCTTCAGCCCCACACATCCTGGCAGATGGAGAAAAACATGTAAGGATGTAGCACTCTTAGAAGCTTCGGTCTCACAGGTTGTGAGACAATGCCAGGTTAATTACAAGAGGAAATTCACAGGAACTGATCCTTATTAAATAAAGAGACACATCTATTTTTCATGTTTAAAATTTTAACAAAAGAATACAGTTGACACAGAAGGTAACAGATGATTGATAGTAGTCAGCAGCCATAGAGTAAAACAACCATTTGCCTCTGTGATAAACCTTTCCAAAAGTTTGACAATTAACAGGAATAATCATTTTATATTCAAAGACACAATCTTATAAAATGCTAAACACCTCCTGAGAGGTGCTGAATGCCTCCAACTCCATTAATTTAAAGGGAGTTGAGGGCATACAGCACCTCAGAGGACTACACCCCTTTATGTGATTTATTAGGATTCAATGAATTCAAGTTACTACATGGTTAATATAATTGTAAGTGGCAACAGGATCCAAGAGCTCACCAAGGACACAAAAGGCTAAATTCTGCTCCCAGTTACACAGGTAAAGCTCCTGTGTGACTGGAAACAGAACTTGTCCCACTCCAAAGGATAAAATCTTGTTTTCAGATTTGCACTTGTCTGCAGTGAAGATCTCTCTTGGAAGTTATTCACCATATGGGGCCCCAACTGACATCAATGAGAGCTTTTGTGGGGAGGCTTGAACAGGTTTGGACCTAGGTTTTGTATGGTGTAAGATATGGGTCCCCAACCAAGTCCCTGTCAAGTGGGAGGGACCCCTCATGTCAGATACCTGTTTTCCTGATACTCAACCTTTCCTTGCCTCTGTAAGAATTGAAATTGGAGGCAACTAGTCAAATTAAAAATAAGGAAGCTCTTCACCAATTATAAACATTTTAGTGTCAGGTACTACACATTTGGATGATCGATGTGGAAGAGGGCCAATAGGGATCTGAAATGAGGTTGCCTGTTCTTGTTCAGGTACCTGATTCTTCGTAAGTGTGGGGCCTCTATGTGGATGGGTCCCAGAGCAGCTGTCCATGCCAAAAGGTCTCCGCGGGCCCCACAGCTCAATTTCCAAGAAAGATCCACACTGTGGATAAGTTTGGTTTGGTTTGGCAGAAAGATGTTTGGACTGGCATGTTTGCCTCTGGCTCTGTGCTACCTGATCTGTTTTTTTCTTTTTAGGATACACTTTACTGGCTAGTTTAAGAGACTTGTTATAGAGCAATAAGAACGCACCCAACAGCAGCAGGAGAACAGATATAAGCCCCACAGGAATAGCAGCTCCAACTTCCTGAGACTTTGGAGTGGAAGGCAAGTGGTAAGGAGGAGGGAAGGCAATACTACGATTTTTCATTATGGAATGTAAATTCCAGCTTACTGGAATTAAGATAAAAAAACTTGATAAGATGTTCAAGATCCCCCCAGTTAGAAAAAAGACTAAGCTATAGTGTTTCTTAAGCTCTTTCTTATAAACACCCCACAAAGCAAAGAGGGTGAAACCTATAGCTACTGCTTCCATGACAGTGGCTAACATCAGAAGGTCTTGGGCAACAAAAATTTCTGACGGGATGAAGGTGTTCTGAGTAGTGAATCTTTGACAGAGCATTAAGGAAGAACCATTGGCAAGTTCAGGGTTAAGAGTAAAGCAGACATCCCAGATTCCAATCCATATGGTACCGGAGGAGATGATGGTGGTGTTGTCCACATGCCACACTCTCCACTGTATCAGTCCTATTGAAATAACACACAGAATCCAGCCTAAAACACTCAAAACAAAACCAAGTAGTGGAATGTGAGAAGTGATGGCCAGGGATTTCACAACGTGGAGATTTTCAACTTCTGTCTCAGCTCTGTCAGGTGCACTATGAGCCATGCAGACAATTGCAGGTTTGCTGAAAAACACCAACATATATACAAAAATATATGGATTGAGTGCATGAAGTACACATACAACCATCAGTCTAGATTTATATACCATGATCATCACTGTAATATCTGATCTTCTAACCAGAGATACCCAGCTTGGAAAAGAGGAGACTAAGGGGGGATATGATAGAGGTATATAAAATTATGAGTGATGTGGAGAAAGTGGATAAGGAAAAGTTATTTACTTATTCCCATAATACAAGAACTAGGGGTCACCAAATGAAATTAATGGGCATTAAAAAGAAATAAAGAATTCTTCTCACACACGCACCAGTACCTTTGTTAACTCCTTACCTGAGTTGGTTATAACAGAGTTTAAAAGAGAACTGGATAAATTCATGGAGGTTATGTCCATTAATGGCTATTAGCCACGATGGGTAAGGAATGGTGTCCCTAGCCTCTGTGTGTCAGAGGGTGGATATGGGGAGGGCAGGAGAGAGATCACTTGATCATTACCTGTTAGGATCAGTCTCTCTGGGGCACCTGGCATTGGCCACTGTCAGTGGACAGGATACTGGGCTAGATGGACCCGTTGGTCTTACCCAGTACGGCCGTTCTTATGTTCAATCATTTAGAATTAGTTTGACATTAAAACTTCATTTCCTGATGGTGTCATGCTGAGTCATAAAAGTTGTAGTTCAGGATTTTAATGCCCCCCATTCTCCTCTGTGGATTAGGCTCCCTGGCCCAATTACATTTACCTGCAGTCATGTGGCTCCCAGGATGCACCACACAGCTTGATCAGAAGTGGGGAGTTGTCTTCCAGGGAGCTCAGTCAATAGGAGAAAAAGGTGAGTCTGAATTATAACTTCCATAAGGCAATGTGACACAATAAGAAAATGCAGTTTAATATTGAAATGACTCAGAATTAAGATCAGTTCACTCAGGTCAGTTAAACCCCCCCAAAATATTCCAATTTGCGTGGAACCAACCTGAAACAAAATGTTTTGTTTAGGTATTCCTGATGGAAAAATAAAAATAAAAAAATCAATAAATTTGAAATTTTCTTGTGGAAAACTGCATTTTCTGTTGAAAATTCATTTTGATGGAAAATTCCCGACATGGTGTACTCAAATGTCAAAAAATTCCAAAGCTAAGTCTAGTTGTGTAATCTTGACTTATGATATAGTGTTATTGAAGTGATGTTGGTCCCAGAATATGAGAGAGACAAGATAATATATTTTCCCCTCTCCCAAGTTTTGTTGATGAAAGAGACAATCTTTCAAGCTCTTCTTCAGGTTATTATGACAGTCATTATGATATTCATCTAATTTTACCTCACCATTCTATAGATGAATGTTGAGTTACTCCTTCCTACATTAATATTCTTTTCATGTATAAACAGCAGAAAAAGCAATTTTAGAACTCTTAAGTATCACAATACACTAGTTAGTCCCTGATCTGTTTGCAAAGTGAATTTTGAAGGCAAAATAACCTAAGGTATTGCCTTCTTCACATACAGTATGTGTGTTATGTACAAGAAATTAAGCTACTTACAGTACCTCAATATTGAAGGAAATGCTTATGAAGAATGGTTGAGTGAAACATTTTAAAATATCAAGTAGACACAGCATACTCTGGAATGTGATTTCTTGAGTTCCTCACTCCACTTTGTCATTTTCAGATGTAACCTGATAGGCTTCCCATTTCCTGTGGGAAGAAGAAGAAATATGCATTGGTACTAGCAGAGTTTATCGATTATTTCTTGGGAAAAATTGTTCAAAATATTGTTGCAGCATTTTCATTTTCTGAAAACTAAGGAAAATTAGGGACTGTTAAATTGGTATTATATTTAAATGCCCATGGCTGAGAAATCAGTCATTTGCAGTTGCTAATGACCACACTAATATTAAGTTCCCATGGGGACTCAACACTGGGCTAATTTGTTAAGTTTTCTGAATTTTATATTTGTAAACTGTGAATATGCTTGTGAAATAGGAATGTAATGTGTGACCCTGTTCTCCTTTATGATACTATGTAACTAGTCTATTAATCAATTGACTGATAGCAGAGCTATAAAAAACCAAAGTTGAAGAGCATCTTAATACCTTGGGTCACAATTCTGAAGTCACCTTTCCATTAAAGTGGTTAGTTTTCCTTACCATCATTTCTGCCTTGATTGTCTGATTCTTTTGTGTTTCATTATTTTGGATAATTCAGGCTGGCATGTGGTTTACTTCACATCTGTCACCAACCAGCCCAGGATAAGGTGGGTAGGCAATACCACCCTATCCACTGGAGGGGACAGCAAAAGAGACTCCATTATCTCTGTCTCAGTGGTCTCTATTAAACAAGGCAGCCTAAACTATTTTTAATAATCAGGGAGAAGGCTGGAATCAAAATTGTAAATTGGGGAGGGTGCAGAATCACAGGGTTTCTCCTTCATTTCCCACTGAGGCACAGAACTTTTGAAAAAGGTACCAGTTCATCTTTCTTGTATTCATATAGAAGCCTTCACCATCCCCATAAGTCTGGATCAGAGCAATAATTTGACACAAATGGCAGACATACCAACCGTGCCAGAGTAGACATCCAATCCTCTTGTCTTGAAACATTAATGAGTACATCAAATCCAGATGTATGGACACAGATTTTCAGAAAGCCTTTGATAAGGTCCCTCACCAAAGGCTCTTAAGCAAAGTAAGCAGTTGTGGGATAAGATGGGTGGTCGTCCCATGCATCAATAAACTAGTTAAAGCACAGGAAACAAAGGGAAGAATAAATGGACGGTTTTCAGAATGGAAAGAGGTAAACAGTGGTGTCCCCAGAGAGCTGTATTAGGACCAGTGCTGGTCAACATATTCATAAAGGATCTGGAAAAAGGGAGGTAATTATCTTGAGTAATTTTGCATCATCTGCAATTTTTAAGTCCAAAGTAGACAGTGAAGAGTTACAAAGGGATCTCACAAAATTGCGTGACTCGGCAACAAAATGGCAGATGAAATTTACTGCTGATAAATGCAAAATAATGCATATTAGAAAACATAATTCCAACTATACATACAAAATGATGGGATCTAAACTAGCTGTTGTCACTCAGAAAAGAGATCTTGGAGTCATTGTGTATAGTTCTCTGAAAACACCCGCTCAATGAGCAGCATCAGTGAAAAAAGCCATCAGAATGTTAACAACCATTAGGAAAGGGATCAATAATAAGACAGAAAATACCATAATGCCACTATGTAAATCCATGGTACATTCACATCTTGAATATTGCATGCAATTCTGGTTGTCTCATCTCAAAAAAGATATTTTAGAATTGGAAAAGGTACAGAGAAAGGCAGCAGAAAATGATTAAAGGTATGGAACAGCTTCCATTTGAGGAGAAAGTAAAAATATTTAGACTTTTCAGCTTGGAAAAGAGGTTGAGGGACAATATGATAGAGATCTATAAAATCATGAACAGAGTGGAGAAAGTGAATAAGGAAGTGTAAAAGCAGCAGAGAATCCTGTGGCACCTTATAGACTAGCAGACGTTTTGGAGTGAGAGCTTTCGTGGGTGAATACCCACTTCGTCAGACGCAGGTAGTGGAAATTTCCAGGGGCAGGTATATATATGCTAGCAAGCAAGCTAGAGATAACGAGGTTAGTTCAGTCAGGGAGGATGAGGCCCTGTTCTAGCAGTAGAGGTGTGAAAACCAAGGGAGGAGAAACTGGTTCTGTAATTGGCAAGCCATTCACAGTCTTTGTTTAGTCCAGAGCTGATGGTGTCAAATTTGCAGATGAACTGAAGCTCAGCAGT